>NC_038045.1:11498816-11870995 GCF_002211085.1 Panicum hallii | reverse complement strand
TTCTGTGAAGCCTTCCTCGGAATCGAACCCCATTGGGATCTTTTCCACTTCCTTTTCTGGGTAAAACCACAACCCACAACCAAAAATCTATCCGTTGTAGGGGGCGCCGGCATCGAACTTAGACAGCAAGCCGGCGATAGATACATTTCCTATAAATTCCCCTCCAACGTTCCTGGATGGAAGAACCACTGGTTCTACATCGAAAACCATGCCCCCCAGCTTCCTGAAAAATCCGGCAAACCCCCAGTCGTGAGGCCAGGGTGGAACACCGAGCTCCCCAGAGGAGACCTGGACCAAGTCGATGAGTTGCTAGCCATCATAGCAGCTCACAAAGAAATAGGGGTGACCGGAGCATCTGTAATGTTCTCTTTCTTCAAGCGCCGGATCCAGCCACTCCAACAACGCCACACTTTAGGCTTCGAGTACATAGGCGCTGAAGATTCCTCTCGGATGTGCGCAGAAGAACTGTCTGATGACGCCGCACTCACCCGGGTTAGGCGAGTGCTGCTGGACGTGGATGCGGTTCCCTACGTCCCGCAGCTGTGTTCGGCACAAAATCCTCCAAAACCGGTAAGTACTCGACTACTTTTTGTTGAAAACAAGTTCTGCTGTTCTGCCACTGCTAACTGAACCTTCTGCAGGGACACACAGAGTTGTACCGGAGCTACCCTCCACAACCCGACATCCCTCGACCGGACCACCTTCTCCCCAGCGCCACAGCCGAAGCAAAGAGGGCTCGAGCAGCCGAGGCTCTGCCCGGCAGCGAGTCCACTGAAGACGGGAGCCCCTTGGTGGAAGAGGAAGCCAAAGGAAAGACGAGAAGGAACAACTCCCCCGGACCATCTGTGGAGTTGACTGTGTGGCAGAACCAACCTGAATTACACCGGCTCAAGTACGCAAGTCCTCTCTCTCAAGGGCTCCAACGTGCTTCAAACGGTGTAACCCTTGGCCTGTCGGGTAACATCCCGATAAACCACCGAAAGCAGGATCCAACAAGGTACCTCACATGAAAGCAAGTCCAGAGATACAATCGCCATCATATTTTACATCACAGGCACTTATATTACAAGAGTTTATAGAGTAGCATAAGTTCTAAACTAATAGAAGTTATTACAAACTAGTTTTAAAAATTCAAGTTCACAGCAGCGGAATTCAAAGTACGATAACTATACACGTCACCAGTATGGACATCATGCTAAGCCATGGCATGACATCACTCATTAGGGTCGGTGTTGGCCGGGGACGGGTTCCACTCCACGGACCAACCATCAGGCAAAGCATAGGGCCAAGGCATGGGGAGAGTAGGGTCTTCAGAGACATTACCTGAAATAAAATCATATTGCAAGGCTGAGTACTCTAATACTCAGCAAGGCTTACCCGGAATTAGGGTATACTTAGCCCATAACTAGACCATGAAGGTTTTGGAAAGGTCCTGGGTTTATCTTTTGCTGAAAAGCAACAAAGAGTAGATCCTTAATTTCATATTTTAGCTTTCAGTTTCTAGTTCCATTAACCATTCTAGTTAAGCACCTATAGCTACTCAAGCAAGGTAGAGCCTTTTTAAAGCATACTTTAGTATTACCCATCATAATATTGCTCTTGTTACTCTATGTGGCAGAAGAATTAAGCAGTCTCAATCTCCGCGAGAAATGGATGATTCTGAATCGAATTTCAACCCTTGCAAGGTAAACCTAACTCACACGCTTGGAACACCAACAGGTTGTTCCGAAGCAACCGTTTGCCTTTCATTTCGGGTCGTGGAACAATGCCACCACAAGCGACTGCAGGACCATACGCACATCCAATGTGCAGGATGTATGTCTGTAGCGCGACTACATGACCATACTCCTGGTTGCCCTGCAACACGTATTCCCACACGTCGGTGCGTGTAAACATAAATTAAAAGTTGAGTGGTGGGAGATGAGTCCACTTGCCGGGCCGATTGGTTACTAGGCTTACCGCTTACCATATTTCACGGCATGTGGCTAGTACTTTCAAACGCTTAACTGCCACTACCACACACTGCAACCTTAACCAAAATCATCGACATAGACAGGGTATCATTTCTTTCCAAGGTACTACACATAACCCCATCCGTCATCCTTATAGTGATTGCAGTAGGTAAGCAACCAATTCCTATATCGAGCGAGTGACAGGAAATCACTCGACTTCTACCGGTCCTATTAGCAGAGCACTGATCGGACTCAGGTTCTAATATTCAGTACATTGGTTACTAGGGATATGCATCTAGGGTTTCCAGACAATTACTAAGAACTTAATGCACCAGTATATATATAAATATAGATTGCAGTGTAAATAAAGTAGTGGGTTTATGTCCGAGGCTTGCCTTCACTGATGGGGCTGGGGTCAGAGACGTTAACAATTTCTTCCGAACTCGGGTTCGGGGCTTTAGTTAATTCTCCGACGATGTTCTTGGCATCTTCAGAGACTTCTACTTCGGGTTCTGGGAGAATCTGATAGTCTCCGTCGGCAAGAAGCGTCGAGTCTACATGTAACGAAAATGATGTAGTTTAGGAAATGCATAGATTGTTATTCTACTTCACAATAAAGTTGCAATCCAATGAATCTAACATTACAAACTAACAAACAACACAGTTACCCTTTACTGGGCAATCATTTATCGGGTATTAACCCATTTACTTAGCTACATTAAGCAACATGGGTGGTAACCCTAAACATTTAATTAACTACATGAAGTAGTATGTTTGCTTATCTTAGATATTTAAATTAATTACATTTAGCACTTTTATTTATTTGACTAGCTAATTATATTTAATAGTCCTAGGTTATTATTTAATATGGATCTACTTATCAAGTTTTATTTATTTTTTAGTTTTTCTATACTTGATCATGGGTTGAGAATCTACTCAAGAGCAATATCTCAAATTATTTTCATAATTTTTCATGAACTAGAGCTATGGTTCATGAATTTTTCTTTGAACCTAAACTTAAATTCATGGTTGAGGTTACATTAGGTTTCTGACTCTCAAACTTTTATCTTGGATCACTCCTATTGCAACAAGCCACAAATATGAAGGAATGCATTTGGAATTAAATCATGTAACTTCTATCAACATATAACAAAGGTACTCGAATTTCTAAGTAAATGAGCAGTAAAGAACTTGAAAGTTTTACACAAAGCTACACATGTGACATACAACCTAAGTTCCAAAATTCAGCTATAACACATGCATATAACATGAGATACAAATAAATCACTCATTTCCTAGTATTTAATTTACATCAGAAACTATACACATACAGCTTAAACTTACTATACAAAAGTAGTCGAGTATAACTTAGGGATTCAAATAAAACTAGTTTGGCATTTTTCTGAATTTTCTACAATTTTTACACATTTTTGAAGTTCACAGCTTTTGAATTGGGGGGGGGAGCTCTGGAATTTTACAGGGACACCCTTAGAATTTTTGAAATCTTCACAGAAATGCCCTTGGCTCGTCGGGAAAGAAGAGCAGGGGGATTGCCGGCCAAATTCCGGCGAGGGGGGTGGAGGGGGGTGGAGAAGAGCTAGTCTACGGGCACCAGGAGCTCACGGCGCATCCATGGGTGGCCTTGGGAGGAAGAGGGGATGGCTGGAGGTGAGTTTCCCACGGCGGCCGGGGCGGCGGCGGAGGGGAGCTCGTCGGCGAGGGGGTTCCCGGCGAGGAGGAGGGCCAAGCTCGGGCTTGACAACTACAGCAAGATGAGGGGAAGCTGTTGGGGTGGTCGAATTGGACGGAGGAGGGGCGGGGGTAAGGGCTCGACGGCGATAGAAGCTTATCGGCGAGGAGGGGAACGGCGGCGAGGTAGTTCCGGTGAAGGTCCGGCCACGGGGGTGGCTTGGGAGCGTCAGTGAGGTGAGGGGAAGCTTCCTAGGGGGTTGTAGTGGTGCGGGGTGGACTGGGATGAGCTGCCCACGACGAGCAAGAGGTCGCCGGGGTTGGAGAAGATGGCGGCGGTGGTTTTCGGGGGCTCGGGGTGTGCACGGCAAAGGAAAATGAGAGAAATGAGAAGAGCTGGAACCAGAGGAGCTCACGGTAGCTAAAACTGGGCGAGGGAAGAGGAGGAAACACCAGCATTTGCCACGGCGGCCGCAAGCTGTCGCTTGGCGGGAGCTCGGGCAGGAGAGGAGAGGGGCATGGCAAGCGCGCGGGAGGCCAGAAGAGGGAAGCTAGAGTGGCGCTCGGGCTGGGGATCGACGCGTGGAGGTGGAGCACGGCAGGAGGTGGCGAGGGACGGCCGGGAACAGCGGGCGGCGGTGCTGCAGAGGATCAGAGGGCAGAGCAGAGCATGTGCCAGAGGAGGAAGAAGAGGGGAGGAGGTCCGAGGGACCTCGTTGGAAATTGCAAAAACCTCAGGGACTTCACTGTAAACAGAATTTTTCCACTGATCCAAAGTCTAATGAGGAGATGGTCAAAATAGAAGTTGTAGAACTTTTCAAATCCTACAGCTTGGATTTAGGGCTCAAGTTCAGAAATCTAAAGTATATTGCTTTATTTTACACTTTTGCACTCAACTCAAACTTAATAAAGTTTTTGTCCTTAGAAATGTAAATTTTATGTAATCTTGGGCTTATCTGCAAGCATTTATGACATGTGATGATGACTTTCACCTTTTACATTTTGACCCTTGGTAATTTTTGGATGTTACTTTTATACTTCAACTAAATTACATAAAAGGACTTGTACTTTCATAAATTTACACAAATACCCTTATTTTCATAACTTTGCTTAATTTTCACACAATTTAATCCACACCAAACATTCTTCCTATTGGCTTGCTCTTTTTGACACCTAGGGTGTCACAGACCGAAACTCTACCATTGGTCCCGCAGGGTCGTTGGGTGGTGCGCAAACGGAAGGTGCATGTAGTCGAGTCTTCCAGGTATGAATTTGCTGCCTTGTTGAATTGTCGAATATAGGTATTGTTGCACGCTAACATTGTCCATTTGCAGTCCACCTGCTTCTCCTCCCGAGCCCGAGCGCGAAGAGGTGGGAACGAATCCATCAGCTTCTGCGACAGGAGCGGTTACCGTTGTCGTGGTGGGAACGGATCCATCAGCTTCTACTACAGGAGCGGTTACCGTTGCCGTGGCGGGCACCGCGCCACCAGCTGGTGTGACCCCGCCGCCAGCAATGAGTACTGTGGTTGAGACGCCATGGGCTCTGAGAGTGAAGAAAGCTGTCATGAAGAAGTCTTCGCTGTAAGTATACATCTCTTTTTTTGCACAATAAACATCCTGTCCTTCCCGACTTGTATAATAACATAACTGATTCTTGATTTATTAGGTCTGCAGGCAACATGAGGTGCCAGCCAAAGCCTGCCGCAGTAACCCCAGCCTCCGAGCCACCAGCCTCAGAGGAGCCCACACCCAAGGAGCTAGCCTCTGAGGTGGACACAACGCTACCCAACCTGCCACCCCCCAAGCCCCAACAAGCCGAAGCCAGAGCTGGTGGTGAGGAACAAGTCGAGGCCCCTAAAGCCGCTCCTGCAGATGGCACAGGTAAGTGTCTGACCACCCATGGTTAGCTGCTTAGACCACAGACATTATGTACTGGATTCATCTTGACTCGCAGGTGCCCAGGAACCACCTCCTAAAGAAACCGCAAGGACCCTAAGGAGCCCTGGAGACCCGCTGATGGCTGGACGCGGATAACAGAACATCATCACCACAGATCTGATGGATGATCAGATGTGGCTCCTCAAGAACGACCTGCGCGATCTCGAGGAACAAAAGAAGGCTCACCAAGGCAAGCCCTTACTTCCCTCGAGTACTTCCACTTAACAATTTATCTTGGATTTTGAAAATATCTTCATCGCAGAGCTTAGGAAAATCTTAACATACAAAGAAGAGCTGCTTAATGACGTGAAGAATATGCTGTATCGCTGTACAGATGACGTCGAGAAGCTGCAGAAGGTAATCGCCGACACTGAACAACAGTTCGCTGATTGTCTTCAGCAGATCAAGACGCTGGGCGAGGAGAAGGAGCAGCGGCAAAAGGAGCTAGAGGGCCTCAGGGGAGCCGCCAAGAAGCTTGTGGACATTGTGGACCCACAAGAAGATGGCAAAGCAGGTGAGCGGCCCTTGCTGGAGTGACTTCTCGGAGCGCCGCAGAAGGTCATCAAGTTCCTCACCGAAGCCCCGGTCGCGTGTGTCAGCCACGCTCTGTCCTTTGTAAAATCCTTTTGGCCGGAGGCTCGACTAGAAGCATTTGCGCAGGGTGTGGCTGTGGAGTGTTCCGAAGAACAATTCAACGAGTACCTCTAAGAAGCCCAACCTGTAGCAGAACAAATAGTAAAAAGTGTACTGCAGGATTGATGTAAAAACAAGTACTCGTTTCCTTGAATATATATTCTTATTTGATGTCTCTACTTGCATGTGCCTTAACCAAATTGTCATCCAGATTTAAAGGCTAAGTAGTAGACACTACCCCGGGTGTAGCGATCCTGGAAGTAGTCGTACGAGCTCCGGGTAGGAACCCATCCAACAAGTTAGATATAACCCGATCGAGCGGGTCTAACCAGTTAGGAAAGGACGCGAGCATCGTCGCGAGACTGCCGTGCTTATGGCAAGAAAAACGAAATTGCCCCGAGTGCAATGACTCTGGGTGTAGTCGAAATAGCTCCTCGTGTGAGCCCGTCCAACAAGTTAGGTGTAACCCAAGCGAGCAGGTCTAACCTGTTAGGAAAGAACATGAGCATCATCGCGAGACTGCCGTGCTTATGGCAAGAAAAATGAAACTACCCCGAGTGCAATGACTCTGGGCGTAGTCGAAATCGCTCCTCATGTGAGCGCGTCCAACAAGTTAGGTATAAACCAATCAAATGGATCGAATTTGT
Source organism: Panicum hallii (assembly GCF_002211085.1). Lineage (NCBI taxonomy): Eukaryota > Viridiplantae > Streptophyta > Magnoliopsida > Poales > Poaceae > Panicum > Panicum hallii. The sequence goes on along the minus strand of NC_038045.1, from coordinate 11,864,134 downwards.
TGGGGAAGATGTCATCGTCATCGCAAACGACCCTTGAAGGTCATGGCGAAAGTCGATTCATATAAAGCATGAACGTGACCGTAGCCTCCGCCAAAACTTATAACATGAAGTCGATAAAACATGAACGTGGCCGGAGCCTCCGTCTGTTAACAGAAAAATTTACATTCCGAATTTTGTGACACGTAGCCTCCAAATTGATTCGGAAGAAAAAGGCCGCCTAGGCGTCCGGAGAACGGCTATCCCTGCACGCTTCCTCATGGGTAGAACTTGCGCAGGTTCTAAATGTTCCAAGAATTCGGGACATCCTGGCCCTTGGGGTATTGTAGTCGATACGACCTCGGTCTTGTAACCTGCTTGACAACGAACGAGCCTTCCCACCTTGAGTTGAGCTTGTGTAAGCCGGACTCATCTTGGATGCGGCGTAGGACCAGATCACCTATATTGAACGATCATTCCCTCACATTGCGATCATGATATCGCCGGATCCCCTACAGGTATCGAGCTGACTGAACAAGAGCGGTGCAGCGAGCCTCTTCGATAGAATCGAGCTCTAACTGCCTTGCTTCATCCGCCTCGCCTTCATTGTACATTTCAACCCTTAGGGATTTCCACATGATGTCAGCCGGCAAGATAGCTTCAGAGCCGTAGACGAGGAAGAATGGTGTTTGTTCTGTGGTTTTGGACGGCTGAGTCCGGAGCCCCCAGACGATATGTGGCAACTCGTGTATCCACTTTTCTCCTTTCTTGCTGTTTTCATTGTAGAGTCTTTTCTTGAGGCCATCAATTATCATGCCGTTCGCCCTCTCAACTTGACCATTGGCCCTTGGGTGTGCGACAGAGATATATTTGATCTTGATGCACGCATTTTCACAGAACTCCCAGAGCTGGTTGGCCGTGAAGTTTGATCCCAGGTCCGTGATGATGGTATTCGGGAAGCCGAAGCGATGCAAGATATTGGAGATGAAATCAACAACTCGATCTGGTGTGAGCATGGCTATCGGCTTGTACTCGATCCACTTGGTAAACTTGTCGATAGCCACCAATACATGGGTGAAACCGCCTGGCGCCGTTGTGAAGGGCCCAATCATATCAAGGCTCCAGCAACAAACGGCCAGGATGTCGGTATGGTGATGAGACTGTGAGCTGAGACGTGAGATTGCTTGCCAAAGAATTGGCAGTTTTGGCATCTCCGCACAAGGTCCTCAGCATCGGACACTGCGGTGGGCCACCAGAAACTAGCTCTGTATGCTTTCCCCACCAGCGTTCGTGTCACACCCGAATTACAAAGAGCATAAGTCGAGCAATCATATATGCGCCAGGATCAAATCATGCATATATACAACAGAATCATCAAGATATCATAACACATATCACGAATAACATTAATATAAATCATAAATGAATTATTTTATTACAACCGAATCAAGAATCGGTTCAAGAGTGCGGAAGCGTAACATGAAATACATGAAGAGCTGGGCGCCACAGGGACGTCGACTGGGAGACAAACACCTAGAAGTCGTCGAAGCCGCTGACGTAGTCCTCCACGTTGCCAGGCACTGAGCAACATTCGAAGATATCCGAAATAGAACAGAAGAGTAGAGAGGCAAGTGTGAGTACAAACTAGTACTCAACAAGTATAACACAAACTATGAGGCTCTAGGCTAGCTGACTCAACTGCATTAGCTTTTAGTTTTGGCAAATTTTATTAAAACCATTTACTATAAGTGGATGAATTACCATAAACCCAAATTGCATAAGGAGTTAATCAATATTAATTAAGAACTACTGAGAACCATCCAAACCAAAACCACCCGGGGAATCTCCCTAATCAAAGGTTGATAACCCCACTAATCAGACGGAGGATCTGGGCCGCTCATGACTGTGAGCACAGCTGATATATTAGTTTTACACTATCGAGAGGTTGCACAACTTTACCCACAAGTCGTGAGCTACGCTAGTAGTTCATCACACTCACTTAGGTGAGATGGCTAGCAAGCACACTACGAGACCGTTACGAAGGATCACATTGGTAAGGTGTAACCGCTAAGGATTCTGGATCAGCAACGATGGGGCCCACCTCCGGGGGTACAAGACACACAACACAGACCAAGCCGGAGGAGCAGGGACCATTGAAGCTTACCACCCCTCTTGCCCACGCAGATAAGTTACTCCCGAACCAAAATGACCTAATTAATAAGTCAAGACCGTCCCATTCCAGTCATGTGGTTGCGCGGTTGTCCCAGGTTGTCGCTCTATGAACCGGTCCTTATGGAGAGTGGCCAACCAAGCACTAAGCACCGTGCTGGCCCCCTAAACCATGTTTCTATCAAAAACATCTTTTAAGGAGACGTGAACCACTCAAGCACACAGCACAGAGGGCCACTCTCAGGATTAAGTTGCATAAGACCATTAATCAAATTTAATTAAAAAGGACCAAGATATGTTATAGCGCAGCAACCTAGCACAACTAACCAAAATGCAACCCAAAGGATATATATATAAAAGGTAAATAAGTGGCTAGGAAAGTCCTTATAGGCATACAGAATTAAAATGCAGTATGAAATTGTATTGAAAGTGATAGGAGGTTCATGTTATACTTGCCTTCCTCGAAACTCTCTTGCTGCTGCTCAAACTGCTCAGAAGATGGCGGCTCCTGGTACTGGTCCAAAGGCTCCGCGTCTACTCACGATCAACAAGCATGGTCCAGACATACACACATGCACAAACAATAGCAAAGTATAAGAAACAGTACAACATTACATAGAAACAGCACACAAAACTATTCTGAAGCTATTCTACGCGTTACAACGATCGCGTGGACATAAAGAACACCTAAAACGGAGCTAAGACGCGTAAACTACGCTTGAAACAAGATACAGGGACCTATCTGCGAGAAAAACATAACTTACAGGGGGTTCTGGGCAAAAACCAGGGACCTAAACGTAATTAAAGCATAGACTCGGGGTCTAACGCGCTAAAACTCACGGCATGGACGGCAGGTTCAAAAACCAGAAAGCTCAGGGGTCTAAACGGGTAAAACAGGACCTATTTGTAAATATTTACAGGCTACAGAAAGGATGGCGGGTTGATACATCAAAAGAACAGGGGCTCTTTAGCAAAACGGCTAGCCGAAGGGGTATGCTTTAATCTGGGCCGTTGGATCTAAGCAGGCGGCTGAGATTAGATCTATTACCCGAAGGGGTACGCGCAAATCTCAGTCCTTGGATCGGGATCGGACGGTTGGGGAAGGATCTACGGTTGAAGCTCACGCGGTCCACCGGATTTAAAACGAGCGGCTGAGATCTAACGCCGATCGGGATCTAATCCGATCCGTTGGTTTGAAATCATGCGGCGCGGGTCAGATACCGGTCTGGATCTAATCGAGACAGTTATCCTCGGATCGAACGGCTGAGAGTACTCCGGCGGCTCCGGCGGCGGCGGGACTACGGGCGCGGCGGAGAGCTCGCCGGTGCCACGCGATGGAGCGATTCCACGGCGATGGACGACGAGATCCGGTCGGGGAGAGAGAGGAGGACACAGGGAAACGATTTGAGGGGTTTGGGGGCGGCAATGCTGGCCGTAGCGGCCGAGCAACGGCGGCGAGCGGCTCGGGGACGCCGGCGAGCGCGCGCGGCCGCGGAGAGGCGAGACCGAGGGGAAAGGGAGGCGGGAGAGGGTCCTTACCCCACCGGGGCAAACCCACGGTGCTTGGGCGATGGCTGAAGGCGGCGAGGAGCCGGCGCGGCGGCGACCCGAGGCTTGCGGCGACGGCGGTGCTCGGGGCTAGGGTTTGCGCGAATGGGGCACGACGGCGGCTTAGGAGAAACCCTAGAGAGGCGGCGGGGCTTTATAGGGCGGCCACGCGGCGTCCTGGCGAGCGGGCCCGAGGCGGAGGCGGACACGGCGGTGCGGTCGAGCTCGGACTCGAGCTCGAGTCCGGCTCGGTCGCGAGGAAAGGGATGCCCCTGACGGGTAGGGTCGCCTTGTCAGTGGCCGCGAGGGAGAGAGCGGGGAGGTAAGGGCCGCGCGGTGGGCTGGGCCGAGCGGGCGGCAGCGAGCGGCCCAGGGGAAGCTGGCGCGCGTGCGGGTTGGGCTGAGGGAGTCGCGGAGGCCCATGCGGGGGAGGGAAAGAGGGATCGGAGGAGCTGGGCCTCGGGCGGCTTTGGGCCGTGGGAAGAAAGAGAGGGAGAGAGGGCCCGCGGGGAAGGAGAGAAGGGGAGGGGTGCTGGGCTGGGCTGGCCGGCTGCTGGGTTGGGCTGCCTTCTTTTATTTCTTTTTCCTTTTCTTCTTGTTTTTTTTCTAACTCACTAATTCAAACAATTCTAACTGAATTCAAATACAATTTGAATTCAAACCTATACACTCAATACAAATAAAACAATGCTGTAGCATGAATGCACAAACAAGTTGTTCCTAAAATAAATTTTATTTTCTTGTGTTATAAAATTGCTTTAAATGCCACAAAATTGAAGAAAAACCCCGGAAATTTTATTTGAGCCAAAATAAATTCATTAAAATTAGAGAAAATTACATTAGGGTGTTACAAACCTACCCCCCTTACAGGAATCTCGTCCCGAGATTCGGATAGGCTAGCTAGCAAAGAGATCGGGATATGTCTTTCTCAACTCATCTTCTCGCTCCCAAGTAGCCTCATCCTCCGTATGATGACTCCACTGAACACGGCACATCTTGATCTTCTTGTTTCTGGTAATTCTCTCGGATGTCTCGAGAATCTTTACCGGATGCTCGATGTAGGTCAGATCCTCCTGCACATCCAACCCTTCTATCGGTGCTCGCTCTTCCGGCACCCTCAAGCACTTCTTCAGCTGGGACACGTGAAACACATCGTGCACTCCTGAGAGATTGAGTGGCAACTCCAAACGATACGCCACCTCACCCTTCCGTTCCAGCACCTTGAACGGACCAATATATCGAGGGGCTAGCTTCCCTCTCACGTTAAACCTACGGATTCCTCTCATCGGCGAGACCTTCAGGTACACATGATCACCCACTGCAAAGGTCAAATCTCGACGACGAACATCCGCGTAGCTCTTCTGACGAGTCTGCGCGATCCTCAGGTTCTCTCGCACCTGCTGCACCAGCTGTTCGGCCTCCTCAACAATATCCGGGCCAAATACCTGCCTCTTGCCAATCTGATCCCAATACAACGGAGTCCTGCACTTTCGACCGTACAAGGCCTCGAAAGGTGACTTCTTCAGACTGGCCTGATAACTGTTGTTATACGAGAACTCTGCATACGGTAGGCACTTATCCCAGCTGGTACCATACTGAATAGCGCAGGCTCGAAGCATATCCTCCAACACTTGGTTGGTTCTCTCTGTCTGCCCATCTGTCTGAGGATGATAAGCGGTACTGAAGCGCAGTTTCGTATCCAGCGAATCGTGCAACTGCTCCCAGAACCGTGAAGTGAACTGAGATCCTCGATCACATATGATCTTCTTAGGAACACCATGCAGACAGACGATTCTGGAGATGTACAACTCTGCGAGTCTAGCACCGGAGTAAGTAGTGTTCACCGGTGTGGCAGAACCAACCTGAATTATACCGGCTCAAGTACGCGAGTCCTCACCGAAGGGCTACCTCGTACTTCAAACGGTATAAAACTATTGGTCTGTCGGGTAACGTCCCGATAAACCACCGAACGCAGGATCCAACAAGGTACCTCACACGAAGGTGAGTCCAGAGATATAATGCCAAAATAATTTACACCACAGGCAGTTATATTACAAAAATACATAAAGTAACATTAGCTCCCACTGAGAAGAGATTATTACAAAACAAGTTTAAGTTTCTAGTCAAAGCAGCGGAGTTTGAAAAGCGTAGTCATTATACATGTCGTCATTACAGATATTATGCTAGCCCTGACATAATATCACTCGGCGGAATCTGTGTTGGCCGGGGACGGATCCCATTCCACGGACCAACCATCAGGCAAAGGGTAGGGCCACGGTGTAATGAAAGCTGGCTCATCAGGGAGATTACCTGGATTAAATCAACAAAAGCAAGGCTGAGTATACTAATACTCAACAAGACTTACCCGGAATTGGGTATATCTTAGCCCATAACTAGACTCATGATGGCTTTTAGCTTAGGGTAGGGTTTTCAGCTGAAAAGCAACAAAGAGTAGATCCTTATTTTCAACTTTTAACTTTCAGGTTCTAATTGATTAACCATTCTAGGTAACCACCTATAACTATTCAAACATGGTAGAATCTTTACTCAAACATCATCTTTGATAATCACATAATTACTCTTGTTTCTCTATGTGGTAAAGGGAATAAGCAGTCTCATACATCGTGAGAGGCGGACGATTCTGAATCGAGATTCAACCCTTGCAAGGTAAACCTAACACACAGCTTGGAAAACCACAGGGTCGTTCCGAAGCAACTGTTTGCCTTTCATTCCGACTCGTGGATCAGTGCCACCACAAGCGACTGCAGGTCATACGCACTTCCAACGTGCAGGACGTACGTCTGTAGTGCGACTACAAAACCCGTACCCCTGGTTGCCCAGCAACACGTATGCCTACACGTCGAACTAAGTAACCAAAAGAAGCAAATACATGTGGTGGGGGGTATGTCCACTCCTCGGGCCGATCGGTTACTAGGCTTACCGCTTACCATATTTCACGGCATGTGGCTAGTACTTTCAAACGCTTAACCACCGCTACCACACACTGCGGCCTTATCCAGTTTATCAACACAGACGGGGTATCATCTCAACCATGATACCGAATAAAACTCCCGTCCGTCATCCTTATAGTGATAGCATAAAAGTAAACATCACAATTCCTATATCGCGCGAGTGACAGGAAATCACTCGACTTCTACCGGTCCTATTAGCATAGCAGCTACTCGGACTCCAGTACTATTATTCAATACATTGGTTCTTAGGATTCATGCATTTAGGGTTTCAAACAATTCCTATAAACTTAATGCATAGAATACATAATTAAATATAGAGTGCAGTATAATAAAAATATTAGGTTATGTCCGGGGCTTGCCTTCGCTGGTAGGGTTGGGGTTAGTCAAATTATTTTCTTCCGAACCTTGGTTCGGGGCTTCAGAGAAATCCGCGACGAGATTCCCGGGGTCTTCAGAATAAATTTCTTCTTGTTCCGGAATCAGTTGATAATCCCCGTCAGCGAGAGTGGTCGAGTCTACATGATATGCAAGATGAAGTTTAATGGATGCATACATTTGTATTTCAATTCACGATAAAGTTGCAATTCAATGTATAGGATATTATATTTCGATAATCAACTTAATTACCCTGTACTGGGCAGACATTTATCGGGCATTATATGTTTTATCTAAACCCATTAAACAACAGGGTTAGCTATACTAATTACCTAACTAGTGGCATGGAACAACAGGTGGGGTGGTTCTTAAAAACTTTATTCATTGACTATACTAATTATTCACATGATCTTTGTATTATTATTACATTATGAATCAATTACATTATATCCAAATTATTTAACATCTAATTCTTAGTTAAAAACTTAATAACATGTTATAATATTACAAAACAGAACCCTCATATACTTTTCATGATTTTTGAACATTTAAAAGTATAATTAGTAATTATATAAAAGAAACTACACATTATTTCTAATAAAACTTGTACATTAAGGAAATAATACTAAAGTGCAAAGATAATTATTTTTATTCAATTCTACATGTTAAAAGAAAATTAACAGAATTGGTTTCACTATTTTATCATTTTTCTATGAATTACTATGCATTTCTTAAGCCTACAAGCAACTAAATTTGATATTTAAATTAGATCATCAAACATTCAGAAACTGAAGTTGACCCTTTAAGTAAAGTTGTAGATCTTTATCTAAAGATCCCAACAAAATTTATTTGACATTTTTTTGGAAATTTCTACGAATTTCTATGAATTTCACAAGACAGAAACTCTATTCACATGAAATAATAAACTTTATTACATTAAAGCCCTCAGGCAGCACTATTCCCTTGTGTCTACCCCTTTGCACAAAACCCCCTAAGCTTTCATCTCTTCTAACCCGCAGTCCTTACCCCAATCCCCCCTCGGTCAAAGCAAAGTCCGGTGTTGACTGCTTAGCTCCGGCGACGGCGAGCGCCGGGGGTGAGAACAGAGGGGCGGGGGAGCATCTAGGGCTCTATGCGCACCTGTGCGAGCTAGGAATTGGAGGGAGACGGCTCGGAGTGGCGGCGCGACGGAGGCCTGTGGCCGGCGGCGAGGTGGTTCGGTGAGGCAGTGCTCCAGTGCCTTTGGAACAATGGTGGAGTGGTCGGGGAGTTGCCTGGGAGTGTGATGGAGCTCAGGCCGGGGTCAACTTGAGCCAGGGAAGGCCGGAAGGTGGAGTCCCACAGTGGACAGGACACGGCGGCGATAAGAAGGCTCGGGGAGCTCGTCGAGAGGCCAAGGCAAAGCCTTAGGAACTCAATTGGCAGGTCAGGGAGCGTCGTAGGGGTGACGTGGTGCAGGTTAAAGCACGGTGGTGGCGTGAAATGGCTCCGGATGGGCTACCCACGGCGGTGCGAAACGCGGCCGGAGTTGGGAGAGAAGGCAGCGCGGGATGTGTGGTGCGGGCTCAGGAAAGGCAAGGGGAAATGGGGAAACAGAAAGCAGAGAACTTGGTGGTGCTCATGCGCTTGAAAGGTAAAGACATTAGGGCTCGCTCGGGGGTCTTCCACGGCGGCGCTGCGGTGGCGACACCGGCAGACGTTCGGTATCGTGGCGCGCGCGTGGGGTGACACCGGGGAGGGTCTACGGCGGTGGCCAACGAGCAGACCGACGCGTGGAGAGGGGCAACATGAGGTGGACGGCGGCGACTGCAAGACGGCGGCCAGGGGAGGCGCTCTGTCGCCGGTGTCAGTGCGGGAACAGAGGAGCAGAAGGGGTGCAGAGGAAGAAGAAAGGAGGGGGAGATCCAGGGACTCGTTTGCAAATTTTAAAAGTTACAGGGACCCTGCAGAAAAGTACTTTTTCCCACTAATCTAGGGGTTTTCTGAGAAAAAGTCCAACATGAAAATTGTAGAGTTTTTCAAACTCTACAACATTGCTTTAGGGCTTGGGTTCCGAAACTCAAAGTTTACAGCTATTTGGATTACATTTTGAAACAAGATAGAATTTAAATTAATTTGTCTTTGCCCATCTAATTTTGATCAAACTTTGGGCATGTTTACAAATTTTCTGACCTGTCATGATTACTTGTATATTTACACATTAACCCTTAAGTAAATTTGAATTTGACTCATATATTCCACCCATTTCATATGTAACCCTTATATTTGTTTTAATTACACATAAATCCTTAGTTTTATACAAAGTCTATTTCTCTTAAATTTTAACTTCATATTTGTACTTTCCTTTGCTATATTCAATTGAATTTGACATTTAAGAGTATTTTCACACAATTGCACACAAAAACTTATAAAATTCACAATTTACAATTACACCCCTAATGCTTTGTACCACTAGTATACACCATACTATACATACATATAATACATCCAATTTAATATCTAGTTGGCTAACTACCTAGATATTACAGCCTTCCCCCCTTAAAAAGAATCTCGTCCTGAGATTCTGAAGCTGAACAGAAATGGATGATTAGATTTGGGGATTGGCTTGCAGGAAGTCTGGAAAATTCTGTTGAAGATAAAATTCTGTTTTCCAAGTCGCTTCTTCTTCAGTGTGATGATCCCATAGAATCTTGTACATTTTAACTACCCTTCTTCTGGAAAATCTTTACTTAGTATCCAGGATTTGAAGAGGTTGTTCGATGTACGATAGATCGGGTTCAACTTCAATGGCACATGTCTCAACGATTTCCGTGGGTACTTTGACACACATCTTAAGTTGGGAGACATGGAAGACATCGTGAATAGCCGCCCATTGAGATGGAAGACGAAGTTTGTAAGCCACTAGGCCACAAACATTAAGAATTTCAAAGGGTCCGACATACCGTGGTGCTAATTTCCCTTTTATGCCAAAACGTTGGACACCTTTGGTAGGAGATACTCGAAGATAGACAAAATCTCCTATTTGGAATTGTAGAGGTTTCCTCCTCTTATCTGCATAGCTCTTCTGTCTGAACTGAGCGGTTTTTAAGATTAGATTGAATAACCTTAACTTTATCTTCGGCTTCAACGACTAGGTCTGGTCCGAAAATTTTGCGTTCACCGGTCTCAGACCAACTCAAAGGAGTTCGACATCTGCGACCATATAACGCTTCGAAAGGAGCCATTTGAAGACTAGCTTGATAACTGTTGTTGTAAGCAAATTCAGCTAGAGCAAGGCACTTGTCCCAGCTTGTACTATAGTGAATAATACAAGTTCGGAGCATGTCTTCCAGGATTTGGTTAACTCGCTCAGTCTGCCCATCAGTCTGAGGATGATACGCAGAGCTTCGAATCAATTTGGTTCCTAGAGCTGATTGCAATTGCTCCCAAAATCGTGCAATCAATTGGGGCCCTCGATCAGAGATGATAGTTTTTGGAACCCCATGTAATCGAACGATTTGGTCCAGATAGACTTTGGCATACTTCTTAGCAGAGTAAGTGGTATGCACCGGAAGAAAATGAGCTGTTTTTGTAAGTCTATCAATGATTACCCATATGGAATCATGTTTCAGAGATGTGTTGGGAAGACCGACAATAAAATCCATGCTAATGTCTTCCCATTTCCATGACGGAATGGGTAATGGCCGAAGTGTACCAGAAGCCTTGAGATGACTGGCTTTGACTCTTTGGCACGTATCGCACTCAGACACATATTTAGCAATTTCTCTTTTCATTCTGGTCCACCAAAAATGTTGCCGTAGATCTTGATACATCTTGGTGCTACCAGGATGAATAGAGAACTTGGATAAATGTGCTTCATCAAGGATTTGCTTGCGAAGCTGATGATCTTTAGGTACAACAATATGATTGTTGAACCACAGGATTCCTTGATGGTCAGTGCGAAAACATTTATATTTAGCTTCTCCTAGAGATAGCTTGGATTTGATAATCTTGATACCCTCATCATGGAGTTGAGACATTATAATTTTATCTCGAAGGGTAGACTCAATAGATAGCTGATTCAGACTACCTTGAGGAATGATCTCTAAATTGAGTTCCCGCATCTGATTGCAAAGAGTGTCACGGAAAGTTGCTACGGATAAACAGTGACAGTGTGCTTTGCGGCTAAGGGCATCCGCAACCACATTGGCTTTGCCTGGATGGTAGTGTACCTCAAGGTCGTAGTCTTTAATCAATTCTAACCAACGCCTTTGCCTCATATTTAGATCAGCTTGAGTGAAAATATACTTGAGGCTCTTATGGTCAGTGTAGATATTACACTTAGCCCCCATAAGATGATGTCTCCAAATCTTGAGAGCGTGAATAACAGCCGCCAATTCAAGATCATGTGTTGGATAATTTTGCTCATGAGTCCGAAGTGCTCGGGATGCATAAGCAATAACCCGGTTGTTTTGCATAAGAACACAACCAAGGCCAGTTCCGGAAGCATCACAATAGACATCAAAAGGCTGAGTATTATCCGGCTGAGCTAGTACTGGAGCCGTCGTCAATAGTTGTCTCAAGGTGTGAAATGCTTCCTCACACCTATCATCCCAGCGGAACTTAACTTCTTTCTTAAGTAGCTCAGTTATCGGTTTGGCTATCTTAGAAAAATCCGGAATGAATCGGCGATAATATCCCACCAATCCAAGGAAACTTCGAATTTGATGGACCGAAGTTGGAGGCTTCCAATCCATAACCTCTTGGACTTTGGTTGGATCAACTGATATGCCTTCACTTGAGATAGTATGTCCCAAAAATTTCACACTATCCAGCCAAAATTCACATTTCGAAAATTTGGCATAAAGGCGATGATCACGTAGTCGTTGAAGAACGACTCGTAGATGATTAGTATGGTCTTCTTTAGTTTTAGAGTATATTAGAATGTTGTCAATGAAGACCACGACAAATTTGTCTAATTCCGGCATGAATACTGAATTCATGAGATACATGAAGTATGCCGGTGCATTGGTAAGCCCAAATGACATAACCAGATACTCATAAAGTCCATATCTGGTTGAGAAGGCCGTTTTTGGAATGTCACTAGGCCTAATCTTAATCTGATGATAACCAGAGCGTAAGTCAATCTTAGAGAAGACCTTAGCTCCGGCAAGCTGATCGAACAAAATGTCAATGCGGGGAAGAGGGTACTTATTTTTAATAGTGACCGCATTGAGTGGACGATAATCGACACATAACCTCAGGCTATCGTCTTTCTTCTTGACAAAGAGAGCAGAACAACCCCAAGGTGAAGCACTTGGGCGTATATAACCCTTATCAAGAAGATCTTGGAGCTGAATTTTTAATTCTGCTAATTCATTTGGAGGCATGCGATACGGCCTTTTTGAAATAGGAGCAGTACCCGGTTGAAGTTCAATGATAAACTCGATGTCTCTATCTGGTGGCATTCCAGGTAAATCGTCTGGAAAGACATCGGGGTATTCACATACTATAGGAATATCCTTGACTTTGATATCTGTGATAGCATAAGTGCAGGGGTGCAGACATTCTGGCTGAGGCAGATAAAGGGTGGTGATCCCATAGTATGGTGATTCAACTTCAACAACTCGGGAAGAAATATCTAACCGGACTCGATGTTTAGTCATCCAGTCTGTCCCAAGTATAATATCAATACCCTCCAAACTTATTAAAACCAAATCAGTTTTGATTTCTATACTACCTAACTGAATTGGCACATATCTACTCACTTGGTTGGAGGTAACATTTCCTCCAGGGGTAGCGATCATATATGACCCCTGGATAGGACAAAGATCAAGCCCTAGTCGGGTACCACAGTTGTTACTAATAAAACTATGTGTTGCTCCAGAATCGAATAAAGTAACGACTGGTTTGTGGTGAATAGAAAATGTACCCGACATGACGGGAGCTCCATCTGGAAGTTCTGCCAGAGTGGTGAAATTGATCCGTCCTTGCCGGACTTGCATCACCGGCTTCTTGCCCTTATTCTGGTTACCCTGGGTAGAGCTCTGCCCTGGATTGGGTTTCTTGGGCCGCGGACAATCTCGGATGAAATGGTCCACACTTCCGCAATTGTAGCAGCGATAATTGCTGCCTCTCTGTGGCACTTGTTGAACATTTGGCCGTGGGCCAGATGGTTGTGCTTGTTGCGGAGGAACGGGAGGTTTATACCTTCCCTGCTGTTGGGGCGGCCTGAAAACCAATCTACCCGTTGGGGCATTCCGCTGCGGTGCTCTGAATGGTGTATTGGGAACAACCCGATACCTCGGTGATTGAGCACTCGAGGGTCCAATAGGAGTTTTCCTTTTCTTCTCAGCATGATGTGCCACAATGCAATCTTCTTGAGTTAAGGCCATATTAACCAGCTCGCTAAAAGTATTAGCCTTCACAAGATTCAGGCGTTCCTTAAGCTTGGTATTAAGGCCTCGACGGAAACGATCTTGTTTCTTAACATCGTTATCCGCATGATACCCCGCATATTGGCACAGATGATTGAAATTCTGTGCGTACTGCAGAACTGTATTGGCACCTTGAGTAAGAGCCAGAAATTCATTAAGCTTTCGCTCCAATAATCCGGCTGGAATATAATGTGCTCGGAAGGCGACCCGGAATTCATCCCATGTGATAACATGCCCTGCAGGTTGCATGGCATAGAGATTGTCCCACCAGATTCGGGCAGCACCACGAAGTTGTTGGGCAGCAAAGGAAGCTTTGCTAGAGTCCGCACATGGTATGGTCAGGAGAGCGAACTTCGATTCAATAATATGGAGCCAGGCATCGGCATCCAATGGTTCTTCCGCCTTACTGAAGAAAGGCGGCTGGGTACTGAGAAAATCTTGGTAACTAGCCACAGGAGGATTGCGATCATCACGGCCTCCTTGGAATTGATGCTGCTGGTTTTGCTGGGCTTGTACCAGCAGGTTGAGCAGCTCCGTTTGCCGAGCCATGACTTCGGCAAGGTTGGGAGGAGGTGGTGGCGGTTGTTGGGAACCGCTGGCCTGATCAGCCCGGAAACCTTCCGGGGTTCCGCGTGTGGCTCCAACCATCTGAAACAAAGGAGATGTCCATCATTAACCATATAGCCTTACTCCCAATTTCAGAAGATATAAACAAAGCACATACTCCATTCAATCATCTCATTTCAGAATCATAAGGATAATGAACAGGATGATAAAACAGGAAACTTATATTACAATATTGGTTCTTTTGTTCTCCGCATCGTACATCCAAAAGATCTCTACGCAGGCCATCTATGTTACAACAATTGGCATGAGATCTAGCTAAGTTACATACTCCTTAAGTTATTACACTCCCATAGGTTACATCTAGATAGTCGACGATTTGCTAAACTAAAAATCGTCGAAGTTGCCTACAGAAGATTGACTGCCAGAAGAAGAGTGATGGGGACTAAGAACTGGATCCCCATGCTCAGAGTCAATCTCTGAAACACCCTCAATCTCTTCTGGATCTTCTTCTTCTTCTTCTGGCATTATGGGTATAGCGTGAAGTATTGGTTGCTGCTGCAATTCCTCAATGTGAGCCTGAGCATCATCAGCTGCAAGTATCAGATCATGAATTTGTGCCTGTAGGAACTCAATAACAGTGTCACGCTGAGTGATAATATGATCACTCTCATTGATCTGATCTTCACGATGAAGGATTGTCTCATCTCTTGCTGCAATAACTTCATCCTTCTGAGTCACCAAAGCTTGTAATTCTTCTATTTGGGTTACTTGATGGTCAGCATTCCGATAGTGACTTTGAGCCACACCAGTTATCTGACTCACCCCATGACGCAGTAGCATCTGGTAATGATATTGCACATCCATAAACCTGGTAACGATACGGACGGTTTCTTCAGCCAGATCTCCTAGCAGATGACCATGATGGTATGTCCGAAAATCCCAGTCCAAATTACCCGGGTCTATGGTAGGAAATAACCCAATAGGATATGCGGCAATTTCAATCGGATGCTGATTGCAGAAAAGTTTGATAGCTTCTAAAGCAGCAGTTTCAAGAGTATCCACTAGACGATATCCAACCACTTCCACTTCTATGGGAGGCCATAAGGAGCGGAAAGGGTGTTGAGGAATTATCATCTTAACCTTGCAGCGGGGAACTCCTTCTTCACGATACTCTACCCCATCATACAGAGGAGGCTCTGTATAATGAAACATACTCAAGGATTCCCACAAAAGACGAGGAAACCCTTCCCAATGTAAACCATTGGTATGAAAGTGCCCCTCCTGATCCCAAAAGGTATTAGCAGGAGCAGCCATCTGCGACAACAATGCAAATGGTAAGATATATTTACCCTGCGGAAAGCTCTCAAGGTAAATGGATTAAGATAGATGATTCGGATAACAGCAAAGGCTGAAAATCAGATGGATACTTAAGAGCTAAAGATTGCTATCTACCCCAATTAAGAGATACCAACATATTATTTATTTCTTAGAAAGCATCGAATTTAAACATTCGTTTTGTTGATTAGTGTGTTATGCATGCACGCACTACGCGATCTCACAACCAAAAATAACTGCCAAGTAATCTTGGTCTTACGTGGTTAGTTTCGGTGACATAATACATACGTCTCTCCTTAATAACTAGTCGATAAGCCCTATCCGTCCTAGTTTCGTAATCGTGGTTAGTGTACCTGCAGAAAACCACAATGCATATATATATATATATCCAATGAACCTTTCATGCCAGCATGTCATGAAAGCGTCCCCATTCATTACTGCTCACTATAGAAACAGCATCTGTACAATTACCGCCGTACAGACAACGTTAACATACGTCGCTGAAACAACGTATTCACAGGGGGTACCGCAAAAATGCGGGGGTATGAACAGCGATCGCCATACCCTGCGCCGAACCATATACTCCCAATGTAATCAACCGAAATTGATACATTGGCAGCATCTCAAGTAGGCCACTGCTTGAGAAACAGCGTTTGGTTCGCATCACCGACAGGAAGGCCAAGCTCCCTCAGTTGGCTGAGGATCCTTACCTTCTTACCTCACGATCGAAGATGTCGTTACAGAAATTAAGGTTGGGTTGTGCATAAATTTAAGTTTCAACAGAAAAGTAATGCTGGAAGTTAGAGTTATATATATATATTACAGCCACCTCTAATTCCCGTAATAACATTACTCTAGGGCTTACGTACTATACATCATCCTTAACGTATCAACGTAGTTCAAAAATACTTGATTAATCAATTTTTATACTAAAAATTACTTTTTAAGGCTAATTATATCTCCAGAGTACACTTGTTAGCTCTAATACCAGCTGTGGCAGAACCAACCTGAATTATACCGGCTCAAGTACGCGAGTCCTCACCGAAGGGCTACCTCGTACTTCAAACGGTATAAAACTATTGGTCTGTCGGGTAACGTCCCGATAAACCACCGAACGCAGGATCCAACAAGGTACCTCACACGAAGGTGAGTCCAGAGATATAATGCCAAAATAATTTACACCACAGGCAGTTATATTACAAAAATACATAAAGTAACATTAGCTCCCACTGAGAAGAGATTATTACAAAACAAGTTTAAGTTTCTAGTCAAAGCAGCGGAGTTTGAAAAGCGTAGTCATTATACACGTCGTCATTACAGATATTATGCTAGCCCTGACATAATATCACTCGGCGGAATCTGTGTTGGCCGGGGACGGATCCCATTCCACGGACCAACCATCAGGCAAAGGGTAGGGCCACGGTGTAATGAAAGCTGGCTCATCAGGGAGATTACCTGGATTAAATCAACAAAAGCAAGGCTGAGTATACTAATACTCAGCAAGACTTACCCGGAATTGGGTATATCTTAGCCCATAACTAGACTCATGATGGCTTTTAGCTTTGGGTAGGGTTTTCAGCTGAAAAGCAACAAAGAGTAGATCCTTATTTTCAACTTTTAACTTTCAGGTTCTAGTTGATTAACCATTCTAGGTAAGCACCTATAACTATTCAAACATGGTAGAATCTTTACTCAAACATCATCTTTGATAATCACATAATTACTCTTGTTACTCTATGTGGTAAAGGGAATAAGCAGTCTCATACATCGTGAGAGGCGGATGATTCTGAATCGAGATTCAACCCTTGCAAGGTAAACCTAACACACACGCTTGGAACACCACAGGGTCGTTCCGAAGCAACCGTTTGCCTTTCATTCCGACTCGTGGATCAGTGCCACCACAAGCGACTGCAGGTCATACGCACTTCCAACGTGCAGGACGTACGTCTGTAGCGCGACTACAAAACCCGTACCCCTGGTTGCCCAGCAACACGTATGCCTACACGTCGAACTAAGTAACCAAAAGAAGCAAATACATGTGGTGGGGGGTATGTCCACTCCTCGGGCCGATCGGTTACTAGGCTTACCGCTTACCATATTTCACGGCATGTGGCTAGTACTTTCAAACGCTTAACCACCGCTACCACACACTGCGGCCTTATCCAGTTTATCAACACAGACGGGGTATCATCTCAACCATGATACCGAATAAAACTCCCGTCCGTCATTCTTATAGTGATAGCATAAAAGTAAACATCACAATTCCTATATCGCGCGAGTGACAGGAAATCACTCGACTTCTACCGGTCCTATTAGCATAGCAGCTACTCGGACTCCAGTACTATTATTCAATACATTGGTTCCTAGGATTCATGCATTTAGGGTTTCAAACAATTCCTATAAACTTAATGCATAGAATACATAATTAAATATAGAGTGCAGTATAATAAAAATATTAGGTTATGTCCGAGGCTTGCCTTCGCTGGTAGGGTTGGGGTTAGTCAAATTATTTTCTTCCGAACCTTGGTTCGGGGCTTCAGAGAAATCCGCGACGAGATTCCCGGGGTCTTCAGAATAAATTTCTTCTTGTTCCGGAATCAGTTGATAATCCCCGTCAGCGAGAGTGGTCGAGTCTACATGATATGCAAGATGAAGTTTAATGGATGCATACATTTGTATTTCAATTCACGATAAAGTTGCAATTCAATGTATAGGATATTATATTTCGATAATCAACTTAATTACCCTGTACTGGGCAGTCATTTATCGGGCATTATATGTTTTATCTAAACCCATTAAACAACAGGGTTAGCTATACTAATTACCTAACTAGTGGCATGGAACAACAGGTGGGGTGGTTCTTAAAAACTTTATTCATTGACTATACTAATTATTCACATGATCTTTGTATTATTATTACATTATGAATCAATTACATTATATCCAAATTATTTAACATCTAATTCTTAGTTAAAAACTTAATAACATGTTATAATATTACAAAACAGAACCCTCATATACTTTTCATGATTTTTGAACATTTAAAAGTATAATTAGTAATTATATAAAAGAAACTACACATTATTTCTAATAAAACTTGTACATTAAGGAAATAATACTAAAGTGCAAAGATAATTATTTTTATTCAATTCTACATGTTAAAAGAAAATTAACAGAATTGGTTTCACTATTTTATCATTTTTCTATGAATTACTATGCATTTCTTAAGCCTACAAGCAACTAAATTTGATATTTAAATTAGATCATCAAACATTCAGAAACTGAAGTTGACCCTTTAAGTAAAGTTGTAGATCTTTATCTAAAGATCCCAACAAAATTTATTTGACATTTTCTTGGAAATTTCTACGAATTTCTATGAATTTCACAAGACAGAAACTCTATTCACATGAAATAATAAACTTTATTACATTAAAGCCCTCAGGCAGCACTATTCCCTTGTGTCTACCCCTTTGCACAAAACCCCCTAAGCTTTCATCTCTTCTAACCCGCAGTCCTTACCCCAATCCCCCCCTCGGTCAAAGCAAAGTCCGGTGTTGACTGCTTAGCTTCGGCGATGGCGAGCGCCGGGGGTGAGAACAGAGGGGCGGGGGAGCATCTAGGGCTCTATGCGCACCTGTGCGAGCTAGGAATTGGAGGGAGACGGCTCGGAGTGGCAGCGCGACGGAGGCCTGTGGCCGGCGGCGAGGTGGTTCGGTGAGGCAGTGCTCCAGTGCCTTTGGAACAATGGTGGAGTGGTCACGGAGTTGCCTGGGAGTGTGATGGAGCTCAGGCCGGGTCAACTTGAGCCAGGGAAGGCCGGAAGGTGGAGTCCCACAGTGGACAGGACACGGCGGCGACAAGAAGGCTCGGGGAGCTCGTCGAGAGGCCAAGGCAAAGCCTTAGGAACTCAATTGGCAGGTCAGGGAGCATCGTAGGGGTGACGTGGTGCAGGTTAAAGCACGGTGGTGGCGTGAAATGGCTCGGGATGGGCTACCCACGGCGGTGCGAAACGCGGCCGGAGTTGGGAGAGAAGGCAGCGCGGGATGTGTGGTGCGGGCTCAGGAAAGGCAAGGGGAAATGGGGAAACAGAAAGCAGAGAACCTGGTGGTGCTCATGCGCTTGAAAGGTAAAGACATTAGGGCTCGCTCGGGGGTCTTCCACGGCGGCGCTGCGGTGGCGACACCGGCAGACGTTCGGTATCGTGGCGCGCGCGTGGGGTGACACCGGGGAGGGTCTACGGCGGTGGCCAACGAGCAGACCGACGCGTGGAGAGGGGCAACATGAGGTGGACGGCGGCGACTGCAAGACGGCGGCCAGGGGAGGCGCTCTGTCGCCGGCGTCAGTGCGGGAACAGAGGAGCAGAAGGGGTGCAGAGGAAGAAGAAAGGAGGGGGAGATCTAGGGACTCGTTTGCAAATTTTAAAAGTTACAGGGACCCTGCAGAAAAGTACTTTTTCCCACTAATCTAGGGGTTTTCTGAGAAAAAGTCCAACATGAAAATTGTAGAGTTTTTCAAACTCTACAACATTGCTTTAGGGCTTGGGTTCCGAAACTCAAAGTTTACAGCTATTTGGATTACATTTTGAAACAAGATAGAATTTAAATTAATTTGTCTTTGCCCATCTAATTTTGATCAAACTTTGGGCATGTTTACAAATTTTCTGACCTGTCATGATTACTTGTATATTTACACATTAACCCTTAAGTAAATTTGAATTTGACTCATATATTCCACCCATTTCATATGTAACCCTTATATTTGTTTTAATTACACATAAATCCTTAGTTTTATACAAAGTCTATTTCTCTTAAATTTTAACTTCATATTTGTACTTTCCTTTGCTATATTCAATTGAATTTGACATTTAAGAGTATTTTCACACAATTGCACACAAAAACTTATAAAATTCACAATTTACAATTACACCCCTAATGCTTTGTACCACTAGTATACACCATACTATACATACATATAATACATCCAATTTAATATCTAGTTGGCTAACTACCTAGATATTACAACCGGGATGAAGTGAGCAACCTTCGTCAACCGATCCACTACTACCCATATAGAGTTGTACCCTTTCTGAGTACGAGGCTAGCCAACAATGAAGTCCATAGTGATTTCCTCCCATTTCCACTCTGGAATCTTCAACGGCTGCAATAGACCTGCCGGCCTCTGATGCTCTGCCTTGTCACGCTGACAAGTGTCACAGATAGCCACGTACTCCGCAACTGAACGCTTCATCCCACACCACCAGAATCGTTCCTTCAAGTCGTAATACATCTTCGTACTACCTGGATGGATAGAATATGCTGTATCATGAGCCTCATTCAGAATCAACTTTCTGAGGTCATTCACATCCGGCACACATATACGACCCTTGTACCACAAAGTACCCTGATCGTCCTCCCTGAAATGAGGTGCCTTGCCAATCTTGAGCAGCTCACGAATCTCCTGTAGCTTCTTATCTTCCTTCTGATGCTGCCTGATCTCTGCCTCTAGAGTAGGTTCTGCCTCGAATGATGTACCCA
This sequence comes from Panicum hallii, assembly GCF_002211085.1. Lineage (NCBI taxonomy): Eukaryota > Viridiplantae > Streptophyta > Magnoliopsida > Poales > Poaceae > Panicum > Panicum hallii. The sequence continues at coordinate 11,843,242 of NC_038045.1, read as the reverse complement.
AGGTGTGATGCAAGAAACCCAGACTCAACTGCTCAAACTCCTCGCATAACTCCTGAGGCATCTAAAAAGCCACAACCATGTTAACATAGCTCTTCCTGCTCAGAGCATCTGCTACAACATTGGCCTTGCCCGGATGATAGTGAAACTCCAAATCATAATCTTTGACCAACTCTAGCCATCTTCTCTGTCGCATGTTCAGCTCACTCTGAGTGAAAATATACTTGAGGCTCTTGTGATCGGTGTAAATATCACACCTCTGCCCAAACAAGTAATGCCTCCATATCTTCAGAGCATGCACAACTGCGGCCAACTCCAGATCATGAGTGGGATAATTTAGCTCGTGCCGGCGCAACTGCCGCGAGGCATAAGCTATCACTCTGCCCTCCTGCATCAGAACGCAACCAAGACCATCCCCCGAAGCATCACAATACACTGTGAACCTCTTGCTCTGGTCTGGCAGAGTAAGGACTGGTGCCGTAGTCAACCTTTTCTTCAGCTCCTCGAAGGCACTCTGACGCTCATCAGTCCAAGAGAAATCCACACCCTTCTCTAGCAAGGAAGTCAAAGGCTTCGCAATCTTGGAGAAGTTCTCAATGAACCTCCGATAATATCCAGCTAAGCCCAGAAAAGAGCGGACTTCCTTCACCGTCTGCGGTACAACCCAGTCAAGCACATCCTTCACCTTCCCGGGGTCCACAGCAATACCTCCCTTGGAGATAACATGACCGAGGAATGGAACCTCGTCAATCCAGAACTCGCACTTGCTGAGCTTGGCATACAGCTTGTTCTCTCTGAGCCTCTGCAACACAAGCCTTAGATGCTTTTCATGCTCTGCTTCTGACTTGGAATATATCAGGATATCGTCAATGAATATCACCACAAAGGTGTCCAGATAATCCATGAAAACCTTGTTCATCAGATGCATGAAGAAAGCCGGAACATTGGTCAAGCCAAAGGACATGACCGTATACTCGTATAGCCCATACTTGCAGGTGAATGCCGTCTTCGGAATATCCTCAGAACGAATCTTCAGCTGATGATAACCCGAACACAGATCAATCTTCGAGAATACACAAGCACCCTGGAGCTGATCAAAAAAATCCTCAATACGGGGCAATGGATGCTTGTTCTTGATGGTGACTGCATTCAGATCCCGATAATCGACGCACATTCTCTTCGCACCATCCTTCTTCTCTACAAGCAATACAGGAAAAGCCCAAGGAGAGAAACTACGACGGATATAGCCCTTGGCTAGCAATTCATCGACAGTCTTCTTAACTTCCTCATGCTCAACGGGTGCCATACGATAGGGCCGCTTAGCAATAGGAGCTGTGCCAGGCAAGAGATCAATAGAAAACTCAATGTCGCGATTAGGCGGCATACCTGGCAGATCATCCGGAAAGACATCCGGGAATTCAGACACCACGCGAATACCATCCGTGGGTCTAGCCTCCATCTGATGAAGAAATCCAGAAGGCTCTGAGGCACCCACAGTAACCTCCTGACCATCCGGTGCTGACAGAAGAACCGTCTTCTGAGCACAATCTATCCGGACTCCCCACTTAGCAAGAGTCTCCATCCCGAGGATCACATCAATACCCTTGGTGTCTAGCACCATCAGATTTGCACTGAAATCTACCCCCCTTATGGCCACACTGACTCTGGGACAGAAGACATGGGACCTCAACTGCCCTCCCGATGAAGATACTAACATGCATCTCTTTAATGTGCTAGTATGAATTCTATGATGCTCAACAAAAGACTGGGTGATGAAGGAATGCGTAGCACCAGTATCAAAAAGCACTGTAGCAGGGTGGGTGTTGACCATGAACGTACCAATAACCACGTTAGGAGCCTCGGCCGCTGACTCGGCCGTCACGTGGTTCACCCTGCCCTGAGCTGGGGCCTTGGGCGATGCTTCACGCCCCTGCTGTCCTGCCTGCGCCTTCCGGAGGCAGACGTTGGCGTAGTGCCCCGGCTCGCCGCAGTGGAAGCACACTCGTGGGAGTGCTGGAGCCTGCTGCCCAGGAGGAGGAGTGGGCGCTCCCTGCCTCTGAGCTGGTGGAGCCGGAGGTGCTGGAAGCCTCTGACCCTGTCCCGCCTGCTGCGGAGGATGAGGAGGAAGCTGCTGCCGCTGCTGGTACTGCTGGGGCGGCCTCTGCTGCTGCTGCTGCGGATGCTGATAGCGGGGATGAGTGTTGCTGCCCGAAGAGGATGGAGCCATCTTCCTCTTCTTATCCTCAATCGCCCGGCGCTTACGCTCGGTGTTGAGGGCAGCATCAACCAGCTGGTTGAAGTTGTCGAAGCGGTGGTTCAGCAGCGCATACTGGATGTGATCATCCAGTCCCTCCTTGAAGTACTCCTGCTTGTCGCTATCACGAGCGACGTCAGCAGGGGCGTAGCGGGCAAGCTGAAGGAAACGGTCACGGTACTCCGTCACCGTCATCGATCCCTGAAATAACGAACACAGATAACAAGGGTAGAAATCGCTCAATATGTCAAGCTTACGAAAGAGGTCAAGGATAGATCAAGCTCAAAAGAAATTGCAGAGAATTCCATTCAAATTTACCTGCTTAAGGGCATGGAACTCCTTCTGCTTCATCTTCATTATGCCCTCAGGGATGTGATGGTTCCTAAAGCGCTCACGGAACTGGACCCAGGTGAGAGCATCACGGTCCTGAGCCGGGTAGGACTCCCACCAGTCGAGAGCGGAGCCTCGCAGCTGCGCTGCTGCGTAAAGGACTCGCTCACGGTCGTCGCACTGCGCAACAACCAACTGGCGCTCCACCGAACGAAGCCAGTCGTCTGCCTGGAGTGGGTCCGTAGCGTGAGAGAAGGTCGGAGGATGACCTCTCAGGAAATCCGCACGCTGATCACGGGGCTGAGGTGGCGGTGGAGGTGGGGGCTGGGCGTGGATATGCTGCAGAGCCTGAACAGTATTGTTCAGGGTAGCCATCATCTGCATCTGGAGCTGGAAGAACTGCTCCGGGGTCAGCGGTGGCGGCATTGGCAGCGGCTGACCAGTACTTTGGTTGTTCTGCTCTTGCTGGTCAGAACCGGAACCGGTGCGCCTGGTGTTCACCATCTGATTGCAACAAACAAAATTTATGAGAAAGAAATATTGTGCAGCTGCGGAAATGAAACTTCAGTAGGATATAACAGAGAGAAAGGAATATAGGTTTTACCCCAACATTCTAACTCAATTTTTTTTATTATTTAGTTCAAGTTGTGTTAGGGTCGATTTGCATGAACAAATTTAACTACTAAACTATGCAATCAACCAAAGATCCAAATCATACATTTGCACAATAACAACCATTCAATGTTCACAACTTAGTCGAGTTTATCACACCACTCGACTAACACCCTCGTTCTAGCGTACTTTCATCGGGACAACCTAAACTTTTAGCTTATAAGATTAGGCGACTCAGGCCAACGTCTACGGAAAGCTCAAGCTATTTCTCAGAAAAGACAGGAGAGTTAGCAAATCAAGGGGCTTAGGGCTCAAGGAATAGAGACAGGAAATGATATGTGAAGATTTGCGGAAGCAAGGCAAGAGAAAGGAAGTCCTAAACTCGTCCAGACCTATCTAGGCTTCGTCCTACAGTCGATATGGCTCTGATACCAATTCTGTCACACCCGAATTATAAAGAGCATAAGTCGAGCAATCATATATGCGCCAGGATCAAATCACGCATATATACAACAGAATCATCAAGATATCACAACACATATCACAAATAACATTAATATAAATCGTAAATGAATTATTTTATTACAACCGAATCAAGAATCGGTTCAAGAGTGCGGAAGCGTAACATGAAATACATGAAGAGCTGGGCGCCACAGGGACGTCGACTGGGAGACAAACACCTAGAAGTCGTCGAAGCCGCTGACGTAGTCCTCCACGTTGCCGGGCACTGAGCAGCATTCGAAGATATCCGAAATAGAACAGAAGAGTAGAGAGGCAAGTGTGAGTACAAACTAGTACTCAACAAGTATAACACAAACTATGAGGCTCTAGGCTAGCTGACTCAACTGCATTAGCTTTTAGTCTTGGCAAATTTTATTAAAACCATTTACTATAAGTGGATGAATTACCATAAACCCAAATTGCATAAGGAGTTAATCAATATTAATTAAGAACTACTGAGAACCATCCAAACCAAAACCACCCGGGGAATCTCTCTAATCAAAGGTTGATAACCCCACTAATCAGACGGAGGATCTGGGCCGCTCATAACTGTGAGCACAGCTGATATATCAGTTTTACACTCTCGAGAGGTTGCACAACTTTACCCACAAGTCGTGAGCTACGCTAGTAGTTCATCACACTCACTTAGGTGAGATGGCTAGCAAGCACACTACGAGACCGTTACGAAGGATCACATTGGTAAGGTGTAACCACTAAGGATTCTGGATCAGCAACGATGGGGCCAACTCCGGGGGTACAAGACACACAGCACAGACCAAGCCAGAGGAGCAGGGACCATTGAAGCTTGCCACCCCTCTTGCCCACGCAGGTAAGTTACTCCCGAACCAACACGACCTAATTAGTAAGTCAAGACCGTCCCATTCCAGTCTTGTGGTTGCGCGGTTGTCCCAGGTTGTCGCTCTATGAACCGGTCCTTATGGAGAGTGGCCAACCAAGCACTAAGCACCGTGCTGGCCCACTGTCACACCCGATTTATAAGAACATAAATCGAGCAATCATATATGCGCCAGGATCAAGTCACGCATATATACAACAGATCATCAAGATATCACAACACATGTCACGAATAACATTAATATAAAACGTAAATGAATCAATATAATGAATTATTTTTATTACAACCGAATCAAGAATCGGTTCAAGAGTTGCGGAAGCGTAAAAGGAATACATGAAGAGCTGGGCGCCACAGGGACGTCGACTGGGAGACAAACGCCTAGAAGTCGTCGAAGCCGCTGACGTAGTCCTCCACGTTGCCGGGCACTGAGCAGCAGTCGAAGATATCCAAAATAGAACAAAAGAGTGGAGAGGCAAGTGTGAGTACAAACTCGTACTCAACAAGTATAACACGAGCATGAGGCTCTAAGGTTAACTGACTCAACTGCATTAGCTTTTAGTCTTGGCATATTTTATTAAAGCTAAATACTACAAGTGGATGAATTACCATAAACCCAATTGCATAATAAATTAATCAATATTAATTAAGAACTACTGAGAACCATCCAAACCAAAACCACCCGGGGAACCGCCCTCGTCAAAGGTTGATAACCCCACTAATCAGACGGAGGATCTGGGCCGCTCATGACTGTGAGCACAGCTGATATATCAGTTTTACACTCTCGAGAGGGTTGCACAACTTTACCCACAAGTCGTGGGCTACGCTAGCTGTTCATCACACTTCCTTAGGTGAGATGGCTAGCAAAGCACACTACGAGACCGTTACAAAGGATACGTTGGTAAGGTGTAACCGCTAAGGATTCTGGATCAGCGACGATGGGGCCCACCTCCGGGGGTACAAGACACACAGCACAGACCAAGCCGGAGGAGCAGGGACCATTGAAGCTTACCACCCCTCTTGCCCACGCAGGTAAGTTACTCCCGAACCAAAATGACCTAATTAGTAAGTCAAGACCGTCCCATACCAGTCTTGTGGTTGCGCGGTTGTCCCAGGTTGTCGCTCTATGAACCGGTCCTTATGGAGAGTGGCCAACCAAGCACTAAGCACCGTGCTGGCCCCCTAAACATGTTTCTAACAAAAACATATTTTTAAGGACGCACAAACCACTCAAGCACACAGCACAGAGGGTCGGCTCCAGAATTAAGTTGCATAAGACCATTAATCAAATTAATTAAAAAGGACCAAGATTTGTTATAGCGCAGCAACCTAGCACAACTAACCAAAATGCAACCCAAAGGATATATAAGGATATAAAGGTGGCTAGGAAATCCTTATAGGTATACAGAATTAAAATGCAGTATGAAATTGTATTTAAAAGTGATAGGAGGTTCATGTTATACTTGCCTTCCTCGTACTCTCCCGGCTGCTGCTCGAACTGCTCGGAAGACGGCTGCTCCGGGTACTGATCCAAAGGCTCCGCGTCTACTCACGATCGTAACAGCAAGACATGGGCCACACATGCACACACATGCAAACAATAGCAAAATATAAGAAAAACAGTACACCAATACAATAAAAACAACACGTGAAACTGGCCTAGATCTATTCTACGCGTTACAACGATCGCGTGGATATAAAGAACACCTAAAACGGAGCTAAAACGCGAAAACTACGCTTAAAACAGGATCCAGGGACCTATTTGTAAGAAAAACCTAACTTCCAGGGGCTTCTGCACAAAAACCGAGGACTAAAACCTAATTAAAGCCTAGACTCAGGGGCTAACTCGCTAAAAACCTTAGACTGGACCGCGGGCATGAAAACTGGAAAGCTCAGGGGGCCAAACGGAAAGAAAAGGACCTGATCGTAAATACTTTTGAGTTAGGGGTGTACGGCGGGTTGATTTCCCTAAAGCACAGGGACTCTTTAGCAAAAGGGGCGGCTGAAGGGGTAAGATCTGTCCTGGGCCCTTAGATCCGGATCGGGCGGCTGAGGTTAGACTCTTAAAACGAAGGGGTATCTGCGGATCTGGGCGCTTGGATCTCGATCGGACGGTTGAGGTGAGATCCGCGGCCGAAGTTCACGCTGTCCACCGGATTTTAAACGAGCGGCTGAGATCTAATATGGACTGGGATCTAATCCAGATCGTCGCTTTGAAATCTAACGGCCTGGATCGCGTACCGGTCTGGATCTAATCCAGACCGTATGCTCGGATCGGACGGCTGAGGGAGGCTCCGGCCGGCTCCGGCGGTGGGGAGGCGCTAGGCGCGGCGGAGGCGGCGGAGGCTCGCCGGAGGACACGCTACGGAGCGATTCCGCGGGCGATGCGCGACGAGATCCGGTCGGGGAGAGAGAGACGGACACGGGGAACTCAATTGGGGCAAAAGGGGGCGGAGGCGGTGGCCGTAGCGGCCGGGCGACGGCGGCGCGCGGCTCGGGGACGCCGGCGAGCGCGTGCGGCCGCGGAGAGGCGAGATCGAGGGAAAGGAGGGGCGGGGGAGTGTCCTTACCCACCGGGGCAAGCCCACGGTGCCTGAGCGACGGCGGAAGGCGGCGAGGAGCGCGGGCGGCGGCGACCCGCGACACCGGCGGCGGCAGCGCGATTGGCGGCTAGGGTTAGGCGTGCGGGGGTATGGCGGCGACGTGGGGAACCCTAGGTGCAGGCAGCGGCTTTGTAGGGCGGCTGCGGCACCCTGGCGCGCGGGCCCGGAGCAGGGGAGCTCGCCGGAGATCTCGGGAGGGAGGTTGCGCCGGGGAGAAGGAGGGGAGAGGGAGGAGACGGGGCTGCCAGGTGGGGCCAAGCAGTCAGCGGAAGAGGAAGGAGGGCGCGGGCTGAGGGGAGCTGGGCCGTGGCACGGCCCGTGCGGGGAGAAAGGGAGAGAAGAGAGAGGCGCCCAAGGGAAGGAGGGGAGCTGGGCCGGGGCTCGGCCCACGCGGGGGAAGAGAGAAAGGAGGGGGGGTGCTGGCCCATGCGGAAGAGAGGGGAAAGAGGAGAGAGGGGGAAGAGATGGGCCGGGCTGGGTTGGGCTGCCTTCTTTCATCCCTTCTCCTTTTCTTCTTTGTTTTTTTCTAACTCATTAATTCAAACAATTCTAATTGAATTCAAATGCGATTTGAATTCAAACCTATACACCCAACACAAATAAAACAATGCTGCGGCACGAATGCACAAACACTTTAATCCTATGATAAATTTTATTTTCTTGCGTTATAAATTACTTTAAATGCCACGAAAATTAAAGTAAAGCTTGGAAAATTTGTTTAAGCCCAAATAAATTAATTAAAATTTGAGGAAATTACCTTAGGGTGTTACAAACCTACCCCCCTTACAGGAATCTCGTCCCGAGATTCGGATAGGCTAGCTAGCAAAGAGATCGGGGTATGTCTTCCTTAGCTCGTCTTCTCGCTCCCAAGTAGCCTCATCCTCCGTATGATGACTCCACTGAACACGGCACATCTTGATCTTCTTATTTCTAGTAACCCTCTCAGATGTCTCCAGAATCTTCACCGGATGCTCAACATAGGTCAGATCCTCCTGCACATCCAACCCTTCGATCGGTGCTTGCTCTTCTGGCACCCTCAAGCACTTCTTCAGCTGAGACACGTGAAACACATCGTGCACTCCTGAGAGATTGAGTGGCAACTCCAGACGATATGCCACCTCACCTTTCCGTTCCAACACCTTGAACGGACCAATGTACCGAGGAGCTAGCTTCCCTCGTACATTAAACCTGCGGATTCCTCTCATCGGCGAGACCTTCAGATATACATGATCACCCACTGCAAAGGTCAAATCTCGGCGACGCACATCCGCATAACTCTTCTGACGAGTCTGAGCGACCCTCAGATTCTCTCGCACCTGCTGTACCAACTGTTCGGCCTCCTCAACAATATCCGGACCAAATACCTGCCTCTCACCAATCTGATCCCAATACAGCGGAGTCCTACATTTCCGACCATACAGAGCCTCAAACGGGGACTTCTTCAGACTGGCCTGATAGCTGTTATTATAAGAAAACTCAGCATATGGCAGGCATTTATCCCAGCTGGTACCATACTGAATAGCACAAGCTCGAAGCATATCTTCCAACACTTGGTTGGTTCTCTCTGTCTGTCCATCTGTCTGAGGATGATAAGCAGTACTGAAGCGCAGCTTCGTATCCAACGAATCGTGCAACTGCTCCCAGAACCGTGAAGTGAACTGAGATCCTCGATCAGATATAATCTTCTAGGAACACCATGCAGACAGACAATCCTGGAGATGTACACTCTGCGAGTCTAGCACCTGAATAAGTAGTGTTCACCGGAATAAAATGAGCCACCTTTGTCAACCGGTCCACTACTACCCATATGGAGTTGTACCCCTTCTGAGTACGAGGCAAGCCAACAATGAAGTCCATAGTGATTTCCTCCCATTTCCACTCTGGAATCTTCAACGGCTGCAATAACCCTGCTGGCCTCTGATGCTCTGCCTTGACACGCTGACAAGTGTGCAGATAGCCACGTACTCCGCAACGGAACGCTTCATTCCATACCACCAGAATCGTTCCTTTAGGTCGTATACATCTTCGTGCTGCCTGGATGGATAGAATATGCTGTATCATGAGCCTCACTCAGAATCAACTTCCTGAGATCTGCTACATCCGGCACACATATACGACCCTTGTACCACAAGGTACCCTGATCATCTTCTCTGAAATGAGGAGCCTTGCCAATCTTGAGCAACTCACGAATCTCCTGCAGCTCTGATCCTCCTTCTGATGCTGCCTGATCTCGGCCTCTAGAGTGGGTTCCGCCTCGAATGATGTACCCGAGGTGTGATGCAAGAAACCCAGACTCAACTGCTCAAACTCCTCGCATAACTCCTGAGGCATCTGAAAAGCCACGGCCATGTTAACATAGCTCTTCCTGCTCAGAGCATCTGCTACAACATTGGCCTTGCCCGGATGATAGTGAATCTCCAGGTCATAATCCTTGACCAACTCTAGCCATCTTCTCTGCCGCATATTCAGCTCACTCTGAGTGAAAATATACTTGAGGCTCTTGTGATCGGTGTAAATATCACACCTCTGCCCAAACAAGTAATGCCTCCATATCTTTAGAGCATGCACAACTGCGGCTAACTCCAGATCATGAGTGGGATAATTCAACTCGTGCCGGCGTAACTGCCGCGAAGCATAAGCTATCACTCGGCCTTCCTGCATCAGGACACAACCAAGACCATCTCTCGAAGCATCACAATACACTGTGAACCTCTTGCGCTGATCTGGCAGAGTAAGGACTGGCGCCGTAGTCAACCTCTTCTTCAGCTCCTCGAAGGCACTCTGGCGCTCATCAGTCCAAGAGAAATCCACACCCTTCTCCAGCAAGGAAGTCAAAGGCTTCGCAATCTTGGAGAAATTCTCAATGAATCTCCGATAATAACCTGCTAAACCCAGAAAAGAGCGGACTTCCTTCACCGTCTGCGGTACAACCCAGTCAAGCACATCCTTCACCTTTCCGGGGTCCACCGCAATACCTCCCTTGGAGATAACATGACCGAGGAACGGAACCTCGTCAATCCAAAACTCGCACTTGCTGAGCTTGGCATACAGCTTGTGCTCTCTGAGCCTCTGCAACACAAGCCTCAGATGCTTCTCATGCTCCGCTTCTGACTTGGAATATATCAGGATATCATCAATAAATATCACCACAAAGGTGTCCAGATAATCCATGAAAACCTTGTTCATCAGATGCATGAAGAAAGCCGGAGCATTAGTCAAGCCGAAAGACATGACCGTATACTCATATAACCCATACTTGCAGGTGAATGCCGTCTTCTGAATATCCTCAGGACGAATCTTCAGCTGATGATAACCCGAACGCAGATCAATCTTCGAGAATACACAAGCACCCTGAAGCTGATCAAAGAGATCCTCAATACGGGGCAATGGATGCTTGTTCTTGATAGTGACTGCATTCAGATCCCGATAATCGACACACATCCTCTTCGCGCCATCCTTCTTCTCTACAAGCAATACAGGAAAAGCCCAAGGAGAGAAACTGCGACGGATATAACCCTTAGCTAGCAACTCATCGACAGTCTTCTTAACCTCCTCGTGCTCGACAGGAGCCATACGATAGGGCCTCTTAGCAATAGGAGCTGTGCCAAGCAAGAGATCAATAGAAAACTCAATGTCGCGATCAGGCGGCATACCTGCAAATCATCCGGAAAGACATCCGGGAATTCAGACACCACGCGAATACCATCCGTGGGTCTAGCCTCCATCTGATGAAGAAATCCAGAAGGCTCTGTGGCACCAACCGTGACCTCCTGACCATCGGGTGCTGACAAAAGAACCGTCCTCTGAGCACAATCTATCCGGACTCCCCACTTAGCGAGAGTCTCCATCCCGAGGATCACATCAATGCCCTTGGTGTCTAGCACCATCAGATTCGCACTGAAATCTACCCCCCTTATGGCCACACTGACTCTGGGACAGAAGACATGAGACCTCAACTGCCCTCCCGGTGAAGATACTAACATGCACCTCTTTAATGTGCTAGTAGGAATACCATGATGCTCAACAAAAGACTGGGTGATGAAAGAATGTGTAGCACCAGTATCAAAAAGCACTGTAGCAGGATGGGCATTAACCATGAACGTACCAATAACCACGTTAGGAGCCTCGGCCGCTGACTCGGCCGTCACGTGGTTCACCCTGCCCTGAGCTGGGGCCTTGGGCGGTGCTGCACGGCCCTGCTGTCCTGCCTGTGCCTTCCGAGGGCAGACGTTGGCGTAGTGCCCTGGCTCGCCGCAGTGGAAGCACACTCGAGGAAGTGCCGGAGCCTGCTGCCCAGGAGGAGGAGTGGGCGCTCCCTGCCTCTGAGCTGGTGGAGCCGGAGGCGCTGGAAGCCTCTGACCCTGTCCCGCCTGCTGCTGCTGCTGAGGACGAGGCGGAAGCTGCTGCCGCTGCTGGTACTGCTGTGGCGGCCTCTGCTGCTGCTGCTGAGGATGCTGATAGCGGGGACGGGTGTTGCTGCCCGAAGAGGATGGAGCCATCTTCCTCTTCTTATCCTCAATCTCCCGGCGCTTGCGCTCGGTGTTGAGGGCCGCATCAACCAGCTGGTTGAAGTTGTCGAAGCGGTGGTTCAGCAGCGCATACTGGATGTGATCATCCAGTCCCTCTTTGAAGTACTCCTGCTTGTCGCTATCACGAGCGACGTCAGCAGGGGCGTAGCGGGCAAGCTGAAGGAAACGGTCACGATACTCCGTCACCGTCATGGATCCCTGAAATAACGAACACGGATGACAAGGATAGAAATCGCTCAATGGTCAGGTTTTACGAAAGAAGTCAAGGATAGATCAAGCTCAAAAGAAATGGTAAGGAATTCCGTTAAATTTTACCTGCTTAAGGGCACGGAACTCCTTCTGCTTCATCTTCATGATGCCCTCAGGAATGTGATGGTTCCTGAAACGCTCACGGAACTGGTCCCACGTGAGAGCCTCACGATCCCGAGCTGGGTAGGACTCCCACCAGTCAAGAGCGGAACCTCGCAGCTGCCCTGCTGCGTACAGAACCCGCTCCCGGTCGTCGCACTGCGCAACAACCAACTGGCGCTCCACCGAACGAAGCCAGTCGTCCGCCTGGAGTGGGTCCGTGGCGTGAGAGAAAGTCGGAGGGTGACCTCTCAGAAAATCCGCACGCCTGTCACGGGGCTGAGGCGGCGGAGGAGGCGGTGGCTGAGCGTGGATCTGCTGCAGAGCCTGAACTGTGTTGTTCAGGGTAGCCATCATCTGCATCTGGAGCTGGAAGAACTGCTCCGGGGTCAGTGGTGGCGGCATCGGTAGCGGCTGGCCAGTACCCTGGTTGTCCTGCTCCTGCTGGTCAGAACCGGAACCGGTGCGCCTGGTGTTCACCATCTGATTACAACAACCGAAATTTATGAGAAAAGGATATGGTGTAGCTGCGGAAATGAAACTTCGGACGGATATGACAGAAAGAAAGGAATATAGGTTTTACCCCCAACGTTCTAACTCAATTTTATTATTTCGTTCAAGTGGGGTTAGGTCGATTTGCATGAACAAGTTTAACTACTAGCCTATGCAATCAACCAAAAATCCAAATCAAGCATTTGCACAATAACAAACATTCAATATTCACAAATTAGTCGAGTTTTCCACACTACTCGACTAACACACTCGTTCTAGCGTAATTTCATCGGGACAACCTAAACTTATAACTTACCGGATTAGGCGACTCAGGCCAACGTCTACGAAAAACTCCAGCTACTTCTCCGGAAAGGCGGGAAAAACAGCAAATCGAGGGATTAAGACTCAAGGAATAGGAGCAGAAAAACGATGGCTGAAGATTTGCGGAGGCAAGCAAGAGAAATGAAGTCCTAAACTCGACCAATTCTACCTAGGCTTCGTCCTACAGTCGACACGGCTCTGATACCAATCTGTCACACCCGATTTATAAGAACATAAATCGAGCAATCATATATGCGCCAGGATCAAGTCACGCATATATACAACAGATCATCAAGATATCACAACACATGTCACGAATAACATTAATATAAAACGTAAATGAATCAATATAATGAATTATTTTTATTACAACCGAATCAAGAATCGGTTCAAGAGTTGCGGAAGCGTAAAAGGAATACATGAAGAGCTGGGCGCCACAGGGACGTCGACTGGGAGACAAACGCCTAGAAGTCGTCGAAGCCGCTGACGTAGTCCTCCACGTTGCCGGGCACTGAGCAGCAGTCGAAGATATCCAAAATAGAACAAAAGAGTGGAGAGGCAAGTGTGAGTACAAACTCGTACTCAACAAGTATAACACGAGCATGAGGCTCTAAGGTTAACTGACTCAACTGCATTAGCTTTTAGTCTTGGCATATTTATTAAAGCTAAATACTACAAGTGGATGAATTACCATAAACCCAATTGCATAATAAATTAATCAATATTAATTAAGAACTACTGAGAACCATCCAAACCAAAACCACCCGGGGAACCGCCCTCGTCAAAGGTTGATAACCCCACTAATCAGACGGAGGATCTGGGCCGCTCATGACTGTGAGCACAGCTGATATATCAGTTTTACACTCTCGAGAGGTTGCACAACTTTACCCACAAGTCGTGGGCTACGCTAGCTGTTCATCACACTTCCTTAGGTGAGATGGCTAGCAAGCACACTACGAGACCGTTACAAAGGATACGTTGGTAAGGTGTAACCGCTAAGGATTCTGGATCAGCGACGATGGGGCCCACCTCCGGGGGTACAAGACACACAGCACAGACCAAGCCGGAGGAGCAGGGACCATTGAAGCTTACCACCCCTCTTGCCCACGCAGGTAAGTTACTCCCGAACCAAAATGACCTAATTAGTAAGTCAAGACCGTCCCATACCAGTCTTGTGGTTGCGCGGTTGTCCCAGGTTGTCGCTCTATGAACCGGTCCTTATGGAGAGTGGCCAACCAAGCACTAAGCACCGTGCTGGCCCCCTAAACCATGTTTCTAACAAAAACATATTTTAAGGACGCACAAACCACTCAAGCACACAGCACAGAGGGTCGGCTCCAGAATTAAGTTGCATAAGACCATTAATCAAATTAATTAAAAAGGACCAAGATTTGTTATAGCGCAGCAACCTAGCACAACTAACCAAAATGCAACCCAAAGGATATATAAGGATATAAAGGTGGCTAGGAAATCCTTATAGGTATACAGAATTAAAATGCAGTATGAAATTGTATTTAAAAGTGATAGGAGGTTCATGTTATACTTGCCTTCCTCGTACTCTCCCGGCTGCTGCTCGAACTGCTCGGAAGACGGCTGCTCCGGGTACTGATCCAAAGGCTCCGCGTCTACTCACGATCGTAACAGCAAGACATGGGCCACACATGCACACACATGCAAACAATAGCAAAATATAAGAAAAACAGTACACCAATACAATAAAACAACACGTGAAACTGGCCTAGATCTATTCTACGCGTTACAACGATCGCGTGGATATAAAGAACACCTAAAACGGAGCTAAAACGCGAAAACTACGCTTAAAACAGGATCCAGGGACCTATTTGTAAGAAAAACCTAACTTCCAGGGGCTTCTGCACAAAAACCGAGGACTAAAACCTAATTAAAGCCTAGACTCAGGGGCTAACTCGCTAAAAACCTTAGACTGGACCGCGGGCATGAAAACTGGAAAGCTCAGGGGGCCAAACGGAAAGAAAAGGACCTGATCGTAAATACTTTTGAGTTAGGGGTGTACGGCGGGTTGATTTCCCTAAAGCACAGGGACTCTTTAGCAAAAAGGGGCGGCTGAAGGGGTAAGATCTGTCCTGGGCCCTTAGATCCGGATCGGGCGGCTGAGATTAGACTCTTAAAACGAAGGGGTATCTGCGGATCTGGGCGCTTGGATCTCGATCGGACGGTTGAGGTGAGATCCGCGGCCGAAGTTCACGCTGTCCACCGGATTTTAAACGAGCGGCTGAGATCTAATATGGACTGGGATCTAATCCAGATCGTCGCTTTGAAATCTAACGGCCTGGATCGCGTACCGGTCTGGATCTAATCCAGACCGTATGCTCGGATCGGACGGCTGAGGGAGGCTCCGGCCGGCTCCGGCGGTGGGGAGGCGCTAGGCGCGGCGGAGGCGGCGGAGGCTCGCCGGAGGACACGCTACGGAGCGATTCCGCGGGCGATGCGCGACGAGATCCGGTCGGGGAGAGAGAGACGGACACGGGGAACTCAATTGGGGCAAAAGGGGGCGGAGGCGGTGGCCGTAGCGGCCGGGCGACGGCGGCGCGCGGCTCGGGGACGCCGGCGAGCGCGTGCGGCCGCGGAGAGGCGAGATCGAGGGAAAGGAGGGGCGGGGGAGTGTCCTTACCCCACCGGGGCAAGCCCACGGTGCCTGAGCGACGGCGGAAGGCGGCGAGGAGGCGGCGCGGCGGCGACCCGCGACACCGGCGGCGGCAGCGCGATTGGCGGCTAGGGTTAGGCGTGCGGGGGTATGGCGGCGACGTGGGGAACCCTAGGTGCAGGCAGCGGCTTTGTAGGGCGGCTGCGGCACCCTGGCGCGCGGGCCCGGAGCAGGGGAGCTCGCCGGAGATCTCGGGAGGGAGGTTGCGCCGGGGAGAAGGAGGGGAGAGGGAGGAGACGGGGCTGCCAGGTGGGGCCAAGCAGTCAGCGGAAGAGGAAGGAGGGCGCGGGCTGAGGGGGAGCTGGGCCGTGGCACGGCCCGTGCGGGGAGAAAGGGAGAGAAGAGAGAGGCGCCCAAGGGAAGGAGGGGAGCTGGGCCGGGGCTCGGCCCACGCGGGGGAAGAGAGAAAGGAGGGGGGGTGCTGGCCCATGCGGAAGAGAGGGGAAAGAGGAGAGAGGGGGAAGAGATGGGCCGGGCTGGGTTGGGCTGCCTTCTTTCATCCCTTCTCCTTTTCTTCTTTTGTTTTTTTCTAACTCATTAATTCAAACAATTCTAATTGAATTCAAATGCGATTTGAATTCAAACCTATACACCCAACACAAATAAAACAATGCTGCGGCACGAATGCACAAACACTTTAATCCTATGATAAATTTTATTTTCTTGCGTTATAAATTACTTTAAATGCCACGAAAATTAAAGTAAAGCTTGGAAAATTTGTTTAAGCCCAAATAAATTAATTAAAATTTTGAGGAAATTACCTTAGGGTGTTACACCCACTAAACCATGTTTCTAACAAAAACATCTTTTAAGGACGCACGAACCACTCAAGCACACAGCACAGAGGGTCGGCTCCAGAATTAAGTTGCATAAGACCATTAATCAAATTAATTAAAAAGGACCCAGATATGTTATAGCATAGCAACCTAGCACAACTAACCAAAATGCAACCCAAAGGATATATATAAAAGGTAAATAAGTGGCTAGGAAAGTCCTTATAGGCATACAGAATTAAAATGCAGTATGAAATTGTATTGAAAGTGATAGGAGGTTCATGTTATACTTGCCTTCCTCGAAACTCTCCTGCTGCTGCTCAAACTGCTCAGAAGATGGCGGCTCCTGGTACTGGTCCAAAGGCTCCGCGTCTACTCACGATCAACAAGCATGGTCCAGACATACACACATGCACAAACAATAGCAAAGTATAAGAAACAGTACAACATTACATAGAAACAGCACACAAAACTATTCTGAAGCTATTCTACGCATTACAACGATCGCGTGGACATAAAGAACACCTAAAACGGAGCTAAGACGCGTAAACTACGCTTGAAACAAGATACAGGGACCTATCTGCGAGAAAAACATAACTTACAGGGGGTTCTGGGCAAAAACCAGGGACCTAAATGTAATTAAAGCATAGACTCGGGGTCTAACGCGCTAAAACTCACGGCATGGATGGCAGGTTCAAAAACCGGAAAGCTCAAGGGTCTAAACGGGTAAAACAGGACCTATTTGTAAATATTTACAGGCTACAGAAAGGATGGCGAGTTGATACATCAAAAGAACAGGGGCTCTTTAGCAAAACGGCTAGCCGAAGGGGTAGTCTTTAATCTGGGCCGTTGGATCTAAGCAAGCGGCTGAGATTAGATCTATTACCCGAAGGGGTACGCGCAAATCTCAGCCCTTGGATCGGGATCGGACGGTTGGGGAAGGATCTACGGTTGAAGCTCACGCGGTCCACCGGATTTAAAACGAGCAGCTGAGATCTAACGCCGATCGGGATCTAATCCGATCCGTCGGTTTGAAATCGTGCGGCGCGGGTTAGATACCGGTCTGGATCTAATCCAGACCGTTATCCTCGGATCGAACGGCTGAGAGTACTCCGGCGGCTCCGGCGGCGGCGGGACTACGGGCGCGGCGGAGAGCTCGCCGGCGCCACGCGATGGAGCGATTCCGCGGCGATGGACGACGAGATCCAGTCGGGGAGAGAGAGGAGGACACAGGGAAACGATTTGAGGGGTTCGGGGGCGGCAATGCTGGCCGTAGCGGCCGAGCGACGGCGGCGAGCGGCTCGGGGACGCCGGCGAGCGCGTGCGGCCGCGGAGAGGCGAGACCGAGGGGAAAGGGAGGCGGGAGAGGGTCCTTACCCCACCGGGGCAAACCCACAGTGCTTGGGCGACGGCTGAAGGCGGCGAGGAGCCGGTGCGGTGGCGACCCGAGGCTTGCGGCGACGGCGGTGCTCGGGGCTAGGGTTTGCGCGAACGGGGCACGACGGTGGCTTAGGAGAAACCCTAGAGAGGCGGCGGGGCTTTATAGGGCGGCCACGCGGTGTCCTGGCGAGCGGGCCCGAGGCGGAGGCGGACACGGCGGTGCGGTCGAGCTCGGACTCGAGCTCGAGTCCGGCTCGGTCGCGAGGAAAGGGATGCCCCTGACGGGTGGGGTCGCCCTGTCAGCGGCCGCGAGGGAGAGAGCGGGGAGGTAAGGGCCGCGCGGTGGGCTGGGTCGAGCGGGCGGCAGCGAGCGGCCCAGGGGAAGCTGGCGCGCATGCGGGTTTGGCTGAGGGAGTCGCGGAGGCCCACGCGGGGGAGGGAAAGAGGGATCGGAGGAGCTGGGCCTCGGGCGGCTTTGGGCCGTGGGAAGAAAGAGAGGGAGAGAGGGCCCGCGGGGAAGGAGAGAAGGGGAGGGGTGCTGGGCTGGGCTGGTCGGCTGCTGGGTTGGGCTGCCTTCTTTTATTCCTTTTTCCTTTTCTTCTTGTTTTTTTTCTAACTCACTAATTCAAACAATTCTAATTGAATTCAAATACAATTTGAATTCAAACCTATACACTCAACACAAATAAAACAATGCTGTAGCATGAATGCACAAACAAGTTGTTCCTAAAATAAATTTTATTTTCTTGTGTTATAAAATTGCTTTAAATGCCACAAAATTGAAGAAAAACCCCGAAAATTTTATTTGAGCCAAAATAAATTCATTAAAATTAGGGAAAATTACATTAGGGTGTTACAGTTCGTGAAGCTACATGGTTGCCGCAAATGCCCTCATGTATCTCCCGCAGTATGTCGTAGCCATCTTCTTTCGTGACGCACTTCATGAGGACACGTGATCGAGCGCCACGCCGGTAGAGCTTGTTGTCGACTAGGACGAACCCCTTACTTCTGTGCATGACACGAGCTGCCTCTGTGCTTCTTGCGTCCATCCCTGCTGGTAGTCTATGATCCCAGATGAAATCGATATAAGCCTCTCTCCAGTCCTTTACCAGCATCATAACCTTTCGATCAGGCTGTTGAAGGCCCGTATCGGTGGTTACCTAAGGTGAGGGCTTGATGGATGGCTGTTTTAACTCCTGGATGAAGACTCCTGCTGGAATCTGTGCATGAGTAGACCCTAACTTGGATAGTATATCTGCGCCAACATTATGCTCCCGTACCACATGATGAACCTCCAGGCCAGAAAATTTATTTTCCAGCTTGTGCACTTCTTGTACATAAGCATCAATGGTCTCCTTGTTGTAGTCCCACTCTTTGTTGACTTGCTGAACGACTTGAAGTAAATCACCATATACAAGAAGTCACTTGATGCCTAGTGATATCGCCAAATGTAGCCCGTGAAGGAGTGCTTCATACTCGGCTTCATTATTGGATACCTCCCAAAGGATCTTGAGGATATACTTCAATTGTTCACCTCTTGGAGAAATAAATAAAACTCCAGCACCTCCGCCGTCGAGATTAAGAGACCCATCAAAGTACATGGTCCAGTGCTCTGGCTTGTCGACTGGAGTTAGAATTTGATTCTCCCTCCACTCAGCCATAAAATTGACTAGAGCTTAAGACTTGATTGCAGTGCGTGGCTTGAAGTCGATAGACAAAACCCCCAGTTCCACTACCCACTTTGATATACACCCTGTGGCATCTTGATTATGGAGAATATCCGCCAACAGAAAATCCGTAATCATAGTGATCTTGTATTCGTCGAAGTAATGGTGCAACTTTCTTGATGTAATCAGAATTGCATATAAAAGTTTCTGAACAGCCGGGTATCGTACCTTGGATTCGGAGAGTACCTCGCTGACGAAGTACACAGGCCTCTACACCCCAAATGCATGGCCTTCCTCACTACGCTCGACTACAATAGCACTGCTGACAACATGAGTTGTTGCTGCAATGTAGAGTAGTAGATTTTCTCCCGGCAATGGTGCTGTAAGGACTAGAGAAGACTTAAGGTGATGCTTCAGGTCTTGCAAGGCTCGCTCGGCCTCCTCCGTCCACTGAAACTTGTCTTGGCGCTTCAGGATCTTGAAGAAGGGTAGTCCTCTCTCCTCGAGCCGGAAGATGAACCTATCCAGGGCTGCCATACAGCCTGTTAGCTTCTGCACATCTTTGATTATGGCTGGAGCCCCCATATCAGTGATGGCAGAAATCTTCACAGGGTTGGCTTCAATTCCCCGGTTGCTGACGATGAACCCGAGCAATTTCCCTGATGGTACTCCGAAAACGCATTTAGTTGGGTTGAGCTTCCACCAAAACTTGCGTAGGCTGCTAAACATCTCTTCCAAGTCTGCAATCAGGCCGTCGGGATTCCTGGTCTTGATGACCATGTCATCTACGTAGGCTTCAACATTCCAATGCAGCTGATCAGCAAAGCACATCTGAATCGCGTGTTGATAGGTTGCTCCTGCATTTTTCAACCCAAAAGACATAGTTTTGTAAGCGTACGTCCCGAACGGGGTGATGAACGCGGTTTTGATTTGGTCCTCCTCCTTGAGCGCAATCCGGTGATATCCTGAATAACAATCAAGGAAGCAAAGGAGTACACAACCTGCAGTCGAGTCGACGCCTTGATCAATGCGCGGTAGCCCGAAGTGATCCTTTGGGCAATGCTTGTTGAGATCGGTGTAGTCGACACACATTCTCCATTCATTATTCTTTTTCCTTACAAGGACGGAATTAGCTACCCACTATGGATGAATCACTTCTTTAAGGAAGCCAGCCGCGAGAAGTTTAGCTATTTCCCGTTTAATTGCTTCACGCTTATCATGAGCAAATCTTCGAAGGCGTTGCTTTTTGGGCACAGCCTGTGGGTGTACATTCAGACTATGCTCGATCAGTTCCCTGGGCACCCCTGGCATATCCGCTGGTTTCCACTTTAATATGTCTCGGTTAGCCCGAAGGAAACTGACGAGCACGAGTTCCTATTTCTCATCTAAGCCCGCGCTGATGACGGCGGTCTTAGATGAGTCACCCTCCTGGAGCTGGATCGACTTGAGGGCCACATCACTAGTCGACTGGATGCTCGACTCGCTGGCCTTTCTTGAAGGGATCTCCAGCCCGGCTTGGGAGATCTGTTGCGCGGCCGCGAGTACTTTCCCTAAAGCATCTGTCACACGCGTAGTCGAAGCATATTGGATCGCCTCCTGGTTGCAATCATATGACTTCTTCAAGTCACCTCGGAGAGTGAGTACCCCACTTTATCCTGGCATCTTAAGAAGTAGATAAACATAATGCGGCACTGCCATGAATTTGGCGAGTGCGGGACGGCCCAGTATGGCATGATAAGAAGATTCGAAGTTAGCAACTTCGAATTTAATGAACTCGGTGCGATAGTTCTCCCTCGTGCCGAAGGTGACTGGAAGAACCACCGTGCCAAGTGGGTGCGCCGCATTACCTGGGACAATGGCGTAGAAAGGAGATTTGCTTGGGACCAGCATGTCCGTGAAGTCAAGACCCATCTTTCTCAATATGCTGGTGAAGATGAGGTTGAGACCACTCCCACCGTCGATGAGCACCCTGGTGAGCCTGACTTCTGCCACCACCGGGTCCAGGACCAGGGGGAACTTACCGGGCTCCGAAAAGCTTGTCCACTAATCGTCGCGGGAGAACGAGATGGGCACCTCTGACCAGCGGATTGGTCGTGGTGCCGCCGGCTCAACGGACATGATCTCCCAGAGAAGTAGTTTTTGTTCCCACCTGGAACCGAAGTCTCCATCTCTCCCGAAGATGACGTTGACGGTCTTTGAAGCATCCAGGAACTTCGTGTTGCGCCCTTGGTCCCCTTGGTCGTCGTCTTCGGGTTCTTTGTCCACTGGCTTCTTGTTCTTCTTGCCACCACCGGAATTGCTGAATGTCCTCCGGAGATGGTAGCAATCGATTGCCGCGTGATTGGCACCTGGATGCCATGGGCATTTCTTCTGCAGGAGCTTCTCGAACTCCTTCTGCGTCGTCGACTTCTTGCCTTGTGAGGGATGATCCGTAGCTGCGATGAGATCATCTGGCTTGCGTTTTCGGGATGCGCCCGAATAGTCCCGCTGGCTCTTGTCGTTGCGGTTGTCATGAGGATGCCTCAGATTGCTATCATTGCACCTCGGGAACCGCTCCCGCATCTTCTCTTCCTGCTCGGACCAGTCGTGCATCATGTCATGAAGCCCCACAATAGTTTTCGGTCTGTTCCGCCCCAAGTCTCTGTAGATGCCTGGGTCGGTGATGCCGTTGTAGAAGTAGTCGATGATGTCCTCCTCCGAGATATTCGCAATGGTGGCGTGGACATCAAAGAAACGACGTGTATAGGACCGTAGGAGCTTGTTACGTTCCTGTTTACATTGGGCAAGATCGTGATGAGTACCTGCACGAGCGATCGCCCCCTGGAAGTTGTCGATGAAGAATTTCTTAAGCCGCTCCCAGGAGTTGATCGAGTTGTTGTTGAGGCTCTCGAACCACGTGAGCGGCCCAAGGTCCAGAGCCATCAGGAAGTAGACGACCTTGGTGATGTTGGAGCCCCCCGCGACTTCAATGGCGGTGGAGTAGCAACGTAGCCATTGCTGAGGAGCTTGCTTGCCATCGTACTTGGTGATGCCGATCGGCTTGAAGCCCTCAGGGTACTTGTAACTGCTGAACCGTGCGGAGAAAGCTCGAAAACGGTCGCTGCAGTCAGTACCCTCTGTCTCGACTTCCTCGCGCACTTTGCGTCTGGAATCGATCATGGACCGCGCCTCGTGGCCTTCATTGATTCTCTAGTGCAGGTCTTCTGGAGAAGGCCGGTGATTGGCCTATCGCGGGTTACCTCCTGGAGGTGGCTGCTGCCTCCCGCCAGGGGCCTGACTTCCGCGAGCGTTGTTGTTGTTGCTGCGCTGAGGTCGAGGACGGCCGCCTGCCGTTCGACTGTGAGCCTGGGTTCGGCTTTCGCCCACGTGCTCCTCCCTGAGGGTAGACGCCGGGTTTTGCTGATCAAGCTGAATCCAGGCCCTCTGCACGTAACGAAGTGCTTAACCCTAGCGATGTTGGCCACCGGAGTCCTGAAGCTCCGCTCGCGTACGGCAGCGAATTCGGCATCAAGTTCGCAATGCATGGATCACATGCGCTCATTGACCCTCCTTCGGCGAGCTGCGCGAGCTCTGTTCCGGGTCCTCTGTGCCTCACGATCAGCATCATTCTCGTCGCCGGCGTTGGCTATGGCCTCATATTCAGATACCGCATCAAATTCGATGATGGGCAAGTCGCCATCATCCTCGCCTTCTTCCGCCATCAGCACCTGGCATGAGATGAGCTCATCAGAGCTTGCGTCGACTAGCTCGGTCGACTCCTCCGCCATGGTGGCTAACAACCTGCCCTCCTAAAAAGGCAAAGGCTCAAGGTGTGCCACAAGTCGATCTTCAGCCTCGAGTAGATCAGAAAGTTTCATGCCCTTCCAATGCACGAAATGCCCCTCCGAAGTGGAGGTGATCATCAGGCTGTTGGCACCAAAACAACCCGAAGCCCCCCGACATGCGGTGGCTTCGGGTTTTCCGAGTTGCAGTAGAGAGTCCAACTCCTCCAATGGGGAGAAGGACTCGGAGACGTTGGCCTCCTGGAGATTAGTGGCCAAATTGCGTAGACCGAGTCGCGATCGGCTGCACGAGTCCTTAGATTGGAATGAGTTCAACCCAAGGAAGGTTGTTGCAGCGCTGGATGAAGTTGCGCTGGAAGCAGACTCCGCTTCAATCCTCGTAGTAGATCCAAGGATTGACAAATCGTCAAGATCATCAACAATCTTGTCGAGGTCGCTATGAGAATCCACCGCAGGAGTTTTCGGCTTCATATCGATGAGGAATCGACGGAAACTGCCGCACCATCTGCGATGCAGACCCATGAGCCAAAAACAAACATTGTACCCTGAGAAGGTACTAACCTGGTGAACTGGAAAGATGCCATCGAGTTCGCCGGTGGATCTTCGATGCGCTCCCCTACCTGGCATGCCAGCTGTCGGTGTTTTACCGGCTACCCACCGAAGGGTATACCCAAGGTGGTAAATTTAGGTGAGGAGACACCGAGATCAGGAACTCGAAGGTGCAAGGAACACAAGATTTAGACAGGTTCGGGCCGGGAGGTGCGTAATACCCTACGTCCTGTATGGTGGTTTGTATTCCCTTGGGTGTAGATGTTGTGTTTTGAATGGGTCCCTGCCCCCCCCCTTATATATCCGGGAGGTCAGGGTTACACGGATCTAGTCAATACTAGCCAAGGAATCGTACCCAGGTATAACTCGAGTAGTTTCCTTCTGTACCGACTAACTTTATCTCCTACTCAAACGAGTAGAAATCAACATAAATAAGAGATAAGACGGGCTTTATCTCTTAACCCAATTTAAACTACGTTATGTACACAGCCCCATAGCCCCGGGTCTGACAGAGGGAGATGACGAAGTTGACGCATCTTGGGAAGAAGAGCTCTTCTCTTCGGAAGAAAAAGCCGATTCTTCTTCAACCGAGGAGGATTCGGCAACAGGAAACTTCCTCCTTGGCGGATCATCAGAAGATGTCGACAAGGACAACAAAGAAACCGAAGATGACGGAAGCTCCACCAACAGCAGCAGTGGAGACGATGAAAGCGATGAGAACAGCAGCAGCAACGGTAGTGATGCCAGCCCAGCTCCGCCAGCCAAGCGCCACAAGACCTCCGGCGTCTACTGGTGGTAAACTGTAGCACCAAGCCGATAGATTGGCTCTAGGAGCAATCGGCTCCTCTTTTGTACTCACTCCCTTATTGTAAATAAGATTTTCTTTTCCATCCGCAACGGTCCGTTAAAAACCGATGGCAACGCATCGGTCCCTTCCTCGACATGTGCCAATCCGGATTCGAACCAGTTCTTAAATTCATTTCATTTTCCGCTGAATCTAGATCCTTCTCCGAACTAGACCTCTGAGGGTTCCCCAAATCCAGGTTACTTTTCAAAACCTCTTTGCTCATAAACCCTAGCCACAAAATTCTCCCCTGAGCCTCAGAATACGCGCTCAATCTTGCGCCGCCAACCCTAGATCTATTCTCCAAGTCTTCGAACTCCATCAAGATTTCTGATGGTGGCGTCTTCGAACACTGGCACGAATTTCTTTGGTCTGAAGATAAAACTCCGACCTCTGTTAATTTAATGCAATAATCATGAGACTCCTCACGCTATTAAATGACCCTTTTCTGATTATTTTGGCTTTCGTGGATTTTCTCAGACTTCTAATATCCTCTTGTCGAATCCTTCTTCCCCCAATTCTTTCTGTCTTAGGCCCCGTTCTTACGAGAAGCCCATAGATCTAATTTCTTGTGAGGCTTCTCGAATCCCATTCGTGAGCCAAAACATAGATCTAGACTCCTGGTCCGACAGCCTTCGGGCCTGGCCAAACCCCCCCCCCCCCCCCCCCCGAGGGCTGGGTGACTTGGTATAACAGGGTAGCGAACACTTACCAGCCCTCATTTGAATCCATAGGGATAGCCGATGCTCTGTCCTATCTCTTTCCCCTCTTTAAAAGGATGAAAACCTTCTGAAGACCATCAGCTATTTTTGGTCCGATGCCTTGAACTATTTTCTCTTTGGACATGGCCCGATGACTACAACTCTCCTGGATGTGATGATGATAATGATAACATCTCATCACCTTGTCCTTCTGCTTATAGACTATCTGAAGTTCCTTTCAAACTGTCTTCCAAAGCAGAGTGCACGAACTGGGGCGCATATCTGAACCAACACCTAAAAACCAAAGGCCCTGTGACAGAGAAAGAACACACGGCTTTCTTGAACCTTTGGCTAGAGCACTTCCTCTTCTGTGGACCTTCCCTTGCTCCAAGCAAAAATTACCTTCCTCTGGCGTATGAGCTGGCTAAAGGTCGCACTGTTGGCCTTGGTAAATTGTTCCTTGGAGAAATTTACAGATACCTTCACCTGATGTCCTTGAGCCTTCTCTCCTAGAAAAATTTAGGACTGGTGGTCCCTGGTGGTTCATCCAGTTGTGGGCTCACTGTCACACCCAATTTATAAAGAACATAAATCGAGCAATCATATATGCGCCAGGATCAAGTCACGCATATATACAACAGAATCATCAAGATATCACAACACATATCACGAATACATTAATATAAATCATAAATAAATCGTAAATGAATCATTGTATTACAGCCGAATCAAGAATCGGTTCAAGAGTTGCGGAAGCGTAAAAGAGATACATGAAGAGTAGGGCGCCACAGGGACGTCGACTGGGAGACAAACGCCTAGAAGTCGTCGAAGCCGCTGACGTAGTCCTCCACGTTGCCGGGCACTAAGCAGCAGTCGAAGATATCCGAAATAGAACAGAAGAGTAGAGAGGCAAGTGTGAGTACAAACTAGTACTCAACAAGTATAACACAAACTATGAGGCTCTAGGCTAGCTGACTCAACTGCATTAGCTTTTAGTCTTGGCAATTTTTTATTAAAACTATTTACTATAAGTGGATGAATTACCATAACCCAGGTTGCATAAGAAATTAATCAGTATTAATTAAGAACTACTGAGAACCATCCAAACCAAAACCACCCGGGGAATCTCCCTAATCAAAGGTTGATAACCCCACTAATCAGACGAAGGATCTGGGCCGCTCATGACTGTGAGCACAGCTGATATATCAGTTTTACACTCTCGAGAGGTTGCACAACTTTACCCACAAGTCGTGAGCTACGCTAGTTGTTCATCACACTTCCTTAGGTGAGATGGCTAGCAAGCACACTACGAGACCGTTACAAAGGACCACGTTGGTAAGGTGTAACCGCTAAGATTTCTGGATCAGCGAAGATGGGGCCCACCTCCGGGGGTACAAGACACACAGCACAGACCAAGCCGGAGGAGCAGGGACCATTGAAGCTTACCACCCCTCTTGCCCACGCAGGTAAGTTACTCCCGAACCAAAATGACCTAATTAATAAGTCAAGACCGTCCCATTCCAGTCTTGTGGTTGCGCGGTTGTCCCAGGTTGTCGCTCTATGAACCGGTTCTTATGGAGAGTGGCCAACCAAGCACTAAGCACCGTGCTGGCCCCCTAAACCATGTTTCTATCAAAAACATCTTTTAAGGAGACGTGAACCACTCAAGCACACAGCACAGAGGGCCACTCTCAGGATTAAGTTGCATAAGACCATTAATCAAATTTAATTAAAAAGGACCAAGATATGTTATAGCGCAGCAACCTAGCACAACTAACCAAAATGCAACCCAAAGGATATATATATAGGATATAAAGTGGCTAGGAAATCCTTATAGGCATACAGAATTAAAATGCAGTATGAAATTGTATTTAAAAGTGATAGGATGTTCATGTTATACTTGCCTTCCTCGAAACTCTCCTGCTGCTGCTCAAACTGCTCAGAAGATGGCGGCTCCTGGTACTGGTCCAAAGGCTCCGCGTCTACTCACGATCGCAACGCCAAAACATAGTTCAGCACATACACATACATGCAACGAGAACCAAATATAAGAAACAGTACAACATTTCATAGAAACAGCACACAAAACTATGCTAAAACTATTCTACGCGTTATAACGATCGCGTGGATATAAAGAACACCTAAAACGGAACTAAGACGCGAAATCTAGGGCTAAAACAAGATCCAGGGACCTATCTGCGAGAAAAACCTAACTTCCAGGGGGTTCTGGGCAAAAACCAGGGACCCCAACGTAATTAAAGGCTAGACGCAGGGGCTAACACGCTGAAACTTCAAGAAAGGACCGGAAAACCTAAATCTAGAAAGCCCAGGGGGGTCAAAAGGGAAGAAAAGGATCTATCTGCAAATATATTTGAACTACGGTTGGACCGCGGGTTAATTCGAGAAAAACTTAGGGGCTCTTTAGAAAGATCGCCAGGCTGAACCGGTATGGGCGATGCTCGGCCGTTGGATCGCGATCGAAGGCTCTGGTCGGAGGGGTATGCGGGATCTAATCCTACGCATCCATCACGAATCGTGTGGCTGAGGACTCTCCGGCCGGGCTCTGGCGGCGGCGGGTGTTGGGCACGGCGGAGGGCGACTGGGGCTCGCCGGAGGACACGCGATTGGGTGCTTCCGGCCTCGATTCGGGGTACGGCTAGCACGGGGAGAGAGAGTGGACGACGACGAACCCATCTGGGCAGTCCGTGCGGCGGATCGGGTCGGCTTGGGTCTCGCCACGGCGGAGGGCGGCACGGGGTCACGGTAACGAGGGGCGCGCTCATGCAGAGGGGGAAAGGGGACAGGAAATGGGCGCGGCGTGCTCCTTACCACTCCGGGGTGCTGTGACGGCAGTTAGGGGCCGAAGATTGGCGGCGCCGGGGTGGTGTTGCGGTGGCGCAGGAGCTCGGTCGATGGCGGCGGCTCCAATCCGAGCGGCGGTGCAGCGGCGAAAGGACACGGGGGGGGGGGCGAAAGTTGGAGAGGTAGTGGCGGCTGAGGAGGAGCGAGAGAGAGATGCGGCTAAGAAGGGTGGGGCGGTCCTCGGCGTGCGGGTCATTCGCGCAACGGCCCCCGCGCCTCCCGCGGACTCGTTGCGGCTGACCGAATCCAAGCGCGGGCGGTTTCTAGAAGGGAAAGGAGGCTCGGGTGCTAGCCAGGGCGCGGGCTCGGATGCGGCGCAAGGGCTCAGGGCGTGCGGCAGAGTGGGGCCACGGCCAGCGGCAGAGCGGCCGGCCGGCGGGGAAGAAAAATAGAGGAGGGTCGGGCACTGGAGGAATGAGGAAAGGGGAAAGGAGGCGCTGACGCGCGGGGCCGGCCTGGCAGAGAGAGAAATGAGAGGAGGGCGCGTGGGGTGGCCGGGCTGAGGGAGCTGGGCCTCGCCAGCCCATGCGGGGAAAGGAGGGAAAGGAGGGGGAAGCACTGGGCCGGCGTGGAGAGAAGAAAGGGAAGGTGGGCCTGCGCGGGAAGGGGAAGGGCCGGCCCAAGGGAGAGAGGGAAAGGGAAGCAGGCCGGCTGCTGGGCTCTACCCTCTTCTTTTTCTTTTCTTTTTTCTCTTCTACTCTCAACCACTCAAACAAACCTATTTGAATTCAAAAGAAACTGGAATTCAAATCCCATGAACTCAACACAAAGAAAACAATGCTTCAGCATGAATGCACAAACATGTTGACCTTATAATTAATTTTATTTCTTTATGTTATAAAATTACGTTAAATGCAAGATAAATTAGAAAAACCCTGGAAATTTTATTTAAGCCCAAATAAATTCATTAAAGTTTAAGGAAATTACCTTAGGGTGTTACACTCACCTTTACTTTCAAGATTTCATCTCAAACCTCCCTCCTCTGGCCAACAATTCTTTTTCGAACCAAAGTGGGAGGCAGATCCGATGCTCTAGCATCGGCCAGGCCTTGTATAGTCTCCCTGGCGGCAAGCTGAATCCTTCAGACGCCTTATGATGGTTTAGGATTTTCTACAAGGGCCTGGACAACCCAATCTTCCTCCCCTATGCTGACTCTGAAATCTTTGAGAGCCCAGCCACGTTCCGATTGGGTGACTTCGCTAATGATATCGACACCCGGCGCCTGTACTCTATCATGATTTGCCCTTGCCTCCTTCCAGTCAGCATGAGCACTTCCAACCGGATCATCAAACCGGGATACGAGTTTTACCAGCCGGTTGTAGCAGCCCGGCAATTTGGTCTTGGGCAAGTTCCTCCACACTTCCTCCTTCATCATTTGACATCAAACAGGGTAGACCTTCCTGACGCTGTCACCACCAAAAGATGCTACAGTCTGTTTTCAGACCTTTTGATCCCAATTCTTGTTGACCTCGCCTTCGTTTCTTCGGCTCTCGGCTTCGAGGACTGGTGGTTGATGTGGAAGACGCATGCTTTTTGGAGAGCCCTGGGGTCGATGCTGCAGCAGATTCATGCTGAGTGTGAAATCCCTGAAGAAGAGGTATTACCGTCCACCCATCATTTCTTCCTTTTGACTTCGTTGAATCCTTTTCTGATTCCATTTACTCTTTTGCAGCAGGAGGATGGCCCGGAGCCAAAGAACGATGATGGATCTAACTTCCAGTTCTTACCAATTGCCCGTGTGGTTCTCTTTGGTAAAAATGCACCTCCCCCTTCAAAGAGTATTATGCAGATCCAGCCCAGCACCGCAAAGCTGACCCCCAAGCGGAGACGATCTTCCGACGTTGTTGCCCCCCGGGCTCATGCTAAGACGAGGAAGGTGCTTGTCAGAAAAATTCAGAAGGCAGCCGGGCCGTCTTCCACTAGTCAAGAAGCTCCGGTTGCTAGCTAGGTTTGGATCACCTCTTTCGTAATTGACCTTCTGCTCATGTACATTCTTCTTGATTACACTCCCCTTTCTTGCATCCCGTCGTTGTGGACATTTCCAGTGGGGAGGAACCCCCATGCCAAAAAGACTCAGCTTCAGAAGTTCCAGAAGATGTGGAAGTGCCTGTTAGTCCTCTGGTTACTTTTCAGGATCCTGACCCAAAAGCTCTGGAAGGCCCTACGGCGCTAATTGATGCTCCAGTCGCCCCTTAAGGTCTGCAGGAATCGGTTGTGGCCGCATCGGTCGTTAGCTCCTCTCCGGAGGGACTAGTTGTCGCCTCGTCGACTGCCAATCTTCCTTGAAAGGGGCGCGCCTGCAAGAGCCGACTGCGGCTTCATCGGTTGTCACTCCTCCTTCTGAGAGGGTGAACCCTCAAGAGCCGACCATCGCTTCTCCCGCTGTCAACGCTCCTCCTCCAGAAGGGATGCATCCTCAGGAGCTGATCACTACTTCATCGGCTGTCACTACTCCCCCCCGGATAGGTATGTTTTACTACCAGATCATTGTCACCCTTTTCTGTGCTGCTCTACTCACATGCCTCCCTTCAGGGCTTGAACCTCTCGGAATTTTTCGCGTTTGATCCTGCGTCTGTTGGATCGGCCATATTAGAAGCCGATGATCCTCAACCGGATTCGACCAGAGTCGCCGGTCAGCAGCTTCTCCGTGTGAAGGTGTAAGTGCAATCAAGCTCTTTGTGGGTTTTGGCGTTGATGACCACCTAATTAGGGAACTAATGAGATTCATCGAGATGACATGCAGGGAATTTAAGAAAGGAGGATGATGTACAGGTTGGAGGATCCCCCAAATCAATATGATGGCTATCTTGACTCATGAAGGCTTAATTTATTTTATATTTTGAATATTGAGTTTAAGAAAAGCCGTACTATAAAGAGGGATCCAAGAACAACTGTCCAACTGTTGAACCAAATGCTCAAATCCTGAAAACCACATCCTCATACTCAACCAAAACAGCCAGCAAAATTTCACATCCAGCAGAGTTGTTTTGATGGGTGCGACAGTGCTGTACCTTGGTGCGGCAATGCTGCACTTAATGTACCGTTGGGACCAGAGGGGTATAAATTCCCCAACGGTAACAGACCATGCGAGCAAGCTCTCCAACGTTCATATTCGCAGAAGAAAGAACCAGAGCTCTTCTCTCTCTCCTCCATTGCTCCCAACTCACCTCTCAAGTGGATCTTCACATCCAACCACCAAATCTTGAGAGAAAAGGCAGCAAACTTCGATTGGGAAGCGGATCTACTGATTCCCCCACTCAAAAGAGCATTTGGTTCATGTTTTGCTGGCAGTTCTAGGGTTTGTTACTCTTGGAGCTTGCTCCTAGCCGGCTAGGCATCGCCCTTGAGCTTGCCTCTTCGTGTGGCAGCCTTGGGAGGTCTGTAACCTTCTCTTGCAGCTAGTGATATTACCTCTCATCTCAAGAGTTCACTCTCTTGACTTGAGAATGAGGAAGAGCCAACCTTTGTGGTGAAGCTCAAGCCTTTTGTGGCTGCCTCAACAACGTGGACTTAGGCTAGCCTTTGTGGCGACGCCGAACCACGGGATAAATCTTTGTCTCGCGTGCTGATTTACATTATTGCTAAGTTACTTTCTCGTTCTAAGATTTGAAGCCGATCTACTTCTCTACTGTGGTTTCCTCTATTTTAGTTCCATATCTGTGTTGCTGACACCTGCAGGAAACCTAGAAATTAACTCGATCTACTCTTGGTTCGTCAGATTTTGAATTCTGTAATTTGTGTTCTGTTGAGCGCGGCAGTGCTGCACTCAGGCATGGCAGTGCCGCACTCTCCTCTGACGAGAATTTGGAGTTGAGTTTTTACAGGCCTATTCACCCCCTCTAGGCCTCCTTCCTGGTCCAGTGATCCTACAAGTGGTATCAGAGCCGTGTTGCTTCGTATACGCTTCACCGCGTGAAGTATGGAGACCGGTGGAGGCTCGAGGAAGACCGGTGGCAAGGGAAATGAGGTTCGCATGGAGAATGTTGGCAGTAGTAGTGAGTTGTCACTATCTACAGCCAGCAACTCCACTCTCAGGGATACTCCCGAAGGGAACACCACTGATGCTACGAGAAGAAAAGAAAGAAGAGAAAGAAGAGAAGCAAAGCTCAAGAAAAGAGAGGAGCGTGTCGGGTTTTATACGGCTGCCCACCGAGGGGTATACCTAAGGTGGTAGGTTTTAGGTTGGGGTGCGCCGAGATCAGGAGCTCGAAGGTGCAGACAACACAAGATTTAGATAGGTTCAGGCCGCAATATGTGTAATGCCCTACGTCCTGTATGATGGTTTGTATTGCCTTGGGGTTGATCTGGTGATCTTCTGTTTTGAGTGGGTCCTACCCGCCCTTATATATCTAGGGGGACAAGGTTACATGAATCCTAGCCTGATACTAGCTTAGGAATCGTACTCAAGTACAACTCGAGTAGTTTCCTTCTGTATCGACTAGTTCTACTCCGCATGCGGATAGAATACAACATAAATAAGGTACAGGACACGTCCTATCCCCTAGCCCAATATGGACTCCTTGATGTACACAGCCCCATGGCCCCAGGTCTGTGAAGCCCCCGAGCTCTTCGTAGCTGAGTACTGCAGGCTCTTCGAGTACTTCTGAAGTAGTCTTCGACTTCTTTTGAAGCTCTGTGTTGAAATCCTTCTTCGAGTACTCGTTTGGCTGCATCGAAGCTATGTGGTGCTCATGCCCCGAATTCCTTCTTTTACATGGGGTGCGATGAATAATCGCACTCCATATGGAGTAGCCCCCAAGCCTTAGGTTGAATCGAAGAATCAGGCTGAGGGTCAAATTAGTCTTGAGTCTTGTTTTCTTATTTTTCAAATACTTTCAAAAAATAAGTAGTCGATGCCACATGTCTCACAGCCCCCGAGACTTGAATCCAAATTTCTCAAATTTTGGAAAAAAGGATCCAAAAGTCATGGCAAAAATGTTCCCTGTTAAGAAAATATAGTCCAAGATGATGTAATTGGCAGAAATTGAACTCGAAATTCGAAAAAACCTCTTTTTTCGGGACAATTAACCCTGAAAAAATGGTTAATCAAATAACTGCCCAAAAAATCCACCAAAAAACCGCTCGTATTCCAAGTATTCCCCTTGTGTGACGCTTCAACTTTTCCACAGTAAACCACTGCCTGACCACTGGTTATTTAACCCTGCAGTTAGTTAGGGTTTTTTCCGTGCTCTCAGATCATACACCGCCGCTAGGGAAAATACAAAACCCCAATTAGATCTCACCTTGCCGTCGCCCCTCCACCGCCCTGCGTGGTCGAACTCCTTCGAGCCTACGACCGTAGCCCCCGAGCATTGCGCGAACAACTCGTGGCTTAACGGATTCAAAATGGCGCCGAAGAAAACCAACCAGAAGGACTTGAAAGAAGCGCAAGCGGCAACCGGCGAGTGGACAATTAGTAAGTGTTCTCGCCACAATCTCGCAAATTTGGTGTTGGGGGGCCTTCTTCAGGAAAGGGATCTCATCAATTGGCGCCTTCCCTTTCGCGACCCCTTCCCATGGAAAATGTCGATGAGATTGTCTCTTTTTGTTCTTTTTCTGAACAGGGATTGGCCCTCTCCACTTGTTCGTTCTTCCGTGGCCTTCTTTATTTCTATGGGATTGAGCTGCAACACCTCAACCCTAACTCCATCTCAATTTTCATCCACTTCTATGAAGCCTTCCTTGGAATTGAGCCCCATTGGGCTCTTTTCCGCTATCTTTTCCGCATGAAGCCCCAGCCCACCTCAAAAGATCCATCTGCAATAGGGGGTGCGGGCATCCAGCTTAGGCAACATGCCAGTAAGAAATACATATCTTACAAATTCCCGTCAAATGTCCCCGGGTGGAAACAGCAATGGTTCTACATTGCGAACCACGCCCCCCAACTCCCTGCGCGTTCAGGCAGATCTCCTGTTCAGCGCTCCGAATGGACCCTGGAGCCTGCTGAGGCAGAGATGGACCAGGTGAAGGAGCTGCTTGAGATGATCACTGCACACAAGGAGGCGGGGGTAACCGGGTGTCACACCCGATTTATAAAGAACATAAATCGAGCAATCATATATGTGCCAGGATCAAGTCACGCATATATACAACAGAATCATCAAGATATCACAACACGTATCTCGAAACAAAAGCGTATAAATTATAAATGAATATCTTTATTACAACTGAATCAAGAATCAGTTCAAGGAATGCGGAAGCGTAAAATAAATACATGAGAGGTAGGGCGCCACAGGGACGTCAACTGGGAGACAACGCCTAGAAATCATCGAGTCCGCTGATGTAGTCCTCCACGTCGCCTGGTACTGAGCAGCAGTCGAAGATACCCCAGAGAGAACAGAGGAGTAGAGAAGGCAATTGTAAGTACACAACTTGTACTCAACAAGTATAACACGAGTATAAGGCTCTAAGGTTAGCTGACTCAACTGCATTGGCTTTTAATCTTGGCAAATTTTATTAAAGCTAATTACTACAAGTGGATGAATTACCATAACCCCAGTTACATAATAATTAATCAAGGTTAAACATGAGACTACTGAAAAACCGAGCCAAACCACCAAGGATAAACCCCGCTAATCAGACGGAGGATCTGGGCCGCTCATGACTGTGAGCACAGCTGATATATCAGTTTTACACTCTCGAGAGGTTGCACAACTTTACCCACAAGTCGTGAGCTACGCTAGTGGTTCATCACACTTCCTTAGGTGAGATGGCTAGCAAGCACACTACGAGACCATTACAAAGGATCACGTTAGTAAGGTGTAACCGCTAAGTATTCTGGATCAGCGACGATGGGGCCCACCTCCGGGGGTACAAGACACACAGCACAAACCAAGCCGGAGGAGCAGGGACCATTGAAGCTTACCACCCCTCTTGCCCACGCAGGTAAGTTACTCCCGAACCAAAATGACCTAATTAGTAAGTCAAGACCGTCCCATTCCAGTCTTGTGGTTGCGCGGTTGTCCCAGGTTGTCGCTCTATGAACCGGTCCTTATGGAGAGTGGCCAACCAAGCACTAAGTACCGTGCTGGCCCCCTAAACCATATTTCTATCAAAAACATATTTTAAGGAGACGTGAGCCGCTCAAGCACATAGCACAAAGGGCCACTCTCAGAATTAAGTTGCATATAACCATTAATCAAATTAAAATAAAAAGGACCAAGGTGTGTGAGAGCGCAGCACCTAGCACAACTAACCAAAATGCAACCCAAGGTATTTATATAAAGGATAAGGTGGCTAGAAAATCCTTATAGGCATACAGTATTAAAATGCAGTATGAAATTATTTTTAAAAGATGATAGGATGTTCATGTTATACTTGCCTTCCTCGAAATTCTCCTGCTGCTGCTCAAATTGCTCAGAAGATGACGGCTCCTGGTACTGCTCCGGTGGCTCGACGTCTACCCATGATTGTAACAGCAATACATGGTCCACACATGCACACACATGCAAACAATAGCAAACTATAAGAAACAGTACACCAATACAAGAAAACAGCACACAAAACTAGTCTAGAGCTATTCTACGCGTTACAACGATCGCGTGGGCGCAAGAATCAACTAAAACGGAGCTAAGACGCGAAATCTAGGGCTAAAACAAGGTCCAGGGGCTTTTCTGTAAGAAAACAGGAAAACCAGGGGGTTCTGCACAAAACCAGGGGCCTAAACGTAATTAAAGGCTAGACGCAGGGTCCAACACGCAAAACTACTGGGCCTGGACTGCGGGTTCTATTTCTAAAGAACTCAGGGGCCTAAATAAATAAAACCGGACCTAACTGCAAATACCTTTGAGCTACGGGTGGACCGCGGGTTGATTCCAGAGAAAGCCGAGGGTTCTTTAGCAAACTGGCTGGGCTGAAGCGGTACCCGCTGTTCTGGGCCACTGGATCTAATCTCTACGGCCCAGATCAAAAGGGCGTACGGGACGGCGGAGGAGGTCACCGGAGCTCCCTTCCCGCGGCGGCGGCTCGCCGGCGCTGGCCAAACTTGGCCCTCCGGGCTGGAATCCGAGCGGGAAAAAGGTCAGGGAGGCGTGGCTCGGCATGAGTAACCCACCTAGGGTTACAGCAGGGCTCGTCGGGGCTCTGCGCGGCGAGCCCACGGGCGACAGTGGCAACAGGGCGCCGGTGGTCGTCGCTCCGGTTGTAGGGGTGGCTACGGCCTACGGGAAATAGCGCAACCGGACCAGGAGGTATGTGTGGTGCTCACCGAGGCGGGAATTGGCCGGAGGCGGGGCGGAGGGCGATCGTCGACGACGGCGGGCGGCGGGGACGGTCGGTGTTCGTGGGGAGAGGTGTTGCCGAGGGTCTCCGGGCTTCTGGTCCCCACAAGTAGGTTCAACGCCGAGCTGGGCAGCCAGGAAAACGGTCAGCGCAGCCAGAGGAACGCCGGCGGTGGAGAATTGTGGCGGCGGACCAATCCTCACCCGTGGCAATGTCAGGTCAAATCCGGCATGCCCAAGAACGGAAGCGGAGCCCAGCGGGCTCGGAGACGATCCTAGGCTCGAGACGGTGCCCCTGCAGTGGTTGTTGGCGGTGATGACGCCACGGAGTAGCCGGTCCACGGCGATGCAGGACACCCCGCACGGCGGAGCAAGCGGCCGGAGAGCTAGGGATTCAACGGCGCTGTGGGGTTGAGGGTTAGGGTTTCCAGGGGCTTGAGGTCCCTATTTATAGGGTGGCGGAACGGCCTCAGCGTGCTGGCCGGGCGCGGGGGCTCGCCGGAATCCTCGGGCGGCAGGTGCGTGTCGGAGCAGAGAAGAGGAAAGGGGGAAGACGGGCGCTGGCAAGCGGGCCCTGGCGGTCAGAGGAAGAAAGAAGAGGGGGGCAGCGGTTGGATTGGGCCGGGGCAACCGCCGGCCCAGGAGGGGGGGAAGGAATGGAGAAGCGCGGGCTCGGGGAGCTGGGCCGAGCGTGGCCCACGCGGGAAGAGAGAAGAGGGGGGGAGGAGAGAGGGCCGGCCCACGGGAAAGAGAGAGAAGGAGAACAGGCCGGGCTGGGATACGGTTTGGGCTGGGTTGGCTGCCTTCCTCTTTTCTCTCCTTTTCTTCTTTTCCCTACTCAAACCATTCAAACACAACCATTTGAATTCAAATAAATTCGAATTCAAACCCTATAAACTCAACACAAGGAAAGCAATGCTTCAGCATGAATGCACAAACATGTTGACCTTATGATAAATTTTATTTTCTTGTGTTATAAAATTACTTTAATGCAGGATAAATTAGAGAAAGCCCTGGAAATTTTTATTTAAGCCCAAATAAATTCATTAAAATTGGGAAAATTACATTAGGGTGTTACAAACCTACCCCCCTTACAGGAATCTCGTCCCGAGATTCGAATAGGCTAGCTAGCAAAGAGATCGGGGTATGTCTTCCTCTGCTCATCTTCTCGTTCCCAGGTAGCCTCATCCTCCGTGTGGTGACTCCACTGAACACGGCACAGCTTGATTTTCTTGTTCCTGGTAACTCTCTCGGATACCTCCAGAATCTTCACCGGATGCTCGGTGTAAGTCAGATCTTCCTGTACATCCAACCCTTCTAGCGGTGCTTGCTCTTCTGGCACCCTCAAGCACTTCTTCAGCTGAGACATGTGGAACACATCGTGCACTCCTGAGAGACTGGGAGGTAACTCCAAACGATATGCTACCTCACCCTTCCGTTCCAACGCCTTGAACGGACTGATGTATCGAGGGGCTAGCTTCCCTCTCACATTAAACCTGCGAATTCCTCTCATCGGCGAGACCTTCAGATATACATAATCTCCCACTGCAAAGGTCAGATCCCAACGACGAGCATCCGCATAGCTCTTCTGACAAGTCTGTGCGACCCTCAGGTTCTCGCGCACCTGCTGTACCAGCTGTTCGGCCTCTTCAACAATATCTGGACCAAACACCTTCCTCTCGCCAATCTGATCCCAATACAATGGAGTCCTGCACTTCCGACCATACAGGGCCTCGAAAGGAGATTTCTTCAGACTGGCCTAATAGCTGTTGTTGTAGGAAAACTCTGCATACGGCAGGCATTTATCCCAGCTGGTACCATACTGAATAGCACAAGCTCGAAGCATATCTTCCAACATTTGGTTGGTCCTCTCTGTCTGCCCATCTGTCTGAGGATGATAAGTAGTGCTGAAATGCAGCTTCGTATCCAACGAATCATGCAACTGCTCCCAGAACCGTGAAGTGAACTGAGATCCTCGGTCAGATATGATCTTCTTTGGAACACCGTGCAGACAGACAATTCTGGAGATATACAACTCCGCAAGTCTAGCACCAGAGTAAGTAGTGTTCACCGGAATGAAGTGAGCAACCTTCATCAACCGATCCACTACTACCCATATGGAGTTATACCTTTTCTGAGTACGAGGCAATCCAACAATGAAGTCCATTGTGATCTCTTCCCATTTCCACTCTGGAATCTTCAATGGCTGCAATAGACCTGCTGGTCTCTGATGCTCTGCCTTGACACGCTGACAAGTGTCACAGATAGCCACGTACTCAGCAACGGAACGCTTCATTCCATACCACCAGAATCGTTCCTTGAGGTCGTAATACATCTTCGTGCTGCCTGGATGGATAGAATATGCTGTATCATGAGCCTCACTCAAGATCAACTTCCTGAGATCCTCTACATCTGGCACACATATCCGACCCTTGTACCACAAGGTACCCTGATCATCCTTCCTGAAATGAGGAGCCTTGCCAATCTTGAGCAACTCACGAATCTCCTGCAGCTTCTTATCATCCTTCTGATGCTGCCTAATCTCTGCCTCTAGAGTGGGTTCTGCCTCGAATGATGCACTCGAGGTGCGATGCAAGAAACCCAGACTCAACTGCTCAAATTCCTCGCATAACTCCTGAGGCATCTGAAAAGCCACGGCCATGTTAACGTAGCTCTTTCTGCTCAGAGCATCCGCTACCACATTGGCTTTGCCCGGATGATAGTGAATCTCCAGATCATAATCCTTGACCAACTCTAGCTATCTTCTCTGCCGCATGTTCAGCTCATTCTGAGTGAAAATATACTTGAGGCTTTTGTGATCAGTGTAAATATCACCCCTCTGCCTAAACAAGTAATGCCTCCATATCTTCAGAGCATGCACAACTGCGGCTAACTCCAGATCATGAGTGGGATAATTCAGCTCGTGCCGGCGCAACTGCCACGAGGCATAAGCGATAACTCTGCCGTCCTGCATCAGGACGCAACCAAGACCATCCCTCGAAGCATCACAATACACTGTGAACCTCTTGCTCTAGTCTGGCAGAGAAAGGACTGGCGCCGTAGTTAACCTCTTCTTCAGCTCCTCGAAGGCCTTCTGACGCTCATCGGTCCAAGAGAAATCCACACCCTTCTCTAGCAAGGAAGTCACAGGCTTCGCAATCTTGGGGAAATTCTCAATGAACCTCCGATAGTACCCTACTAAGCCCAGAAAAGAGCGGACTTCCTTCACTGTCTGTGGTACAACCCAGTCAAGCACATCCTTCACCTTTCCGGGGTCCACAGCAATACCTCCCTTGGAGATGACATGACCGAGGAATGGAACCTCGTCAATCCAGAATTCGCACTTGCTGAGCTTGGCATACAGCTTGTGCTCTCTGAGTCTCTGCAACACAAGCCTCAGATGCTTCTCATGCTCTGCTTCTGACTTGGAATATATCACGATATCATCAATGAATA
This sequence comes from Panicum hallii, assembly GCF_002211085.1. Taxonomy (NCBI): domain Eukaryota; kingdom Viridiplantae; phylum Streptophyta; class Magnoliopsida; order Poales; family Poaceae; genus Panicum; species Panicum hallii. Next base: position 11,803,486 of record NC_038045.1, on the reverse strand, counting down.
TCACCACAAAGGTGTCCAGATAATCCATGAAAACCTTGTCATCAGATGCATGAAGAAAGCCGGAGCATTGGTCAAGCCAAAAGACATGACCGTATACTCGTATAGCCCATACTTGCAGGTGAATGCCGTCTTCTGGATATCCTCAGGACGAATCTTCAGCTGGTGATAACCCGAACGCAGATCAATCTTCGAGAATACACAAGCACCCTGAAGCTGATCAAAGAGATCTTCGATACGAGGCAGTGGATGCTTGTTCTTGATGGTGACTGCATTCAGATCCCGATAATCGACGCACATTCTCTTCGCGCCATCCTTCTTCTCTACAAGCAATACAGGAAAAGCCCAAGGAGAGAAACTACGACGGATATAGCCCTTGGCTAGCAACTCGTCGACAGTCTTCTTAACTTCCTCATGCTCAACGGGTGCCATACGATAGGGCCGCTTAGCAATAGGAGCTGTGCCAGGTAAGAGATCAATGGAAAACTCGATGTCGCGATCAGGCGGCATACCTGGCAAATCATCCGGAAATACATCCGTGAATTCAGACACCACGCGAATACCATCCGTGGGTCTAGTCTCCATCTGACAAAGAATCCCAGAAGGCTCCGAAGCACTGACGGTGACCCCCTGTCCATACGGTGCCGACAAGTGGACAGTCCTCTGAGCACAGTCAATCCTGACACCCCATCTAACAAGGGTCTCCATTCCCAAGATCACATTGATGCCCTTGGTGTCTAGCACCATGAGATTAGCACTGAACTCTACCCCCCTTATGACCACACTGACTCTGGGACAGAAGATATGAGACCTCAACTGCCCTCCCGTTGAAGATGCTAACATGCCCCTCTTCAGTGTGCTAGTATGAATGCCATGATGCTCAACAAAAGACCGAGTACTGAAGGAATGCGTAGCACCAGTATCAAAAAGCACGGTAGCAGGGTGAGTATTGACCATGAACGTACCAATAACCACGTTGGAAGCCTCGGCCGCTGACTCGGCCGTCACGTGGTTCACCTTGCCCTGAGATGGCGCCTTGGGCTGAGTTGGGCGCCCCTGCTGTCCGGACTGTGCCTTCCGGGGACAAACGTTGGCGTAGTGTCCCGGCTCGCCGCAGTGAAAGCACGCTCGTGGAAGTGCTGGAGCCTGCTGCCCGGTAGGAGGGGTAGGCACTCCCTGCCGCGGAGCTGGTGGAACCGGTGGAGCAGAGCGTGCCGGAGGCGCTAGAAGCCTCTGTCCCGGTCCCGCCTGCTGCTGCTGCTGAGGACGAGGATGGTACTGCTGCTGGCGTTGCTGGTACTGCTGGACCTGCCTCTGGTGCTGGTGCTGCTGCTGCTGCTGCTGTTGCGGGTACTGGTACCGAGGCCGGGTGTTACTACCAGACGCAGCAGGAGCCATCTTCCTCTTCTTGTCCTCAATCTCCCAGCGTTTGCGCTCGGTGTTGAGGTCAGCATCAACCAGCTGGTTGAAGTTGTCGAAGCGGTGGTTCATGAGCACGTGTCCAGGTGATCATCCAGTCCCTCCCTGAAGCGCTCCTGCTTATCGCCATCATAGGCGACCTCAGCGGGGGCGTAGCGAGCAAGCTGGAGGAAACGATCACGGTACTCTGTCACCGTCATAGATCCCTAAAAGTGATAATCGCCGGAAAAGAGGATGGAAATTTACTCAGCATTTCTTATATCAAGGGTGGATTTAAGCTCAAAAAGAAATTGCGGAAAGATTTTACTCGAATTTACCTGCTTGAGCGCAAGGAACTCCTTGTACTTCATCTTCATCACCCCAGCAGGGATGTGGTGGTGCCTGAAACGCTCCCGAAACTGGACCCAAGTGAGAGTGTCGCGGTCCCGAGCTGGGTAGGACTCCCACCAATCAAGAGCTGAGCCTCGCAGCTACCCTGCTGCGTATAGGACTCGCTCCCTGTCGTCGCACTGAGCGACATCCAACTGGCGCTCCACTGAACGAAGCCAGTCGTCAGCCTGGAGTGGATCAGCTGCATGAGAGAACGTCGGCGGGTGTCCTCTCAGAAAATCCGCACGTCTGTCGCGAGGCTGCGGCGGTGGAGGAGGTGGTGGCTGAGCGTGAATCTGCTGCAGAGCCTGAACAGTGTTGTTCAGAGTGGCCATCATCTGCATCTGGAGCTGGAAGAACTGCTCTGGAGTCAGAGGTGGAGGCATCGGCAACGGCGTCTGCTGGCCGGTACTCTGCCGGTGCTCCTGGTGTTCACCATCTGTTTGCAGTAGAACAAAATTTATAAGAGATAGATATTGTACGATTCCGGAAAGAAACTCCGACAGGATAAAGTAGAGAGTAAAGAGTGTACAGTTTTACCCCCACGATCAATCTCCATTTTATTACTTAATTCAAGTTTGCGGTAAAATTGATTTGCATGAATAAGTTTACTTCTTAAACTATGCAATCAACCAAAGAGCCAAATCAAACATGTTGCACAATCACAAACATTCAATATTCACATCTTAGCCGAGTTTATCACACTACTCGACTAACACACTCGTTCTAGCGCACTTTCATCGGAATAGCCTAAACTTATGGGGTAACACGAATTCAGGCCAACGTCTACGGAATATATCCGACTAATCCTTGGAAAATGCAGAGAAGGTTAGCAAAGTGAGGGTTAGAGCTCAAGGAATAGAAGTAGAAATGAAGGTTTGGGTTTTGCGGAAGCCAAGCAAGCGGATGGAAATCCCTAAACTCGACCTTTTCTATCTAGGCTTCGTCCTACAGTCGACACGGCTCTGATACCAATTCTGTCACACCCGATTTATAAAGAACATAAATCGAGCAATCATATATGCGCCAGGATCAAGTCACGCATATATACAACTTGAATTCAAATCCTATGAACTCAACACAAGGAAAACAATGCTCCAGCATGAATGCACAAACATGTTGATCTTATAATAAATTTTATTTTCTTATGTTATAAAATTACTTTAAATGCAAGATAAATTAGAGAAAACCTTGGAAATTTTATTTAAGCCCAAATAAATTCCTTAAAATTTGGGAAAATTACATTAGGGTGTTACAATGCCACTTGCAATATGATCTCCCTTTCATTTCCTATGTTGTAGGAGGCTTATAACATTCAGGAAACTTCAACTGTTTTTCTTTCAATAATAGATCAAATATCTATTCAACTTTGCCTACGTCGAAGTCAAAACCCTTCATAGGCCCTTTCTATTTCACCCATTTACAGGGCACAGGGTTTGCCCCCCGAGTCCATTCTGCAACCGCCACCTCCTACTCATCCTCAGAGTCTTCAGCTTCTTCTGCGTCGACCAATGCCACTTGACGCTTGAACTTATCTTGATATAGCTCTAGGTGGCGCTACTCATGCGTTGTTAGCTTCTGCACCAAATGTGTCAAAGAGGTAAACTCTAATTGGAAAGCCAAATCCCTGATCAGCTTTAGTAATCCCAAAGATGCCAACTCGACTGCCTCCTTTTCTGAAATCTGTGTCGAGTAACATTGGTTCTTTACTTCTCTGAAGCGTCGGACATATTCCACCACAGTTTCCCTGCGCTTCTACCGCACTTGCGCCAAGTCGGCAATTCCTGCTTCTGCAGCTTCCGAATGATACTGAATATGGAATTGCTCCTCAAGCTGCTTCCAGGTGCGAATAGAATCAGGGCCTAACGATGTATACCACCCAAAGGCTGGCCCTGTGAGAGATTGTGAGAAAAACCTTACTCGCAAGGGATCCGACACTGAGATCATCCCTAATTGCGCTAAGCATCGGCTCACATGTTCAATAGAACTAGATCCTTCTGCTCCACTGAATTTAGTGAATTCAGGAAGCCGATACTTAGGCGGTAGGGGAATTAAGTCATAATCACTGGGATACAGCTTAGTATCACCGATTGCCCTCCTCTTTGGTAGAATACCAAACTGATCCCTCAGAATGGCACTAATCTATTCCACCGTCTATGATCCTAGGGTCGAGTGCGTACTATCATGACTCGGCCCTGTAGCATAGGCTGCTAGCCACGCTTGTTTATCTGCATCCATCCCAGGAACTCCTCCAGCTGCCCTCTGTACTGAATATACCGGATTACTACTGTCCGGTATATAAGCACACATATATCCATGCGGGATCTCCTTGGGCAGCTCGCTGAAGAATTGGTGATCCACGGGATCACCTCCCACCTTGTAAACCACGTAGGCCGGAGAGCCATGTGACTCCGCAGCCGCGAGCGCATATGGCAGTGGTGGCCTAGCTTGGAATGGCAATTCCCCTTTGTGGCTCCCCAAGGTTGGTCCCGTTGGAGAGTATTGATGCTTCATAATCTCCTGGACCACACGCAGGGCAACACGCTTGAAAGCGTTAACCAAGCTCTCAGAGTGTCAGTGTAGCGAGTGGGCCACTGCGTAGTTTACTTCTTGCCGTAGAGCTCTGGTACGGTCCTCCGATGGGGTGGACAGATCCACTCCATCAAGGGCGCCTTCTGGTGAAAACCCTTTCCACTTGACGCCGTGGTGGTGGGTCCTCTCAAAAGAGCCGATGAGATCGGCTTCGAATTGAGCCTTAATCTCATCGTATCTTTGCTTATGTTCGGCAGGCAGCTCCTCGTAGGTGATCGGTTCATCCCTCGCCATCCCATCAACAGCAGTCGATGGATTCGAAGAAGATGACGAAATCGATGAAGATGATAAAGATGATGAAGATGGCGACGATTGTCCCACCGGGCGTGCCAGAATATGTTGTAGATCAAAACCCACCGGCGAGCAGCGACAGGCAACACAAGGAGCCGGGAGGCTCCCGGGACTGCTGGTGGGCCCCGATCCCTCGGTCAACGGCCCGCGATCCGGCACACGTCCTGGCGTCTAGGTTGCTAGGCGTGCCACCTGACCTTGTACCTGATCAGGAAGGTGTTATATGTTAGTTTCCTACATGCACAGACACGTGTAAACGTTAGTCCGAGCCGTGATCGGCTCATCGGATGTTTCCCGGTATCGGCTGTAAAGAGCCAATTGTGTTCAGTACCGGATCGGATCTATAAAATAAGGCAAATATATCCGATGGTAATATAAATATTGCTCTGTAATCGTTAAGCTAATCCAATCCACGACAATTAAAGCTTTCACCACATAATCGGAACATTCTACACGTAACTGAGCCTAACAGATGCTAAACGTAACAAAACAACAACCTAAACAAAGGCCTAAAAACCAAATAAAAGCCGATTCCCGGAATAATCCTTTTTCAAACTGTTGTAAAACACCCAGACTACTACCGGAACATTCAATCCGTTTGAAGAGCCTAATCATGCAGATATTAAACTAAATCCTCGATTGACGAAGACTAACCATAACAGATTGGATCTACTAAACAAGTACGAAGGAAGGCACTGCCCTTATACCCGAGATCGAGTACATGGACAGCCAGATGTTTACAGGAAACAAGCAAAGCATGATTAATATATGAATGAGCCGATGCTACCTTATAAACGCCAAGATAACTAGTGTTACTCGTCATCAACAATGCTTCAGAACGAGAAACACGAAAAGTATATAAGTAAGAACGATGCTGCCCCGATCACGCAGGGTGTGATCAGGGCCGCACGACGCTTACCCGAGAACCCCTACAACAGGGGTGGCGATGCGCCAGGAGTTATTGGTGAATGATTCGATCCTTCTTATTATTTACCCAAGATACATATTTATAGTCCGTAGACTTGCCTCTCCTAACCAATCCTAACCAAACACGACACGAATCTTAACTATCTATATATAAACTGTTTAAACATACATACTTATCTAGATACACGGCCAACCTCGGCCCACAACATCTGCAAAGGGTCCGATTCGCAAGCCCAATATAACTATCCTTCAAACCCATCTTGCTCCACGGCCCACCTTTCTGGCCTGCCTAAATTATGGTGATAACAGGCTGCTAGTTAGGATTTTGAGGCTAGGGGTTGGGGCTCTCTAATGTCCGCAAGCATAGATCGCCAGCATAGGGAGGAGCTTGTTGGTTGGTCTGGCGAGATCCGCTGGCCGGGGCGGTGGGAGATAACCGTATGGGTAGGGTTAGCGAACAGGGGTATGAATGAGGTGAGGCATTAAGGCATCAGGAGCCGCCGACCGAGAGCGGAGGAAGGGGAAGGGAGGACGTCGCGGGGCAGCCATGGCGTTGATGAGGCGCCAACGGCAGGGTTGGAGGCGGCACGATGGGGCAGTGGTGGGGGCAACAGGAACAGCACTGCCGGAGGAGAGCAAGAAGATGATCAGCGAGCCTTAGTGTGCTGGAATGATGGATTAATTGGGTCAAGAGCCTATTAAGCCAATTAATCATATAATTCCAAGCCCTATAGAAAATGATGAGCTTTAGTGGGCTGGAATGATGGATTAATTAGGTCAAGGGCCTATTAAACCAATTAATCATACAATTCCAAGGCCTATAGAAAATGGTGGTAGTTACACTAGTAGTTAAACCATCTTGGAAGTTGAGAGGGTCCTAACCAACTTATAAGATGGAGTCTGTTCACACTTGGTAAGAAGGATAAGAAGGGATAGCGCGGTGCCACATGCGCGCGCGCTTGCCTCGCCGAGCTGAGGTGTGGCGTGCCGAGCCGAGCCCGACATGAGGTGTGGGCTGGGCTTGGGCATGTTTTCCACTTTCAGTCTCCGTTGATGACTACTAACTGACGATGGTTGAATGTAACTGATGGTTGATGGCTGGCCACAGATGACTATTAACTGATGGCTATCATGGTTGGGGTTACTGGTAGCTAAAGATTTGATGGCTGTTATTGTTGCAATAAACCTGAACACCCAAAGGTCACTAGAGTCTATATATGCCACTCTTCTCCTCTTTCAAGCGCACGAACGAACACACACTCCACTGCTATCACAGCCTCTCTGCATCTCTGTTCCAGAAGTCTGGGCGCACAGGCTTCATGGAAGGGCAGGCATCCGGAACTCCATCCTCTTTGAGATTTTGCACCGAGTGGAGGGAGATCAAGTTTTTGGGAGCGCATCTACACGACTGCTCGCTGCGACTACCCCAACAAGCTGCTGCGAACGACTACTTCTTCTACTTCCTGGCAGCGCCTCTACACTGCGAACACCTGCACGGCATCAGCTTTCGAACGACTACATCGAACAGGCTCGATCATAATGTCAACTGATCCGAGTAACAACGCATCCTGTGCCTTCGGCATTGGCCCCGCTTCTAGGTACATGCTAAACTTCTTGCTTATATTTATTGTATTCGTTGCAAACACAATATACCATGCTTCTGCTTCTGTTATCCCAACTGTCATGTTTTATCTGATATTTCGAATTAAAATGAACCGTAATTTAGCTCTAATTCTTAAAAGCTAAATTTTCACATCATGTCACTTGAGTTTCTTCCGAAAGAACCATCGTAGGTGAGAAATAATAGCATGCATCGTAGGGACAATTAATAGATTCTTTTAGTACATGATGTCGTTGAGGGGCTTATACTACTCTGCCAGAGCCTGCCCCTAATTTTTTTTAAAAAGGGGCTTAAAAAGAATTAAATTAGGAAAAGGGGTGCCGCTTTGAAAATATTTGAAAAATAGGTGCCTCCCGCCCGATCAACAGGCGGGAGGCGTGGGGCCGGAGACCTCCCGCCCATCCAACGGGCGGGAGGTCGAAAAATATTTCCCACGCCCCTCCCGAGGGCCTCTTCGCGAATAAGAAACTTTTCTTATTCGCGAAGAGGCCCCTGAGGTGGCATCCCGTCCGTCCAACGGGCGGGAGGTCCCCCGAGGGGCATCCCGCCCTCCCAACGGGCGGGACGTCCCCCCACCCCCCAACTATTTAAGCCCCCACCCACCCCCAAATTCTCATATTATTCAGCAAAAATCTAGAAAAAAAGAAAGGGAGGAGAGGAAGAGAGGAGAGGAAGCGGCGAAGCCCTGTTCACACGTCGGTTTGGAGGTATATTCTCGTTCTAGTCGTATAATTATCAATTATTTTTAGGAATATTTATTAGGGTAGTTATATTTTGAATAGTTTTCAGTATTTTCAATAGCTTTTAGAAATATTTGTTAGGGTAGTTCTATTTTAAATAGTTTTTAGCATTTTCAATAGTTTTTAGATATATTTCTTAGGGTAGTTATATTTTGAATAGATTTTAGTAATTTCAATAATTTTTAGATATATTTCTTAGGGTAGTTATATTTTGAATAGTTTTCAGTATTTTCAATAGATTTTAGAAATATTTGTTAGGGTAGTTCTATTTTAAATAGTTTTTAGTATTTTCAATAGTTTTTAGATATATTTCTTAGGGTAGTTATATTTTGAATAGTTTTCAGTATTTTTAATAGATTTTAGAAATATTTGTTAGGGTAGTTCTATTTTAAATAGTTTTTAGTATTTCATTAGTTTTTAGATATATTTCTTAGGGTAGTTATATTTTGAATAGTTTTTAGTATTTCAATAGTTTTTAGCAATATTTCTTAGGGTAGTTCTATTTTAAATAGTTTTTAGTATTTTCAATAGTTTTTAGATATATTTCTTAGGATAGTTATATTTTGAATAGTTTTTAGTATGTTCAATAGTTTTTAGCAATATTTCTTAGGGTAGTTATATTTTGAATAGTTTTTAGTATTTTCAATAGTTTTTAGCAATATTTCTTAGGGTAGTTATATTTTAAATAGTTTTTAGTATTTTCAATTGTTTGTAGGAATATGTCTTAGGGTAGTTATATTTTTTATGCAGATATGGCGCAGACACCGGAGCTCCTTGACGCGAACACCGACGAACGGCACAGGTCATACCTGGCAGCGGTGGAGGGGCAGTAGCTTCACGAGTTGCGCCCTCATGTAGCAAAGGAGTTGTTACACCTGGACGACCGCTGGCTTGACAGGTGATACTTTGTATTTTTTTACGGAATGAATGTATAGCTTATACGATAGTTGTAACCACAATGCAAAATATACAGGTTACGTGCGGCTGTTTTGCTACCACTCGCACGTATGCTTCAGGCCAGCGACGGCCAAGACGGTGGCGCCAAGAAGCGAATGCAGCTGGACCGCTCTCTACTTGCGGCGTTGGCAGACAGGTGGCGTCCGGAGACGCACACATTCCACTTGCCGTGCGGGGAGATGGCCCCCATGTTGCAGGACGTGTCGTACCTGCTCGGGCTTCCCATTGCAGGTCAAGCTGTTGGCCCGATTGCTGTGCCACCTACCTGGAGGGCGGAGCTTCAGGAGCAGCTCCAGTGAACCCGCCACATTTTGTGGACGTACCTGACGCGTCCGGCCCCGCCAAGGGTTTTGTAATACAATATAGGGTACGTACAATTATTTTTAATTAATTTAATTGAATCATATGTGACTACCTTTAAGCATTGAAGAAATATATTTCAGGCTCAGGATCTCCACCCTCTGGCTGGGCAGTACGAGGTGTCGCGCTGCCTGGAGGCATATCTGTTGTGGTTGTTCGGCTCGACTCTTTTCTGCAACTCTAGCGGCAATTATGTGGACAAGGTTCTCATCCAGTACGCGCACGCGATTGCGGATGCGGAGCCGGGCCAGGTACCTAGGTGGAGCTGGGGATCGGTAGTGCTTGCTGCCACGTACCGAGGCCTTTGCTAGGCCTGTTTCAAGACGGAGAGGACCGCCGTCATCACAGGCTGTCCACTTCTGCTGCAGCTATGGTCGTATAAGCGATTCGCCATAACACACCCCCTAATCAGCGAGGAGCCTTATCCACCCGAGATGTATGGGATGTGGCACGAGGATAGCCCCACGATGGGTTCGCTTTGGACCGATCAACGGGTAAGTTCTTTAATTTACTGTTGTATGTTTCTGTATATGCAAAGTACCGACGCAGTTGAGTAATTTTGCAGATGAGCTGGGCACATCGGCAAGTCCGAAAAGCATACCCGCAGTTCGTGTCCGAATTTGATTGGATGCAGCCACGGGTTGTCCTCCCTCTGCACGCGTGACGAGGCATACTGGCTCACAAAGGCGAACCTAGTGTTCGATGTTGTTGTGGAGCCATACTACGTCGAGTGAGTGATGAGGCAGTTCGGGCGACGACAGCACTTTCCTCTCCTACCTCGAGCGTTCCAGGCCATGCCGCGCAACGTACACGAGTAAGTTTGTGATAACTCCTTTTGTATTAATTATATAATCGTTATCATGAAATAATGTTGTCTTTTAAATGTTTGCAACAGATATTTGCGCAGGGGATATCATGCCAACGAGGTCAACTGGGTTGTCAAGCTGCAGGAGTACGTAGGAGGGTAGCTAGACGCACCTGACGATATGTGGGACGAGCCGCAGCCACACACAGAAGCATCTTACGACGCATACCTCCGCTGGTACCTCACTCGCACGCGTCCGTACATCACTCTTTCACGTATTGATGACGCAGAGCATCAGCACCAGTCGACCATCTCGGACACGTATCCCTCGTACCGTGATCAGGCACAGCATGGCGCGGTACGTCTTTCGCAACTTGAATTATTAAATCTTTTTTATAAAAGATTGATAACAATATTACTCTGCTTCCCATTACGTATGCAGATCGATCTGATCAACTGCGCGGAGGTCGAAGCTACATCTCAGATCACGTTGCTTGAACGTGGAGTACGTGTACCGGACGCACAGTACAAAGACAGCTTTCGTAAGATTCAAGACAACTTGACGCGAGTGTTACGTGCACTGACGTGTCGCGGCAGAGATGACGTGGGGGCCTCCAGTTCATCTCATGCGTCCACCCACGTGTACAAAGCTGGCCCGTCGACCTCTGCTGCACCGCACGCAATGTCCAGCGGTACTGCCGCCAGTTCCAGCTGTAAGTCCTTTATAATTGCCATTTCGATCAACTTTGATTTACACGACTAATTTCGTTTGTTTTTATAGTCATGCACTCGACGGCAATGGGAATTCCTCCTGGAAGAATGGAACCTCAGACGTTTGGTGCCTATGCTCCAGGAACGTCTCTCCCGTCAGGTTCGACGCCAGTTGCTCCGTACTCTCAGGGCTATACTCAGCATGCATGGTCGATGGGATCTTCTGCGCACGGTGGTCTATTCGGTGTGCTGGACTGGGACGACTGGGAGGGCGGCTCCGTCACTTGGTCGGAGTTGGTGGGCGGTGGCGTCGGGCCTGACATCATTGGTCCCTCCCAGATGTATGACGCTCCAGGTGCACAGTCCCAGGATGACCCGTTCATGCCAGCACCTCCTCCGCCCCGTCCTCACCGTGCTCCAGATGCATTCACGTACTCGGAGGGCCACATACACTGACGGCCTAGGACTAGGGGGGAGGACGAAGAGAGCACGAGGTCCGGGACAGGCGGGGTAGATACTCCTGATTCGGTGGACTCTATATATTTAAACTGTTTTTGTATGATACTATTTTATTTTTAATGGGTTGATGTATCATATTATCATAATATTTGGATTCTACGTTGCAAAACGTTATCGTTTAACCATCTTCATACGAGTTTTAGATACAGTAATCTTCTTCGTAAAATTGAATTAAAATTTAATATGTATACAAAAGAGTATGGCGAATAAATCTTGTATTTGAAAAAAGTATGAATTTAAAATAGTATGTAAAACAAGAATTCGAACAAAAAATAAGGAAAAAAATAAGAAAATGAGAAAATAGGAACTTCCCGCACGTTGGGCGGGCGGGACGCCTCGGGCACATCCCGCCCGACGGACGGGCAGGATGTCTCAGGGGCCTCTTCGCGAATAAGAAACTTTTCTTATTCGTGAAGAGGCTCTCGGGAGGGGTTTGGGAAAAATTTTCGGACATCCCGCCCATCCAATGGGCGGATTGTCGCCGGCTGCACGCAACGGGCGGGAGGCACCCATTTTTCAAAAATTTTCAAAATGGTACCTCTTTTTCAAATTAAATTTTTTATCCCTTTTTTAAAAAAACTCGCCTTCCCCAGGCCTTCTACTACCTTGTCAGGGCCTGCTACACAAGTGAACGACAGCGGCGGTCCAAAATGGTGGTGAGCGCCCGATGGGCCAACACCAAGCCAGCCAGCCCTTAACAATAGCAGAAGCAAACAGGCACACGAAGCAGTAAAAAAAGGGTGTGCTGGAACACGCGGCAGCAGCCAATACACGGTTAAGACCGTACAGTAACTTAGATTCTTCTGGGATAAGAAGGTAGTTATTTTCACATCATGTCACTTGAGTTTATTCTGTTAATAAAGATTCAGAGACTGTCGTTGTCTGAATGCACTAACCATTCCTGGATCGGAACAAACATTTAAGAACCCCTAGTTACTCCATGGCATTCAATACTGCAACTGGTGCACAACATGGGATTCTCACTTGCCGGTTGTTGCTCCTCATGGTTGAAGGCTTAAAAGGGAAATTTGTCTATAGCACACCATCAAAGTATGGTTTTGTGCGGAACACATCGTCAAAGTTGATTTTATTTACAACATACCACCAAATTATATTTTGGTCTACAACACACTCTATGAAATGGAATAAAGTAACCATTGCCACCTAAGAGGTTGGGTAAAAAGACCAATTTACCTTTTTGCCAGGACCCACCTTTCATTTCTCCCTCTCTTCTCTTCTATTGTTCCCCTCCGCCGGTCCCTGTCTCCCTGCTGCACCTGGGCGCGATGGCCGATGGAGGCCGATGGAGGCCTCTCACGCGAGCTGTAAAAACCATCCAATTTAATATTATTTTAAGCGAACCGTCGGTCATTAATATTAAGATGAGAGCTAACACGCGCTCACGCTAAGAGCGTGCCACGTGTTAACCCACATCTAAGTCGTAAATGACCAACTCATCATTCGCCAAAATAATATCAAATCCGGTAGTCCCAGTACGTGCTCCACCATATGCTCAAGATCATGCATACACACATACGGTTTACAATCTCATATATCGCCGATGGACCACAAAGAGCAAATTTTAAGCAATAAAGGTTACAACTAAACATTATAAGTTCAACAAGGGGATAGGTTCAAATCTAAAATTTAAGGTTCAACAACAAAATACAAGCCTCAAGCTCACTACTTAACATTAGAAACGGATATAGTTTGTCAAATTAAAAGTTGAACATGTCATCCCCAAAAGAACGATTTCGCAGCGGATAATTAAATAACGATAAGATGATGGGGTCTTGCTCAAGGACACCATCAAGACCGCATCGACCTACTCCTCGCCCGCACCGGGATCGGCGGGATAGAAGTGGCCAAACACAAACTCCGACTCACCTGCAACTTAGTTAACAAAGCAACATGAGTACAAAGGTACTCGCAAGACTTACGTGTGACATCCCGAAAATCTAACCCAGGGTTTACGCGCTAAATCTTCGTTTCGCCAAAACCCTAAAACCCCCCCTGAAACCCTAATTTTTTTCCGAGACCCGAAACCGGCAACCGAATCCAACCGCAGTCACGCCATCTTTTCCCTCGTTCCGCGCGCGAACGCCGCGCGCGCGTGGCCGACCAGCCGCGGTCACCGCCGCGAGTTCCGCCGCGCGGTCGCCGCCGCGAATTCCGCCGGCGCGCGTCAATCCCTCCCTTTTTCATTATTTCCTTCCCCTTTTCTTTTCTTTTTTTTTCCTTTCTCCTTTTTCCTATTTTCCCTTTTTCCTTCCTCACCTTTTTCCCCTTTTCTTTTCTCTTCTTTTTCCCCTTTTCTCCCTTCTCCCTCCTTCTTTCTTCCTCCCTGTTCCCCGCTCCCGAGCCCCTGCTCCCGCGCGCGTGCCTGGCCGCACCCGCCGCGCCGGCCACCGGCCCCCCCTCCCCTCGCGCGCGCCTGTGCCCGGCCGCCCGTACCCGCGCGTGCACCACGTGCCGCGCCGCCCGCCGTGCCGCCCGTCGCTGGCGCACGCGCGCGGCCGCACGGCCGCCGTGGCGCACACGCCGCCGCCCTGCCCCGCCCGCACTCACCGCGCCCCCGCCGCTGTGCCGCCTCGCCCGCCGTGCCGCCCCTGTGCCCGCACACCGCCGCCCGGCCCCCCCACGTGCACGGCTGTGCACGGCCGCACCCCCGCCGCAAGCCACGGGCGCCATTAATGGCCGCCCGTGGAGCCGCCCCGCCGGCCACCGCCTCCCCGTGCCGCTCGGCCGCCTATAAGTAGGCCGGCCGCGGCCTCTCACCCCCCACAAGCCTCCACCGCCGCCCCTGCCTCTCCCCCGCGCTCCACCGCTGCCCCCGCCGAGCTCCCGAGCCACCGCCGCTTGCCACCGCCGGCCCGCCGCCTCACGCTGCCCCGGCCCGAGGTAAGGCCGGGAATCGAACCCCCTTGCCTCCCTCTCCCTTTCCCCCCACGCGCCCGAGCCGCCCGAGCCCCGGCCGCCCGGATCGAGCCGGCGCCGAGCCCTCCCCCTCCCTCCTCTGTTCTTGCGGGCAGGAGGAAGAAGAAAGGGGCATTTTGCCCCCTAGCCCCCCCCCCTTTTTTTCCCATTTTGTTAAGAGCCCTCCCACCTTTGTAAAACTTGCAGAAAAGCCCCTGGTTACTATTTCTTTTCAAATCTAATCCCTCCACCCTATATTATTATTTCCAAATAGACCCCTCACACTTTTCACTGCCCCCTAATATTTCTAGGATTTACAAATAAGCCCTCCCTCTTTACAGAAACTTGCAAATGAGCCCCCGGTAACCCTGTTTAACCCATAGACCTTCCTTTACCTCGTCATTTTATGTGCGAAACGACCTCCGATCGACCCGAAATTTTACCACACCCTTTCTAGCATAGTTCTAAGCACGCTATACAGAAACCACCCGAAAATATTAACCCTACCTCCGTAGCTAAATTATTTCCGATTCGAGCTCAACGATAAAAGCTTTCAGTTCTTGTGCTTGATTGTGTGTCTGTTTGTTTGCGTCGTAGGACACGGAATGTTTCTTGTGCATTTAATTCCTATCTTGAATGTTTCTTGTGCATTTAATTCTGTCGTGTCCCCCCCCCCCCCCGTGGGTGCGATTGGACTTGCTGAGTACGTTTGTACTCACCCCGTTCTTACTTTACAGTGGAGGATCCCGACTACATCCCCGAGAACGACGAGTAGGGTCCCGTCCTGCACCCAGTCTTGCCTGTGGGTGAGGTCACCGTTGGAGCTCCGCATGGCGCAAGACTCTGATGATCCCCTGTTTGTAGTTAGTGTAGTAGTATGGGCTTTTGTTGTAATCCTCGCGATAGTGGCGCTTCACTGCCCATTACCGCGAAGAGTTGTACGGTAATGTACCATCTGATGTAATAAAAGTGTTATCAGCCTCCTGGGACTGATAAAGTAACGCTTTTAAGTCTTCCCTGATGGGGGGACGCTTCATTACGCAATTTAATTAATAACCAAGGGTTATGCAAGGGTTATACAAATGAAGGCTCACAAGATAATTTAAGTAATTTGCATAAGCATGAGCTCTCTAATCCAACATCTAGCTTCCTAACATTTTAATTATCTTGCCCAAACCACCCCAAATTTTAGTTAATTGAATTACAAAACAGCTAAGTATCATGAGGTGACATGAATCAAATCCGAACAAAAACGATACTTCTATGAAGAATTCATTGGATAATGAGCTTGCTCATAACCGAGAGCGCGGCAATTCGAATTGATTCATTAACCTTGTAAGGGTGTACTTCTTTACCCACACGACACAAGGACCATATGACTCACCCAACCGATCACATTGAGCAAGGGGGTTCTCGCATCAACCTTTCCCGACAAGTCTCAACTGTTGAACATCACACCTAACTTGCGCGGAGAGTTACCTAGGTCCACCGGGGACACCCCTAAGCCTCTCTACAAAGTCCTATGGCCACGCATCTAGAACCGTGCATCAAAGATTAAAACTTAGAAGGTAATCGGCTCATCCATACCATGATTGGATATGTGGTAGTATGATAACATGCTCAAAACCGAGGTCATCCACGGACGGTCCTTAACCGATTCAAGCGGACTATGCCTATGAAACTCCTTTCTCGAGTCCCTACATTCCGTCCAAACCACGAAACCATTTCCTTTCCAACTAGACCGATACAAACTTTCAACATCCCAAACCCGGATAATCGCGAGTAAGGTAAAAGTTGTGTAGTGTGCAAGTGATCATATTCCCAACAATTTCTTTCAAGTTACGGATCAACTCTAAGCATGGCTAAGAATTATTCAATTGATTAGTTACTAACCATAAGTGTCAAGACATGGGTATATAAAAGCAAGGGAGGTCAATGTATAAAAATAGGATTGACGATGCAATAGATAATATTTAGCATAAACATATATAGCCGAGTGAGATAACTAAATCCAAATCAATTTAAGTGGATCAAGAAATCATACTTCGCTGCTTGCCTTGGTTATCTTCCGGCAGGACAACAAATTCAACTCTCGGCTCGGTTTCGACGATCTCGGCGGGCTCAACGGGCTCGTTGCCCGGCGTTTCGGTCACTATAATACATGAATGACATGTATGCATTAGCATGATGTTGATGGTATAAAAATTATATAATGAAATGAAGATTGAGCATCACACTAAACAAAGAAACACACGAACCCTAGATAAAAGGGCTCACCGATTAAGTTCGCAAACATAAGGACCAAAACGAGGATTGCTCAAAATAATTCATATAGCAAGCATAAATTAAGAATTAATGTTTGCATATAGAGGACATTACAAGAAACTCATGGGAGTTGGATTTGCAGCAAAATTATTTCATTAGAATTATTTATGAAATCCACAATTTTCAGCTACTTTAAACAAGTTCAATCTTAAAAGGTATGTTAAACATTTCCATAAATTCTCATGAAATTAACAGGGAAACTAGACACGAAGAAAAAACTAACAGAAGTGGTTTGGATATTTTATCACCTTTCAAACAAAAGTTATAAATTAAACAAACTTGCAGGTACAAAATCATTTAACACACCAAAATCCTATTAAACAGTATAAATTCATTAGCACAAGTGGTACCCCTAGATAGAACATTTCACCAGGATTCAACAAGATTTAATTTGACATTTTTAGAGCATCCCAACATTTATCAAGCAATTTATTCACTTTGGCAAAAATAAATCATAACTAAGTGTACAGGATATTAACATGCACAAAAAAAATTTAATAAGCAGAGTTATCACCTAGGAATCAAACAAATCAAGTTTCATAATTTTGGAGGCCTACACAAATTATTATGCAATTTACAAGTTCACAGCCTAATAAAACAAAACTAAAAATCCTGAAAATAGCTAAGGCCACCCGGACCTGGCGCTCCCAGGCGCTGACAGGTGGGTCCAGGAGTCCGGGCAGATTCAAGGCTGGCCGCTGGCCTTGACTCGCCGCGGGGCGCGGCTAGAGCGCGCCCACGACGCGGCCCCCGTGCGCGACGCGACGTCGCGGCGCCGGCGAAGGGGCATGGCCAAGTGCGCGAACGGTGGAGGCGGAGTGCGCAGGAGGGGCCTGGCGCGGCGGGGGTGCTCACCCGCGGCACAGACGGGCGGCGGTGCAGCGGAGAGCGGCTGCGGTAGACGGGGGCGAGCGTCGGAGAGCGGCTATGAGGGAGGAGGGAGGCGATTGAGGGCCGGGGCCGAGCGAGGAGGTGCAGGGGTGCTACGTGCGCGAGGGATTGGGCGGAGGTTCGCCAACAGCAACGAATCGCGGCGGCCGGCGGGAGGAGTTGGAAGCGGCGGCGGGTCGGGCGACGCTAGGGTTTCTCAGGGAGGGGAAAGAAATGCGTCTGAGAGAGAGGAGGGGAAGAAGGGCGGGCGCCGGGGTGGCGTCACCCGCGGCCACGCTAGCCCAGCCAGCGGCTGACGACTTGGCGACGCCGCCGCGGCTGGCCAACGGGCGACGCCGGGACGCATCACGGCGGGGGATAGGGGGCTGACGAGTGGGCCTGGGTGAGTGAAAGAAAAAGAAAAATGATAATTCAAATTCTAAATTCTAAATTTTGTACTTCCCGAGCTCCAAAAGTTACCAAAAATTTACTGGGGTAAGATTAAATCACCAAGAACACAGTGCCACAATAAAAACTCAAAAAACTATTATGGATTGCTCACAACAATTCGAGAAAAATGCAGTTTTTAAATTTTTCAAGAATTTTATGGCTCGGGTTAAACATCAAAAAGTATCGAAAAAATATTCAAAATTCACCATTTGAAATCTACTATTTGAATAAAATTTTTGGAAGCATAGTTAATTAGCAAAATTTAAAATGTTTTTCACAACCCTCTCTTAATCAAGGCAAGAATTTTAATTAACTCAAACAATCACATGCACATGATGCTCCATTATACTTGAATGATGCTCCTGATGATATTGTTAAATTTTTTTATCATGTTCATTAGTTTTGGGTCGTGACACGAGCAGCGGCATGTAGCTCACACGGGCGGGCGAGCGGTGGCGGCACATCTATGCGGCGGGCCATGGTGGGCAGCAGAGGCGGAGAGCTCAAGTGAGAAGCGACACAGCTCGCGACGTTCAGTGGCAAGGAGATCGGGCTGCGCTGCTCGCGGCGACCGGTGGCCGAGGAGCGCATGCACCGCGGCCGCGTGATTCGTGAAGGAGCTCCGTCTAGAGCAGCTCAGTAGCACACGTCCGGTCAGCGGTGAGAGAAAATAGACAGGGCAGCGAAGGGGTAGAGAGAGAGGGAGAAGATGACATGTGGGCTCCAGCGAAGGGTAAAATTATTCTTTTACGTGTCCTTTCAGCTAAGAATGATTATTTTATCCCATAGGGTGTGCCGCGATCCTAGGCTAGGATAAAAAAATAATGGGGTAGCTTTGCAGGTAAGGCAAAGCGCTTTCTTTTAAAGAAACATCTGGTTCCATCTTTCTTTAGCAGACCAAAACATGCTTTCACCATGTGTTGGAGACAATATCTATTTTATCAGTGTGCGTTTTACGGTGTCTTACGGACAAATTTCCCGGCCTCTGTCGGAAATCATAACACTTCGAAAATTTTTATAAAGAAATAGAAAAATGAAAGGGAACAAAGAAGTAAGGGAAGGCGTCAAGCAACGAGGTATTCAGATTCTAAGGGCTAAAGTTTAGCCATGTCAGATCGGATGTTAATTAAAAAATATAAAATTAATTGTATAACCCTGTATTAATTCGTGAGACAAATCTATTAAATCTAATCAATCCATTATTAGCATATATTTACTATAGCACCATATTATCGAATCATACACTGTTTAGGCTTAATAGATTCATCTCGCGAATTAGCCCAGAATTATGCAATTAATTTTATCATTAGTCTATATTTAATATTTCTAATTCGTATCATTAGACTGATAGGGCTAAAGTTTATAACCCAACGCCCTCTAAATAAGTCTCTTATATTTTATGTTTTGTTATCGTTTTCATGCAACGTTGGCTCGAAATAAAAAGCTGGGAAAAAACAACCTGTTTAAGGGAAGACAGGAGCTACAGCAAAGACATCATCACCTTTAATTTGTACACACACACATGCTGACACAGCTACCACAGGCTTCCTACAGGCAGTGCGACACTGCAAGGCAACAGGTAGCTAGGGTAGCGGTCAAGCGGCGTGATGTCTGATGCGGCCAGTGCACAGTGAGTGCGCCAGAGCTCCAGCTCGAGCCCAAACAATGAAACGATCCAGACATTGGTTTTACATTTTTAAAAAGAGTACTTCAAAGCTAAAGGTGAAATTATTCCAAAGATGCATTCATCGAGGGCTTCCCGTAGCTATAAACGCAAAAAACTTTTTACAAAGGAATCTTGCTAATTTGATGTACTAAATGAAGTCTATTTACAAAACTTTTTGCATAGATGGGTTGTAAATCGCGAGATGAATCTAATGATGCTAATTAATCCATGATTAAGCAATAATTAGCGGATGGTTACTGTAGCATCACTGTTGCAAAATATGGATTAAGTAGGCTCATTAGATTTGTCTCGCGATTTACAGCCCATCCATGCAAAAAGTTTTATAGACTTCATTTAGTACTTCAAATTAGCAAGATTCTTTTAAAAATTTTGCGTTTACGGTTTTTTTGCGTTTAGAGCCTGGGAACTAAGCAGGCTCCAAATCAAAAGAGAAAAAGAGGAGATGGAGCTGTGGGCATCTTTTGTGTGATGTAAACAACAGTGCTGCATTGGCCCCTGTGCACGAAAATGGTTACCAGAGCATATCTGAGTAGAATGAACCGTCATGGGCAGGAGGCCAGGAAGGCAGGCTCCCGCACTGGGGGCAGAGAAGACGTGACCTCCCTTTTCATGCGAGGAAGTTTCACAAGGAATCTGGGCATCTTCGTCTCAAAAAAAATACTGTAAAAGATTGTTGTCTCTCGTTTCCTACTTTGCTCTCTTCCCTACCGGCCAATTTCAGCTTTGCACCGCCCAAATTCGAACGAAAGTTCAAGCCCAAAGTAGGTCTGTTGCTGAATTCGTTGCATCTGAAATGTGTAGGGAGCTTTTCATTTCATTGGGACCCTGTCGTTTGCTTTCTTACATTCCTCATCTTTTCCCTTCTTTTCACGTCAATTGCTGCATCTGCAATCTCCATCACTGTAAATTGATAGTTTACTAGCTAGCTGCCGTCTAGTGCTCTGTAACGTTACTAGGTTTTAGCTGCAGTGATTGCAGAAAGCTAGGCAATGGCAGACGTCTACCAATGGTGACGTGAGCTCAGCAGGGGATAAAGGCGTCAATGAGCTCAGACTGTCTCCAGCGGGGAAGGTTATGTACTCTATATATAGAGGAAGATTACGTTCTCTATTGCTCTAGCAACGTTCTCTAAATGGTACTCTAAAATAGAGAACGCTACAGGTTTCCTCTATATATAGAGATTCTCTCTCCTCTTCTCTATTTTTCTTTACGTTTGAAACACTGAATTAAATAAAAATAAAATATGTCCATAGCGTTTGAGGTATGATAAATACGTACCTACAAAAATTTGGAACAAAATACGTTTCTAATATAGGGTTTAATATATAGAGAACGAGATTTAGAAAACGTTGTTGGAGAGAAATGAGATATAGAGGAGAGAATCTTGTAGAGAATTCTGTAAATGAAGGATGTAGAGGATGGGATTTGGAGGATATCGCTGGAGACAGCCTCAGCAGCAGCTTCTTGCAGGTCCCCATTGAATTGGAGGTTGACAGCAAAGATCTTTTTCTCCAAAGAAGATCCATAAATGGAGCAAAGATCTTGTCAAAAACTCTGTAACCTTAAATGTTCAGCGAGTTTAATTTGATGGGTCTATTAGGCTGTTGAGAACCAAAGAGATCTAAACTTGGCTTCAATTCATTCAGCTCTCTAGTTTGTCGTCTTTGACTCGGTTTTGATTCAAAAGTTGCATTTTCCCCTTGCGTGCTATTTTCGTAATCCAAAAGAAAATGGGCGAATGGTGGTATCTCAAATCAAATTGTATCTGTGATGCCCTTGATGATGCAAAATGATAAGACTAATCCTCAACTTAGAAGATAAGATGTAACTATATACTTAGAACGGAGGGAGTATAACAACAACAATTTCGGTACGGACTGGGTAGAACTTTTCTTTTTATAATAGGTTGAACTTAGAAAGCCCAAGGAACTATCCCTAGGGAAATGAAGCATAACACAATCAATCATCACATAAGGTCCGTCACCTGAAAGGTCTTTTTTTCCTTTTATTTGACTCCTGCAGATATGCGTGGCTCCGTGCTGCAGCTCTGCAAGCCAACACACGTTGAGGGGGTGCTTGCTTTCACGGACCAAAGTAACTTTATCTCTATAATATTGAATGTTTGGTTACTAATTGACCAAAGTAACTTTATCTCTATCATATTGAATGTTTGGTTACTCATTAGAAGTACTAAGTATACACTAATTATAAAACTAATTATAATAATTGTATAAAGGCTAATTTACGAGACGAATCTGTTAAGCATAATTAGTACATGATTTGACAATTTGGTGCTAAAGTAAACGTACGCTAATGATGAATTAATTAGGTTTAATAGATCCATATCGTGAATTAGCATCCATATGTGTAATTAATTTTATAATTACCTCATGTTTAGTCTTTCTAATTAGCATCCGAAGATTCGATATCACAAGGACTCAACTTTAGTCCCTGTTAGAATTAATAGTAACAGCCCATATTGGGCGTACGGCCCATTGGCCTTGTACATTATAACTCTAGCCTATTAGGCTATATAATGAAGGTCACCCCCCTGATTAGGGCGTGCGGTATTTCTACATGGTATCAATCGTTGTTCCCGGTCCCTAATTTGGGCTCCTTCCTATCTTCCGCTCCTTCCCGGCGTCCTCCTCTGCCCGGCGCGCCTCCTCTGCTCTGCGCGCCTCCTCTGCCTCCAGTCGCACCGCCGTCTTGTCAGCTGCGCCGCCGCTTTGGCCGCCCGCACCGCCACCGTGGCCGCCCGCTCCCGGCGCACCTCCTCTGCCCGTGCGTCCTCCCCGAGGGCGTGCGCCACCGCACCACCCGGCCGCCCGACTCCAGTTGTGCTGCCGCCTGGTAAGCCGCGCCGCCGCCTTGGCCGCCCACTACTGCCGCGCCTCTGCTCCGATCGCGCATCTGCTCTGCCGCGCATCTGATCAGCCGCGCCGCCCAGTCTCAATGACGTCCTCTTTGGTTTCCCCGGTGACCTCCGGCGTCCTGAACTCCCAGACCTCTAGCGCTTTGGGGGATGCCCTTGCTCCTCCCATCTTCGCTGCCTACGCCTCCGTCAACGTGAAGCAGCACGTGCCGATCGCCCTCAGCCTCGAGCGCCCTAACTACTCCAAGTGGAAGGCGTTCTTCACCGCCCTCTGCGCCAAGTACGTGCTGCTCGGCCACATCGATGGCATGGGGGTCGCGCGCCCGGCTGATCCCATGTAGTCTCAGCCCGACGCCTGCATCCGTGGCTGGATGTACGGCTCCGTCGACGATGCTGTCCTCGACCTCGCCATGGAGCCCGATCAGGATGCGCGCGCTCTGTACGTCTCCATCGAGGCCCTATTCCAGGCGAACAAGGAGTCCCGCGCTGTCGTCCTCCAGCAGGAGTTCCACAACCTGTCCCAGGGCGACCTCTCCATCGACGCTTACGCCCAGTAGATGAAGCGCACCGCTGACGCTCTTCGGGAGGTCGGTCACACCATCTCCCCCGCGCAGCTCGTGCTCAATCTTCTGCGCGGCCTCAACTCCCGCTTCGCCAACACCGCCGACATCATCACCAATTCGTCGCCGCTTCCCGACTTCAAGTCTGCCACCAACATGCTCCGCGTCAAGGAACTCCGCCTTGGCACCGCGGGCAATGAGGCCTCGGCCTCAGCTCTTGCCGCCTCCACCACCTCCTCCTGCACGTCGCCGTCCTGCCGGACCACCCCCTCTGCGTCCACCAATCGTGGGGGCGATGGCAAAGGCAAGGGGGGCAAGGGCAAGGTGGGCGCGGCGGCAATGGCAGCTGTGGCAGTGGCAGCGGCGGGCGCAACCAGCAGCAAGGTGGCGGGCGTCAGGCTCCTCAGCCGGCTGGCCCTTGGGTCTGCTACAACCCTTGGGCCGCTCAGTGGCCACCTCAGCAGCAGCAGCAGTAGGGTGCGCCACCCGCGCTTCCTCCACAGGCACACACCGCCCTCGCGCCGCCTCAGTTCTCCACTACTGGCGGTCCTCCGGCGTATGCGCCTCCAGGCAGCTGGGATCCGACCAGCCTGATCGCCGCCCTCAACCAGATGGCAGTTCAAGGTGGGTCTCCACCCTGGGTCATGGATAGCGGAGCGACTTCCCACATGTCCTCCAACGATGGTATTTTACTTTCCCGTCTCCCGTCGCCACCGTCCTCCATTACGGTCGGCAACGGCCAATCAATTCCTATTCTTAGTCGTGGCACTTCTCTTATACAAATAGCTGATCGCCCCTTTCATCTTGATAATGTTCTTGTCGCTCCACAACTCACTCGTAATCTGTTATCTGTTCGCCAGTTTACTCGCGACAATATCTGTTCAATTGAGTTTGACGCCTCTGGTTTTTCTGTTAAGGATCTTCAGACCAAGACGGTCCTCCTTCGGTGCAATAGCAACGGGGACCTCTACACCATTCCACATCACATGCCACCTCGCTGCCATGTCGCTGTCGTCTCCCCGGAGTTGTGGCACTCTCGTCTTGGTCATCCCGCACCCGTCGTCGTCAACACTCTTAATAAGCTATCAGCTATCCAGTGTCATAAAGCAGCCCGCCGCATTTGTCATGCCTGTCAGCTAGGCAAACACGTTAGGCTGCCATTTGCTAGTTCGGTTTCTAGTACATCTGCACCTTTTGAACTCGTTCATTGTGATGTCTGGACCTCTCCAGTTTCAAGTATTTCTGGTTATAAATTTTATCTTGTGCTAGTTGATGACTATACTCATTATTGTTGGACGTTTCCTCTTCGCCATAAATCAGAAGTTCATGAACATATTGTTCAGTTTGTTGCTTACGCTCACACACAGTTCAGCTTTCCTGTACGCTGTTTTCAGGCAGATAATGGCACCGAGTTCCTCAACACTGCCACAGCTACCTTCTTGGCTGGCCACGGCATCCTGCTTCGCACCTTGTGCCCATACACATCTGCCCAGAACGGCAAAGCTGAGCGGATGCTTCGTACACTGAACAATGCTGTTCGCACGCTTCTGATTCATGCCGCCATGCCTCCATCCTATTGGGTCGAAACCCTCTCCACCGCTGTGTTTCTGATCAACCGACGGCCCTCATCGTCCATACATAATGGTATTCCCTATCATCTTCTTCACCGCAAGATGCCAGACTACTCCATCCTTTGAGTTTTTGGTTGCCTGTGCTATCCGAACCTCAGTGCCACGACTCCCCACAAATTGTCTCCTTGCTCAGCAGCATGTGTCTTCCTCGGTTACCCTCCTTCCCAGAAAGGCTACCGGTGTTTTGATCTTTCCACTCGCAAGATCATCATCTCTCGCCATGTTGTTTTTGATGAGACTCACTTTCCATTTGAGGCTTCCAAGCCCCAATCGGATTCTTTTGATTTTCTGTTACAGGATATTCTCCCTGCGCCTGCCCCGTCTACCTCAGACCTTCGGCACTCGCGGGCCTCGGTTGCGCCTGCCTCGTCTGCATCCGACGATGCTGGCGACCCCGTCGGGCTGGACCCTACCATTCTGTGGCACAGTGTCGCCTACCGGCTGCCCCAGGCGCCCCTGCAGGCTACGCCTGCCCCTTCGACTTCGGCATCCCCTCCGCCAGCAGGTGCCTCCGCCGTGGCTCCCGCTACTGTTGCCCGGCAGCGGTATGGCCTCCATTACAGCCGTCGTCCGCGGCCGGAGGCACCTCCTGTCCCAGCGCCGCAGGCGGCGGTGCCCCGGGCTCCAGAGCCTCCTGCACGGGAGACTCATTCCCAGACGGGTTCGCTGCCGCCGCCTATGCAGCGGTATGGCTTCACTGCGGCGGCCTCCAGCCTGGCTTCTCCGCTGCCAGGCAACTCTCGCGCCGCGCTCGCCGATGCAAATTGGCGCGCGGCAATGGTTGAAGAATACAAGGCGCTCGTGGAAAATGGCACGTGGCGTCTCGTCCCTCGACCGCCTCGTGCCAATGTCATCACCGGCAAGTGGGTCTTCAAGCACAAGTATCGTGCTGACAGCTCTCTGGCTCGTCACAAAGCCAGATGGGTCGTTCGCGGTTTTTCGCAACGGTACGGCATCGACTACGACGAGACGTTCAGCCCGGTTGTCAAACCGGCCACCATCCGGGTCGTCCTCAGCATCGCCGCCTCTCGCTCCTGGCCGATACATCAGCTGGATGTGAAGAACGCTTTTCTTCACGGCCACCTGAACGAGACGGTCTACTGCCAGCAGCCGCCCGGTTTTGTCGACCCGGCAGCTCCTGACCATGTCTGTCTCCTGCAGAAGTCCTTGTACGGACTCAAGCAGGCGCCCAGGGCGTGGCACCAGCGGTTCTCCGGTTTCGTACAGCGGTCCGGCTTCACTGCTTCGACCTCCGACACGTCCCTCTTTGTTTACAAAGAGGGTGCCGACATCGCCTACTTGCTGCTCTACGTCGACAACATCATCTTGACAGCATCGTCGACCTCGCTTCTTCGTCGCATCACCGAGCTCCTTCACTCCGAGTTCGCCATGACAGATCTCGGGGATCTTCACCACTTCCTCGGGATCTCTGTCATGCGGTCTGCTGATGGCCTCTTCCTCTCCCAGCGTCAGTACGCTGTGGACCTGCTCCAGCGCGCCGGCATGGCTGAGTGCCACTCTACAGCGACCCCTGTGGACACCCATGCCAAGCTCTCTGCTACGGACGGTGCTCCGGTGGCGGATGCCACTCAGTATCGCAGCCTCGCCGGTGCTCTACAGTATCTCACGCTGACTCGTCCGGATCTCGCCTATGCAGTTCAGCAGGTTTGCCTCTTCATGCACGACCCGCGAGAGCCTCATCTTGCGATGCTCAAGCGTGTCCTGCGGTATGTCAAGGGCACCCTATCCATCGGGCTTCACATCGGCACAGGCAGCATCACCAGCCTGACCGCCTACTCCTACTCCGATGCTGATTGGGCTGGTTGTCCAGACTCTCGGCGCTCCACTGCAGGCTACTGTGTCTTTCTCGGCGACAACTTAGTCTCTTGGTCCTCCAAACGACAGACTACGATCTCTCGTTCGAGTGCGGAGGCTGAGTATCGTGCTGTTGCGCACGCTGTGGCTGAGACTTGTTGGCTTCGTCAGTTACTTCAGGAGCTTCACGCACCCATCTCTTCGGCGACGATCGTCTACTGTGACAATGTCAGTGCTGTCTACATGACCACCAATCCAGTTCATCATCGTCGAAGCATATTGAGATAGATATTCATTTCGTCCGTGAGAAGGTTGCTTTGGGACAGGTCCGGGTGCTCCATGTTCCATCATCTTATCAGTTCGCGGATATTATGACCAAAGGGTTACTTGTACAATTGTTCACTGACTTTAGATCCAGTCTCTGTGTTCGTGACACTCCCGCTTAGACTGAGGGAGGGTGTTAGAATTAATAGTAACAGCCCATATTGGGCGTACGGCCCATTGGCCTTGTACATCGTAACCCTAACCTATTAGGCTATATAATGAAGGTCACCCCCCCTGATTAGGGCGTACGGTGTTTCTACGGTCCCTGTAACCAAACACCCCCTAAATTGTTGACCTCCATGCTTGCTCGACTGAGTCAAACAAAAAGATACAGCAATTCCCGCCAAATTAAAAATTAAAACCATGGATCCAATCATTTCCGTCAAAACACAAGAGATAAAACCATTTCCGTCCAAACAGCAGGTAAAAGAAAATCAGAGGTGTGCCCGTGAGGACGGCCGCCGGCTCCGATCCGGCCGGTACAGCGCGTGGCCGCGGCCTGCATTCAATCCAAGCAGCTCAGTGCGCGACACAGTCGAGCCACCGCAGATGATGAAGAAGGAGGCGTGGCACGGGTCCGGCTCATCGGAACCGTTGCCACATTCGCATCGCCATGGGGACGGGAACGGGCGAGGATCCTCTTTTCTCCGCCAAGATCACGGAGGTTTTGTGGGTCGGCCTGTGGCTTCTGTACTTTTGACGGCCGATGTGATGCGGCTGCGGCGGGAACATGCTCGCATCCTGTAGCCCGGCGCCCCGGCCAGTGAATGATCTGATCCTGCCAGCCGCGGCTGGTTTTCGCAGGCGGGTCACGTGGGCGATGGACGGACGGATCATTGGATCCACGCGCTGCCGTGCCAGCGTGTGCTGTAGCGCGGCGCAGTGGCCGCAGCAACGCGCCAACAGCAACGGCAGCAGCAGCAGCGCATGGAGCGACGCTGCAGTAGCGGCAGGCGGCACAGCCGCACGCACAGGGAGAGAGAGAGAGAGGGTAGGATTGGGACAGCGGCGACGGGAGCGTGGGAGAGGCTGCGCAAAGACCGCGGCGACTGGTCCCGCCGGCCGGAGAGCGCTGCGCCGGATCGGAGAGGGGCCCGGCCGCCGGCGGGGCCTCTTCGCCTTCACGCTAGGTCGCTAGCGATAAATGGAGCCTTGATGCTTGCCGCGGCAACGGAGGGAAACTCCAATCAAGATTTGGGTCAAAGCAGCAACATTGTTCCTTCCATCAAAAAGAAAAGAAAAGGATCAACATTTTCGACGGCAGTCGTCGTAGCAGCATTTCTCTCTTTTACAAAAGGAAGACTAAACTACACTTCAAAGTAGACGAATCACTGCCCCTCAGAGTTTCATTTACTCTTTCTTGTCTTTTACTTGCTCTAAGTGATCCCATTAGTGTTGCGTGGTTGCCAGTTAATCCGCCGATTTGACACCAAGTAACTCGAGCTGACTAATGCCTTGCGCGCATGCATGTCTGACTGACTTGTTCTCCAGCTACCTAGCTCTACGTGGAGTGCAGCCCGGCCTGAGTACGTTTGTGCACCCAGTCAGCCACCTGACCTGTTCCTCACCGTTCACCCCTGTCGATCGTACCACGATTCTCACTCAGGCGAGCCGAGTCAACTTTAAAAAGGAAAAGTTGGCCATTGGTTCCACCTCTAGCTAGCTCATCTGCTCATGTACGGCTCAAGACATTACTTTGGTGGTGCCGTGCCATATGTTCTCTGCAAGCAATTTATGTTGTATTCCCGGTTCAGAATTGGCACGAACTTTAGTAAGGATTGAGTAACAATTGCACAAACTGCTGTTTGTTTCTGAAACTTGTTTAACAAGCGTAAAGTTAGCATTACAACCACTGGAAAATTGGCATGGCATCAAAAGAGAGCTTTCTAGCATGGTAATAAGATAAACTTCAGATTGTTTAATAATAGGTGAGAATTCATCATTACAACCGCTCAAAAATGGCCGTTACATTCAAAATTGGCACAAAGTCATGTAACGATTGAGTAACAGTTGCACAAGCTGTTGTTTGTTTCTTAAACTTGTTTAATACGTGTAAAGTTGTCATTAGAGCCACTCCAAAATTGGCATTGTCTTAGAAGAGAACTTTCGCTTTTTTGAGAGAGAGAGAGAGAGAGAGAGAGAGAGAGAGAGAGAGAGAGAGAGGAGAAGAGAACTTTATAGTGTGGTAAGATGAACTTCAAATTGTTTAATAAGCGTAAATTCACCATTAGAAGTTACAACCACTTCAAAATGGCCGTTACATAAAAAAATTACTTTCGAGCATGGTAAGATAGCATAATTTGCTTAATGAAACATACTTTCAAACTAAAAGATGGTTTCCCAAATAAGGGTGAGGGTGACGCGTGTCATGCGCAAACATCGATTGGCATCGGTTCAAAAGCTATACTACTCGTGTACCATTGTTTGGCTCTGTCATTCTCGGGAGCGGATCTAGAAAATTAAGCCATTGGTGTCACCAAGTAATTATCTTGCTAAAGTTATAGGATTACCAATTGAGTAACAACTGTGTTATAAAAAATGATTGCCTTATTAGGTACTTAGTGTCACATGATCTTACAATGTGGATCCACCCTTGGTTATTCTCGTTCTGCATATGAGAGTTTGAGTTGATATACAAGCTTCACAAAGAGCTTCTTGAATGGCTTCACGAAAAGCTTCGCTCAAAGCTATATCAAATGGGTATTCTTTGGACCGGCTCCAGGCATAAAGCCGTCCATGAAGCTCATTTCAGCTTCCACTGGCGGCACGGAGCCATAAAATATAGCTTCGACTCGCTTCCACATAAACAAACTATTTCGCCAAACGTTTTTCAAAACGGTTTCAGCTTCATCAAAGAAGCTGCTTCAAGAGCCGTTCAAGAAAAAAACTGAAACTATGCCAAACAGAGCCATAATAGATCTCACCTAGTCGCAAAAGAAAAAAAAAGCAGAAAGAAAGAAAAGTTGGTACATGTGGATGAAAGTACAGTGCACGAATAAGATATGATGCGTTACTAACGATGTTCATCACTACTAGTAGTAGTTTACTATCAGTTCAGAACACGAACCATTGATGGTTTCCTACGGAGAAGACAACGACACGGAGTAAAAACCAGGGCAGAAGCACGAGAGGGAATTGGAGGTCAGCCTGATGCGCAGCGCAAGCCACTGCAGCAGCAGCGCCGCACCAGTCCGTGGTAACGCGTGGTTGAGCGGCCGCTCCGGCTCCTCCCGTAGAAAAACAATTACGAGCTGACGCAGTAGGCCATGGTTGCGTAAATTTCTTGCCTACCCGTGCGCGCCCTGCTCCCCCCCCCCCCCCCCTGCGTCGTCGTCGGCGAGCGAGAAAGACGAGAGCCGCGGCAGCGGCGGCAGCGGGAAAAGCTGCGCGTCCGAGTCAGAGGAGGCCAAGACGGCCCCGTGACGAGCCAAATTAAATTCGCACCCACCTGCCTGATCTCCCCTTCCTCCCTCCCTTCGCGCTTTTCCCTCCCCACCTCCACCCACCAGCCCGCGCCGCGCGCCCGTTCTCCCCTCCCGGGCTTCAGGAGTCAGCAGCTCAGCTCCTTCACACACGCGCACACCTCCTCGCTGTCGTTGCTCGGTCCGGCGGACAGGGCGCGGTTCTTGGCGCTCTTGGCCGGTCGGGTCCGTGGTTAGCGGAGGTCTGGTGCTCCTGCTGCGGTATTGAAGTTCTTGAAGGATTCTTTGGAGCGACGCGGCCTTCTCGTTTGTTTCTCGGGTTGATGCGGCGGCGGCTGTGCTCGTGACCGGAGCCGCAGAAGAGGAGGAAGTTTTCCGGCGAGGAGGGGAGAGCCGAGGGGATGGAAGGCGAGGCGGCGGCGGCGGAGGCGGCGGCGCGGATACGGGTGGTGCGGTGCCCCAAGTGCGACAAGTTCTTGCCGGAGCTGCCTGCCTACTCCGTCTACGTCTGCGGCGGATGCGGCGCCGCTCTCCAAGGTGCGTCTCTGCTCCTGTTGTTCCTCCTAGTGATCAGAAGGTGGAGTACCATGACGTCTGCATCTTCAACCAAGCTGGCACAAGATTTGGTCTTCCATTGCCCAGCATGCCCAATGGGTTTCATCTTTGGATGACGCTTGCAGAGGGGATTTTATCCCTTTTTTTTTGGCAAATGGGGCAAGACATCGCTATATTTTTTTTATGTCAGTGAGTTTGACTTCAGACCTCGATTTGATTTATATATATGGTCATGCGCGGTAATGGTTACTCTGTTTTTTTAAATAATAAAATGCAAACTTCTGATTTTTTTACAAAAAATGCTTACTTCTTTTATTACCAAAATGCAATCGTTTGATTCTTTTAGCAAAATGTTTTACTCCTTTCTTAGAGCATTAATGTAATCTTCTGATGTTATAATGTCTGTCCATTTTTGGAACAGATGTTTTCTAGATTTTTCAGGAAACGTTTAGTCCATTTCTAGGAGCAAATATAGTCCTTTGATTTTCCAAATAAATGTATAATCCATTTTAACAAACAAACCTAAACTTAATATTTGTTTGTTTGTTCGTTCGTTCACGTCTTAGAAACAAATGAAACTTCTTAATGTTTATCAAAATTATGGCTTGACCTTTTCATGCTCCCTTTAGAAGCATATTGTCGTCCTTTGGAATTTGGGTTGATTTTAATTTGGAAGAACCACGTCTTTATTTTCTCGTACAAAATATACTAAAGCAGAGTCTAGCCTGTGCCTTGATGGTGGGGATATTGCTCTGTCCTATCCGGTTATCTGCACTTATCCTTATGACTTCTTAAATAGATAGCATTGGGCTTAAAAAACTTAATGTTGAATTTGACCTATATACCATACATTACTTGATTCAGTGATTTTTATTTCCAATATACCCTGTCATCAGTGATTAGTTTAGAATCCTAGCTGCGGTTTAGTCCCGGTTGTACTTTTCAAGGTTGCTTTTGAGGTCAATGGGGAGCCAGAGCTGTGCCTTTGGCCGCCAGTCCTGCAGAACCTGTCATCTGTGGCTCATCGTTTTGAGCTCGTTAAATATTTCAACATGACTTGGTGTCAGTAGCCTTCCTTTTTTTTAATGGCTAATTAAACTGTCATAAAAAGGTAATCCAAATCTGAAAATAACATCTCCTATACTAAAAATCTTGCAGCAAAGAAGAAGAGCTCAGCTCAATCTTCACTTGACGCTGACGACGGAAATGTGAAATACCTTGAAGTACTAGAGTGTGTTCCAGAGGCATCTGCAACCAAACCTGGAGCTAACACTGCTGATAGGTCCGAAACCAGTACAATGGCTGATGTACATAGCAAACCAGTTTACGGACATCATGATAGTGTTCCAACAGGGCCAAATCCCTCAAATCGGAACACGTTGGTCAGAGATAATGGCAAAGAGGCAAAGTACCGACACATTCGTGATTGGGAGAATGGAGAAGTGGGGCAGTCGTTGAGAGTAAGAAACATATTCCCAAGGTCTCCAATCAATGACATTCCACCCAATGCTTATCAGGGAGAAGGCCTTGTTGACTACCATTTGAAGCAGAGGTACAGATATACTACTAGGGAACGCCCCAGTGAAAGAAACTTAGATGGTCCAAGCAAAGTCAGGGGACTTGAGAAAGACCGCGCTGAGATTTTGAGGATGCTTGATGAGTTGAGAGACCAGGTGCAGCAATCCTGCGAGGTAACCGACAGGCCAAGTGGAAGTGCACCAACTAATACAGCACCAGATGCCCCGAGTTCATGTGGTACTTCTGACCGATTGAGTCAGTTGAGGCATGATGCACCTCAATTGCATCGGAACGGTTCACATCACTCTCCATCCTTGAACGTGCGAAGTCCCAGCGTTCCTCGTGTTTATGCTGCACTGCCAGCACAACACGACCGTGTTGGATATGCAGAGCCCATTCCGCATGCAAGAGCCTCTAGCTATCCTGCTAGCCTCTATCCATGGAGAAATTTTGATAACTATTTCTTTGGACAACATGATCCTGATCCTCTCCTCTCTTGCCACCATGATGGCTTCTATCACCAAGCAGCTTGTTCTTGCTTGCATTGTTGCCACAAAGAATTCTTACCTGTACAGGGAAACCACCTGGGCTTCAATGATCAAAGGGCACCGTATCTTCTGAACAATTCCGGGGCTTATTCTGTGGACAGTCCCTTGTTTGGTCAGCAAAGATACTGTACAAGAGGCACCAATACTACCTTGCAGCGGAATCACCCAAGGGCCAACGTAAGCAAGAAGCCTGCACAGAGTTGTGAACCAGTTGCAGGTGGTGCCCCTTTCACCATATGCTACAATTGCTATGAAGTGCTTCAGATACCAAAGAAACAATCCTTGTCAGGAAATGAGTATAAATTGCGGTGTGGATCATGCTCACATGCAATTCTAGTCAAGCTTGATGGAAACAGGCTCGACGTGTCAGAATTTGCAGTAAGCACACATTTATCTGTTGGTCAGGAAAATAACATGAGAACCAATGAACATACTCCAGACGAGAGGTCCATTCCAGCTTATCGTTTTTCTGATGGGAGTCCTGCGTCTCAAGAAAAAGATCTGCACTCAAATTTGAGCGAGTCAGAGAACAACCATACCCCGCTAGGAACTAATTCTGAGGACACTTCCCATTCCAGGGATCTTCATCCTGAAGACAATGTGGTCTCACACGTACCAAGTTTGCCACATCGCGATCATTGTGGGTCATCTCCATCTGAACATTCTGGAGGGGGAAGTAGAAGTGCTCATTCTGAACATGAAAAGGTTATACTACTAACTGAAAGTTGCAAGCAGAACTCGGTTAAACATGTATGCGTATCAAACGAGATGCAATCTCCAGACAATGAGTTTGGCAATCCTGAGTACGTAGAAGATGCATTAAATGTGCAACATGGTACGGGCCGCAGTAGAGTAACAAAGGGCAATGATTCTTTTATCACCAATCTTATAAAAAGGAGCTTCAAAATTAATCATGGAACACGCAATGGAAGAGCAAGGGTGTATGTGAATGGCTTTCCTATCTCTGACCGTGCGGTTAGGAAGGCTGAGAAGCTCGCTGGAGCAATCTGCCCTGGTGATTATTGGTAAATTTCTTTTATGGATTTTACATTTGACCTGTTCTTTGCAAACCTGAAAAGGGAATAATTCTGACACAAATATGTTCTTGATGTTATTTAACTTAGGTACGACTACCATGCTGGCTTCTGGGGTGTCATGGGGCGTCCCTGCCTTGGCATGATACCTGTAAGAGCTGCTGTCATGTATTTTGTTCATTTCTGTATCATGTACCGTGGTGATCAAAGCTCAAAGTGCATATTTTGCCTGCAGCCTTATATTCCAGAGTTTAATTACCCCATGCCCAAGAACTGTGCTGGTGGGAACACTAGCGTATTTGTTAATGGAAGAGAACTTCATCAGAAGGATTTGGATTTGCTTGTTACTAGAGGACTCTCTGATTCCCCAGGCAGATCGTATGTTGTTGAAAATTCTGGAAAGGTTTCAGATGAAGTATCTGGTGAAGAACTTTATGGCCTTGGCAAGCTTGCACCAACGTAAGTATCCCTTACTAAGAAGTCTTGTTCCATTGTCAAAACTTCTTGCGAGTATGCTAGCATATTGTGCTTTCTGCGAATTTCTTTCTAAGTCGCTGCTGTTCCCTTGTATATTTTTATATACATCATGCCTGTAAAATGTCAAGCAAAGGCCTGAAAAAAACTATGGTTCTCTGAATTCAGAGCAGGTTTCTACACCTGCCCGCAGGACAATTTTTGAAAATGTTGTGAGGACTTCTCATAAAAGTTAAGAGCTACTTAAGCGGTGATTCACATGTATGGTTTTGTCAAGATTGTTTGGCATCACTGGTTGCTTTTAGCTGAACTGAATTCCCTTTCTCAATGATAGTACTCTAAATCTTGACTGCACATGTTAGTGGGAGGGTTACTTGTTCTAGTTGGTAAGACTAATTTGTTTATGCTGTCGCAAGTACTTTGGTATGTGGCTGGTGACGTACATGATTCTCATTTTTCAGAGACAGTCATGCCTTTTAATTTCTTGAATTTCTGTATTGGTTATTCGGCCATGGATCACAGCTTTAAGTTTCACCATGCTAACTGAAGTGTATATGCTTGTTCTTTCAATGTTCAGAGTTGAGAAAATGGGGCGAGGGTTTGGCATGCGAGTCCCAAGATTCATCCAGTGAGAGGTCAAATACAGCACTACTAGAATTCTGAACCTCGGAAGGCAAATGGATGGAAATATTTCAGCTCTACTGTAGATTACTTCAGTTGTGGTGCCAGTTTCATGTCTCTCTTTTTCCCGCTTGATTGTATTCCCCTTAGCTGAGGCATAATTCAGTCATATGGAGGTACTCTTGTAATCTTCTGATGCATTGAATGTTACTGAAGCATTTCCCTTTTCATTTGCTTGTTACGCAACAACAATACGAAGGAATTATCTAGTCGCATGTACGAAATGTATCGAATTAGCCAAAAGGGAAGTTAACTATTCATGTTGAATTAACTAGTCATGATTATTTCTTAGAGCAATTATATCCTTATTATTTCCTCCGTAGTCGTTTTGGTTTTTCTACATTCATAGGCTTTGCTATACATATGTATATAGATGTATAGTAAAAACTTTGAATTTAGAAAAGCCAAAATGACGGAAGGAGGGAGCAGTAGCTATGGAATTTGAGAGCTGATCAAGGATTGTAAAATTGCTTTCTTTTTTTTTAAAAAAAGAATAGTTCTGGCCTCTGCAGCCACACGCAGCCT
This sequence comes from Panicum hallii, assembly GCF_002211085.1. NCBI lineage: Eukaryota > Viridiplantae > Streptophyta > Magnoliopsida > Poales > Poaceae > Panicum > Panicum hallii. Next base: position 11,767,968 of record NC_038045.1, on the reverse strand, counting down.
ACTTCTTGCATAATTCTTAACACAGGCACTGGCGATACATACATTAAAGGGAAGTAAAATTGCTACTGTGACTGAAATTCAGGAATAACCCTATAAACAAGAGCAAAAGCTTCTCTGAATTCTCATTTCGTGATTCTCCATTTAAATTGGCCTGCGCTGCTATCTCAAATTCTCAATCTGCTTTCAACTCTAATAACCACGCCGCATCGAAGAACCGCCTCCGTGGTTTCACTAGCTAACTGGACCGGGCCAGTTGCATGAAGTTGATGGGAGTGGTGGTGTACCTAGCCGGCCCATCGTAGAATGCCCGGGCGACGAGAGATGCGGTCCGCTGGGACAGGTGCGCGCGGTCCCAGAAGACATGCCGGTCGCGGTCGGCGCAGAGCGTGGTGGAGTTGGGGGAGCACTCCGCCTCCGCGGCCAGCCGGCCGCTCCCGCACCACAGCACGCGCCGGCGACGTCGGCGTACTCCGACGCCCGCGGGTCGGCCAGGACGTTCCGCGTGAAGCCGAAGGAGCCGGCGAGGGAGTAGACGAGGCCGGCGAGCCGGCACCGGAGGGCGTCGTTGAAGCCGCCGGTGAAGTGGTTGAGGTCGTCCCAGCACGCGCCCGCCGGGCTGAGCACCCGCGCCCCCGGCACGCACCCTACCAGCCCGACGTTGATGAAGGCAAACCTCCTGGCGCCCATCGGGTGCATCTCTTGAACGGTGGTGGAGTAGTTGGCGATGAGGCTGACGTAGAGCGCGGCGGCATCCCTCCTTGGTGGCGCCGAAGTACTCCACCTGCTTCGACAAAGGGATCGTGTTTCCGGCATTCTGCACATATGCACATTTGCTTCGACAAAGAGGACTGCTGGGTCGCGCTGGGCTGAGGAGGTATTGGGCTGGTTTCCCGGAAATAAAGACAAAGAACGGGAGGAGGAGAAATGGGCCTGGGTTGAAGGGATTTAGGGCCCATATGTATTTGTAAATTTTGATGTGTTTGAGGATTATTCAGTGAGATAGATTAGCATATGAATTGGATTGAAATTTTAAACTTGGTCATTCACGTATCACGTTGCTGCAGCTGAGTAGGGTCAAGATATTGTCGTGCTTATAGCACACGTGTTTCTGCTGAGACCGTGACAGCCGTACCTTATCTATACTATAAAAAGTAGAACGAATTGAAACCATTTCTCACTAAGATTATACCCACCGTACTTCTCACGGAGATCTCACTTGCCAGCCTGTTGTCGATCGAAACCCACCGGCGAGCAAGGACAGGCAACACGAGGAGCCGGAAGGCTTCCAGGACGGCTGGTGGGCCCCGGTCCCTCGGTCAACGGCCCAGCGATCTGGCGCATACCCTGGCTTGGAGTCGCTAGGCGTGCCACCTGATCCTGCACCCGATCAGGAAAGTGTGACGTGTTAAATTCCTGTAAGCACAGACACTTGTAAAGGTTAGTCCGAGCCGTGATCGGCTCATCACTCCTCCCCGGTATCGGCTATGAAGAGCCGATTGCATCAGTACCGGATCGGATCTTTAGGACAGGCAATATATATATATATAATAATAATAAAACAAATCTTGCTTCATGAATATCAATCTAATCCAATCTACGATAACTAAACCCTCAATGCACGATCGGAACATCCTACACGTGATTGAGCCTAACGAATACGCAAAAGCATCAAAACAGACAACCTAAACAGAGATCCTAAAAGCAACCCAAGAGCTGATTCCTAGAGAAACCTCTACTCAAGCTACGATCCGATACTAAACGTACTGCCGGATTGCAAGGCCTAATCGTGCACATATCGAGCTAAATCTCTAATAGATAGAAACTAGCCATAACAGATTGGATCTATTAATAAAAACGAAGCAAGATGCGACCATCGCATCCATGATCGAACACGATGATTGCGAAGCGCACATGAGCAACGAACAGAGCAGGATCGGGATATAAAGAGATTAACGTTACCCTATGCGCGTTATGATAACTAGTGCTACTCGCCATCTACAAGGCTTCAGAACGAGCAACACATGAAACGAACGAGTAAGGGTAATGTTGCCCCGATCACGCAGAGCACGATCGGGACCGCATGGCACTTACCCGATGAAAACCCTAGAACAGGGGAGGCGATGCGCCGTGAGTTGTTGATGAACGATCTCTCCTCCTTGTTTATTCGTGGTACATATTTATAGTCCGTAGACTTGTTCTCTTTAACTAACCCTAACCAAACACGACACGAATCCTAACTACCTATATCTAAATTTACACGGCCTTTCTGGCCTCAACCACCCGCACAGGGTCCGATTCGCAAGCTTATCGTGATTGTCTTCTAGGCCCGTCTTGCTCCATGGCCCACTTCCGGCCCGGTCAAATTATGGCGATAACACAGCCCAAGATTTGATGAAAGAGGGTGTAAATCTATGTAACACCCTAATTTCTAATTTAGAACCTGTTGTCGGTCAAAACCCACCGGTGAGCAGCGACAGGCAACACGAGGAGCCGGGAGACTCCCGGGACTGCTGGTGGGCCCCGGTCCTTCGGTCAACAGCCCGAGATCCGGCACACGTCCTGGCGTCTGGGTAGCTAGGCGTGTCACCTGACCTTGTACCGGATCAGGAATGTGTTATATGTTAGTTTCCTGCATGCACAGACACGTGTAAACGTTAGTCCGAGCCGTGATCGGCTCATCGGATGTTTCCCGGTATCGGCTGTAAAGAGCCGATTGTGTTCAGTACTGAATCGGATCTATAAAATAAGGCAAATATATCCGATGGTAATATAAATCTTGCTCTGTAATCGTTAAGCTAATCCAATCTACGACAATTAAAGCTTTCACCACATAATCGGAACATTCTACACGTAACTGAGCCTAACGGATGCTAAAGGTAACAAAACAACAACCTAAACAGAAGCCTAAAAACCAACTAAAAGCCGATTCCCGGAACAATCCCTTTTCAAGCTGTTGTAAAATACCCAGACTACTGCCGGAACATTCAATCCATTTGAAGAGCCTAATCATGCAGATATTAAACTAAATCCTCGATTGACGAAGACTAACCATAACAGATTGGATCTACTAAACAAGTACGAAGGAAGGCACTGCCCTTATACCCGAGATCGAGTACATGGACAGCCAGATGTTTACAGGAAACAAGCAAAGCATGATTAATATATGAATGAGCCGATGCTACCTTATAAACGCCAAGATAACTAGTGTTACTCGTCATCAACAATGCTTCAGAACGAGAAACACGAAAAGTATATAAGTAAGAACGATGCTGCCCTGATCACGCAGGGTGTGATTAGGGCCGCACGACGCTTACCCGAGAACCCCTACAATAGGGGTGGCGATGCGCCAGGAGTTATTGGTGAATGATTCGATCCTTCTTATTGTTTACCCAAGATACATATTTATAGTCCGTAGACTTGCCTCTCCTAACCAATCCTAACCAAACACGACACGAATCTTAACTATCTATATCTAAACTGTTTAAACATACATACTTATCTAGATACACGGCCAATCTTGGCCCACAACATCTGCAAAGGGTCCGATTCGCAAGCCCATTATAACTATCCTTCAAACCCATCTTGCTCCACAGCCCACCTTTCTGGCCCGCCTAAATTATGGCGATAACATATGCCCCCCTGGTTTCGGCAATAATTATTCCGAAACCATTTTCCTTTTAATCGCCTCGTCTCTTCGACTTCGGAAATCCGTACAGGCGTGCCTCTTCAACTTCCAGGGGATGTGACTGCTCTGCTTCAGGCTCCTTGGAAACCGTTATGGCGCCGATTCACCTTCCACTCCGCCTTTATAAACTTCCCCACGGCAACTTTCTCCCAAGCGTCTTCTTCTTTTCAGACATTAGCAACCACATCTAACCTGATTTTTCTTCCTCTTGCAATGGCTTCTTCCTCTTCCTCTGCTTCTTTCACCATATCATTTGAATCTGAATCCTCCCGAGAGCCTACTCCAGAATATGATCCGATAGCCGCCTACGAGATCCTTACCCCCCCTGCATTGGGATGCGGGGGAATGGGACTTCCAATCCTGGTCAGAGGATGACGAGTCCCTGACAGACGGTGAAGATCTCCTGCTACTCTTCGGTGACGAGCTGGAGGGAGATGACGAAGATGACGCATCTTGGGAAGAAGATCTCTTCTCTTCGGAAGAAAAAGCCGATTCTTCTTCAACCGAGGAGGATTCAGCAACAGGAAACTTCCTCCTTGGCGGATCATCAGAAGATGTCGACGAGGATGACGAAGAAACCGAAGAGGACGGCAGCTCCACCAGAAGCAACAGCGGAGACGATGAAAGCAACGAGAACAGCAGCAGCGACGGTAGTGACGCCAGCACAGCTCCGCCAGCCAAGCGCCGCAAGACCTCCGGCGTCTACTGGTGGTAAACTGTAGCACCAAGCCGATAGATCGGCTCTAGGAGCAATCGACTCCTCTTTTGTAGTCACTCCCTTATTGTAAATAAGATTTTTTTTCCATCCGCAACGGTCCGTTAAAAACTGATGGCAACGCATCGGTCCCCTTCCTCGACATGTGCCGATCCGGATTCGAACCAGTTCTTAAATTCATTTCATTTTTCGCCTGAATCCAGGTCCTTCTCCGAACTAGACCTCTGAGGGTTCCCGAAATCCAGGTTACTTTCCAAAACCCCTTTGCTCATAAACCCTAGCCACAAAATTCTCCCCTGAGCCTCAGAATACGCGTTCAATCTTGCATCGCCAACCCTAGATCTATTCTCCAAGTCTTCAACCTCCATCAAGATTTCTGATGGCGGAGTCTTTGAACACTGGCACGAATATCTTTGGTCTGAAGGTAAAACTCCGACCTCTGTTAATTTAATGCAGTAATCATGAGATTCCTCACGCTATTAAATGACCCTTTTCCGATTATTTTGGCTTTCGTGGATTTCCTCAGACTTCTGATATCCTCTTGCCGCATCCTTCTTCCCCCAATTCTTTCTGTCTTGGGCCCCGTTCTTACGAGAAGCCCATAGATCTAATTTCTTGCGAGGCTAATTAAATCCCATTGTGAGCCAAAATATAGATCTAGACTCCTAGTCTGACAGCCTTCGTGCCTGGCCAAACCCCCCCGAGGGCTGGGTGACTTGGTATAACAGGGTGGCGAACACTTACCAGCCCTCATGGGAATCCATAGGGATAGCCGATGGTCTGTCTCTATCTCTTTCCCCTCTTGAAAAGGATGAAAACCTTCTGAAGACCATCGGCTATTTTTGGTCCGATGCCTTGAACTGTTTTCTCTTTGGACATGGCCCGATGACTCCAACTCTCCTGGACGTGATGATGATAACTGGGCTAGACATCTGATCACCCTGTCCTTCTGCTTATAGACTATTTGAAGGTCCTTTCAAACTGTCTTCCAAAGCAGAGTGCACGAACTGGGGCGCATATCTGAACCAACACCTAAAAACCAAAGGCCCTGTGATAGAGAAAGAACACACGACTTTCTTGAACCTTTGGCTAGAGCACTTCCTCTTCTGTGGACCTTCCCTTGCTCCAACCAAAAATTATCTTCCTCTGGTGTACGAGCTGGCCAAAGGTCGCACTGTTGGCCTTGGTAAATTGTTCTTTGGAGAAATTTACAGATATCTTCACCTGATGTCCTTGAGCCTTCTCTCCTAGAAAAATTTAGGACTGGTGGTCCCTGGTGTTTCATCCAGCTGTGGGCTCACCTTTACTTTCAAGATTTCATCCTGAACCTCCCTCCTCTGGCCAACAATTCTTTTCGGAACCAAAGTGGGAGGCAGATCCGATGCACCAGCTTCGGCCAGGCCTTGTATAGTCTCCCTGGCGGCAAGCTGAATCCTTCAGACGCCTCATGATGGTTTAGGATTTTCTACAAGGGCCTGGACAACCCAATCTTCCTCCCCTATGCTGAGTCTGAAATCTTTGAGAGCCCAGCCACGTTCCGATTGGCTGACTTCGCTAATGATATCGACACCCGGCGCCTGTACTCTATCATGATTTGCCCTTGCCTCCTTCCAGTCAGCATGAGCACTTCCAACCGGATCATCAAACCGGGATACAAGTTTTACCAGCCGGTTGTAGCAGCCCGGCAATTTGGTCTTGGGCAAGTTCCTCCACACTTCCTCCTTCATCATTTGACATCAAACAGGGTAGACCTTCCTGACGCCATCACCACCAAAAGATGCTACAGTCTGTTTTCAGACCTTTTGATCCCAATTCCTATTGACATCGCCTTCATTTCTTCAGCTGTTGGCTTCGAGGACTGGTGGTTGATGTGGAAGACTCATGTTTTCCGGAGAGCCCTGGGGCCGATGCTACAGCAGATTCATGCTGAGTGTGAAATCCCTGAAGAAGAGGTATTACCGTCCGCCCATCATTTCTTCCTTTTGACTTCGCTGAATCCTTTTCTGATTCCATTTACTCTTTTGCAGCAGGAGGATGGCCCGGAGCCCAAGAACGATGATGGATCTAACTTCCAGTTCTTACCAATTGCCCCTGTGGTTCTCTTTGGTAAAAACGCACCTCCCCCTTCAAAGAGTATTATGCAGATCCAGCCCAGCACCGCAAAGCTGACCCCCAAGCAGAGATAATCTTCCGACGTTGTTGCCCCCCGGGCTCATGCTAAGACGAGGAAGGTGCTTGTCAGGAAAATCCGAAAGGCAGCCGAGCCATCTTCCACCAGTCAAGAAGCTCCGGTTGCTAGCCAGGTTTGGATCACCTCTTTCGTAATTGACCTTCTGCTCATGTACATTCTTCTTGATTACACTCCCCTTTCTTGCGGCCCGTCGTTGTGGATATTTTCAGTTGGGAGGAACCCCCATGCCAAAAAGACTCAGCTTCAAAAGTTCTAGAAGACGTGGAAGTGCCTGTTAGTGCTCTGGTTACTCTTCAGGATCCTGACCCAAAAGCTCTGGAAGACCTTACGACGCTGATTGATGCTCCAGTCGCCCCTCAAGGTCTGCAGGAATCGGTTGTGGCCGCGTCGATCGTTAGCTCCTCTCCGGAGGGTCCAGTTGTCGCCTCGTCGACTGCCAATCTTCCTTTGAAGGGGGCGCGCCTGCAAGAGCCGGCCGCTGCTTCATCGGCTATCACTCCTCCTTCTGAGAGGGTGAACCCTCAAGAGCCGACCATCGCTTCTCCCGCTGTCAACGCTCCTCCTCCAGAAGGGACGTGTCCTCAGGAGCTGATCACTACTTCGTCGGCTGTCGCTACTCCCCCCAGGATAGGTATGTTTTACTACCAGATCATTTTCGTCCTTTTCGATGCTGCTCTACTCACATGCCTCCCTTCAGGGCCTGAACCTCTCGGAATTGCTCGCATTTGATCTTGCCTTTGTTGGATCGGCCATATTAGATGCCGATGATCCTCAACCAGATTTGACCAGAGTCGCCAGTCAGCTTCTCCGTGTGAAGGACCTTCTGTCAGTTCTAATCGACGCCCTTGTTTAGGAGTCCAGTGCGGTAAGGCAGATCCTCGAAGAGGTCAACTCTCAGCTTCCTGTGGCTCTTCAAATCAAGCTCTGGCCGACCGGGCACCTCCCTTTCTTTCGGGCAAGAGTAGCACAAGCTCGTCACAGGATTGAGACCCGTCGCTCTCAAACCTCCCTGAAGGCCAACATTGCCGAGAGGTGCCGGTCGGTTAACGAGAAGAAAGTTATTCTGGACGCCAAGGCTGACACATCTGTGCACACTCAACGGCTTCTTCTTCTGGAGAAGGAATTAGAAGACCTCAAGAAGCGCATCCAAGAAGAAAAAGATCTTATTTCAAGCTTCGAACGGGAAGCAGAAGTCCTGACTGCTCAACTGAAGGTGAATCTGGCTGAGCTGAGTGCTCTGAGTAAGCAGGTCATGGCAGGAGTGGACGAGGAAGATGAAGCAGTGATTGCTGAAGCTGATCGTGTCCGTCTCAAGGCCATCGCTGCCATCGACGAATTTCTTCAGTAGGCTTGCTTCTTTAACAGATAAACTTGTATATGTGCATTTTAAACTCTAAAGTCGATGGTCACACATCAGCTGTTCGATGGTCCCAATGTGCTGGGCCCTTCAACACCCTAGAGTCGATGGTCATACATCGGCTATTCTATCAACTTAGTGTGCTGGGCACAAAATGCTTCTCCTTTTTCTTTATATATGTGGGCCAACTGCACGCATCGGCCTTCTTTCTTTGTTCTTATTTTGGCACACGTTACCAGTTTCGCATATACGGGCCATCGAGTTCTATCGGTTTGTACCCTTCCGCACCGCTTCGGCACTCCCTTATTCAGGCCCATTGGTCACATCGGCTTTTAGCCTGATATACAACATCGGCTTCAACGCTCACCATCCCATATGCTCGGGAAGTACCTCTTGAGATGCTGACCGTTGACCGCCACCGGGAACTTGACGCCATCTAATTCTTCAAGCATATATGCATTCCTAGATAGGACTTGGTCAACCCTATAAGGCCTATGCCAATTTGGAGACCACCTGCCATACGCTGCATCTTTAGTCCCTAATGGTAGCACCGCTTCCCAAACCAGATCTCCAACTTGGAATTCCTTCGGCTTGACTTTCTTGTTGTATGCGCGGGCTACTTTGGCCTTATTTTCCTTGATCTTTTCAAGTGACCAAAGCCTGAGTTCCGTGAGGTCTTCTACATTATCATTCATCAGCGTAGCATACTCTTCAGCTGTTAAGTCATTCTGTAACTCTACACGCCTTGAGCCGGTCGTAATTTCCCATGGTAAAACAGCCTCTTGTCCATACACTAGGTGATAAGGAGAAGTTTTTGTTGCTCCATGGTAAGATATACATTATGCCCACAATGCCTCTGATAAAACCTCATGCCAACGCCTAGGATACTCATCAATCTTTCTCTTGATCAACTTGATGAGGCTCTTATTGGATGCTTTAGCTTGTCCATTTGCTTGGGCATAATATGGAGACGACCTGATCAATTTGATGCCCATGTCGGCAGCAAATTCTTGAATTCTTCTGAAATAAAGACCGAGCCTCCATCTATTGTGATGGTCTGAGGAATCCCGAACCTATGAATGACATGTTCCTTGACAAAATTGATAACATATTTGGATGCCACTGACTTCATGGGAACCGCTTCTACCCACTTGGTAAAGTAGTCCGTGATGGCCAAAATAAATTGGTGGCCTTTGCTGGATGGAGGACTAATTTTGCCGATCATGTCCATTCCCCAGCCTCTGAACGGCCACGGTTTGATAATGGGATTCATCACTGACGCTGGTACCATTTGAATCTTTTCGAACCTCTGACACGCTTGTCATCCTTTATAATATTTGAAGTAGTCTTCAAGCATGGTAGGCCAGTAATATCCAGATCGCCTAATCAGCCACTTCATCTTGTGAGCCGATTGGTGAGTCCCGCAGTTTACTTCGTGGACTTCATGTAAGAGCCGATTAGACTCAATCGGCCCTAGGCACTTGAGTAGCAATCGTTCCAAAGTCCTATAGAACATGTCGTCTCCTATCAGGGCATATCTCATAGCCTTGTAGCATATCCTCTTGGGTGCCCCCCGAGCCAAATCCTTCAAGTAATTGAAGATATCGGCTCTCCAATCGCTTTGGTCCAGGAAGTGCACCTAAAGGTCGGTTCCATCTGTCACAGCCTTGTACCCCGAAGCCATCTGTGCCAAATCATTGGCTTCAGAGTTTCGCGCCCTAGGTATCTAGTAGAAATTTATGTACCTGAACTGAGTCATCAGCTCTTGGCATTGTACCCATAGCGGGAAAATCAACTCGCTCTCACATCTGTAATCTTCTGTGAGCTGCGAGATTATCAATTTTGAGTCCCCAAAAATTTCCACTGCTTCAGCCCCGGCTTCCAGGAGCAATTCCATACCTCTACGACCACCTCATATTCTGCCAGGTTATTGGTGCAAGTGGTATGCAATCTGATTGAAAAGGAATATGTTGCCCCTCGAGGCGATACCAGCAAGATACCAATGCCACATCCATGTCCGCAAATGGACCCGTCAAAGTACATGGCCCATGCTCGTATGGAAAGTACTGCTATATTAATATTGAACCTCTGTGACAATCAGGTAATTAGAAATATAGATTTTAATGTGAATAGTATGTGCTTGCCATGGTATATGTGTGTGGTACAAAGGAATAGGGGTATAATTGTAATTTTGTAAAACCTAAGCCCTTTATTGATAATTGGGTAAGAATGGGAGATAGCATTAAAACCTAGGACAAATATAATACTAGGTGTCAAATTTATATTACCATAGGAAAGAAAGTGCAAAAGATAGGTTAAATCCTAAGGAAAATAGGCCTTCAAGTAAAAACAGGGACCTAGATGTGGTTAAAATAAAAATCATGGGTCCTTATATGCAAAATAATTGAAATATAGAAGTAACTTTCAAATTTACTTAAGGGCCAAAATGTAAGAATACAAGTCATCATGAAATTCCATGAAAACTTGCAAACATATCCAAAATTTCATCAAATCCACCTTGTTAAGGACAAAAGCAATTCAAATTCTACTTTTATTCAAAACTTAACATGTAAAGCTACAAAATTTGAGTTTTTGAACTTGAACCTTAAAACAATATTGTAGAGTTTGAAAAACTCTACAACTTTCATTTTGGGCATTTTCTCATTAAACCTCTAGATTAGTGGGAAATCTTTTTTTACCGAGAGAACCCTGAAATTCTTGGAATTCACGAACAGGTCCCCCGGACGCCTTCCCTCTCTTCTTCTTCCTCGAGCACGTGCTCCTCTGCTCTGTTTCCTCTCCTGCCACCGGTAGTGCTTCACGTCTGGCCGCCGCTCTGCCGCTGCCGCCGCGCCACTCCTGCTGGGATGAACTCCACGCGTCATCCTCTCCTTTCCTCGGCCCTATTTCCCCTCCCTGCTATCCCCGTTAGCGCGCGCCACGGCTGCCTGGAGCTCTGCTCGGCCGACACGCCCTCGCCGTTGTTGCCAGCTCCTGCTGGTACCCTCAGCACCCCTGCCGGCCTTAACACGCGCTCCACGACCACTCTGTGACCTTGTTTACTTGTTGCCGCACTTCTTTTTCCCCAGCATTTCTTTTCCCGAGCTCAACCTCCTCACCGGACCTCCGCCGCCCCTCCTGGCTACCGTCGACAGCCGCTGCTACTGCCACTCCGCCCCAATCCAGTGCTCCTACGGCACCGCAGTGACCCACTGATGCTCTACAGCCCGTCCAATTTCACCCTCCTGCATCCAAGCTTCGTCTTCCATAACTCCAGCTAGCTCGAGTTCCGCCGCCGCCTGTGGCAGAACCATACCGAATTACACCGGCTCAAGTACGCGAGTCCATTCTTGAGGGCTCCAACGTGCTTCAAACGGTATAATTCTTTGGTCTGTCGGGTAACATCCCGATAAACCACCGAATGCAGGATCAAACAAGGTACCCTGCACGAAGGCGAGTCCAGAGATACAAAGGCCATCACATTTTACATCACAAGCAGATATATTACACAAGTGTTCAAAAGTAACAAAGATTTTTCCAACTGGGGAAATTATTACAAATCAACCCTAAGTTTCAAGTTATGCAGCGGAGTTTAAAGCAAGAAAACTATACACGTCGTCGATGCAGACATCATGCTAGCCCAAGCATGACATCACTCGGAGGGGTCTGCGTTGGCTGGGGACGGGTCCCACTCCACAGACCAACCATCAGGCAGAGGATAGGGCCACGGTACAGGCAGAACTGAGTCATCCGGAGGATTACCTGAACAAAAGTTACAAGGCAAGACTGAGTATTCTAATACTCAGCAAGACTTACCTGGTCATGGTACACTTAGCCATGTATCTAGACTTATGAAGGCTTACACTGATTCTGGGTTTAGTTCTTAGCTGAAAAAGCAATAAAGAGTGAATCCTTATTTTCAACTTTTAGCTGTCAGATTCTAGTTGATTACCCGTTCTAGGTAAGCATCTATAACTAAGCAAGCATGGTATAATCTTTGATCAAACATCAGCATTGATAACTCTATAATTGCTCTTGTTACTCTATGTGACAAAGGGATCAAGCAGTCTCAATCTCCGCGAGAAACGGACGATTCTGAATCGAATTTCCAACCTTGCAAGGATAAACCTAACTCACACGCTTGGAACACCAAAGGGTCGTTCCGAAGCAACCGTTTGCCTTTCATTCTGACTCGTGGATCAGAGCCACCACAAGCGACTGCAGGACCATACGCACTTCCAAAGTGCAGGACGTACGCCTGTAGCGCGACTACATGTCCGTACTCCTGGTTGCCCTTACAACACGTATTCCTACACGTCGAGTCGAGTAACAGGAAGAACCAAAATACGAGTGGTGTGAGGTATGTCCACTCCTCGGGCCGATTGGTTACTAGGCTTACCGCTTACCATATTTCGTGGCATGTGGTTAGTACTTTCAAACGCTTAACCCCGATCACCGCACACTGTGACCTTATCAATTTTAACAACACAGACAGGGTATCACCTCAACCATGATACCTTACATTCTTCCCGTCCGTCATCCTTATAGTGATTGCAGGTATGTAAACATTACAACTTCTATATCGCGCGAGTGACAGGAAATCACCCGACTTCTATCAGTCCTATTAGCATAGCAGCTAGTCGGACTCAATTTCTAATGTTCAATACATCGGTTCCTGGAATTATGCAACTAGGGTTTCTCATACAATTCCTATAAATGTAATGCATAGATAGATATAAATAGATATAGATTGCAGTGTAAATAAAATAGTGGGTTATGTCCGGGGCTTTCCTTCTTGCGTAGGGTTGGGGGCAATAGTGTCAAGGTTTTCCGAACTTGGGTTCGGGGCTTCAGTTAGACCTTCGACGGCGTCTTCGGGGTTGGCAGGAATGTCCACGGCTTGGTCCGTGATTAGCTCGTAGTCACCGTCGGCGAGAGTAGTCGGGTCTACATGATATGCAAGGATATGACATTAAGGAATGCATACACTTTTACTTTATTTCACGATAAGTTGCAATCCAAAAAGGCTAACACTCAAGAACTCATGGCATAAAAAGGGATCCTAGCTTTGAATCATCATTTATATTCAACTTATGACTATAGCATTAAATTTACTGAAAACAGGAATTAAAATATTTTAAGTTTAGATTTAAATTTAAATTCAAATTTGAATTCAAACCTCAGGTAAATAAAATTATAAAGTTTTGAAAATTTAAACATAGATTAATTGCATACTTAATAGATTATGACAAAGAGATCCAATTAAATAAGCTTTAGTGGATAGGTTTAGCTAATTCTATTATTAAACAAATTGAATTGTCCAAATTAAAAGACTTCCAGTTACAAAACAAAATTGGGTTGAAAATCCTACATCAGTTCATATATAAACTGTAGAAACTGTATACCAAAAATTATATGTAGCAAGGCTAATATGTAGAAGCTATGTGTGTTAACCCCTTTCACCTTGGATTTAAAATAGATTCAAAAATACTTAGTTTCAAACTAAACTCATTTAATAAAAGTTGTAGGGTTTAAAATCTAGTTTCTAGCAAAACTAGGTTTGTAATTTTTGGATTTTTCTACAGTTTATTATGAAATTTACAAGACAGCAGCAGCAACACATAAAATAACAGCCAACTTGGCGGGGGGGGGGGGGGGGGGTTTGGGCATTCTTGCGCTGGGGCCCCTGGGATGAGATTTCTATTTGCGGATAGGTCCCTGCCCGACCTTGACGACGGCTGGCCGATCGGCTCAAGTGTGTTCTCGCCGGCGGCGAGCTTTCCGGCGAGGAGGGCGGGCTGAGCATGACCTACGGGACTCACCGAGTGCATGGGAAGGGGGTGTGCTTGATGGGCGGCAGTGGAACATGGCCGAAGACGGGAAGGTGCGGCGGCAGCGTTGGGGCTCCGGCGTTCCCGGTGAAGGGCCGGTGAACACGGGCAAAGGAAGCACGCACGAGCACCAGTAGATCACGGGGAAACGATGCGTATACCTGGATGGGCTGGAGATCAAGTGAAGGAAGCTATCGACGACGGGGGCGAGCTCGGACGGCTCTGGTGAGCGGCGGCTCGGGGTGAGGGCAATTCCGGTGGAGGGGAGTTGGGGGCTGGGTTGGATCAAGTCGAGGAGCTAGGGAAGAGGGTGGGGAAGCAGCTGGTCAAGTGAATTTGGGCGGGGTGGCGCGATTGGAGAGAATCCCGGTGAGAAACAGTGGCGGCGGCTCGGTATCACGAGGAAGAAGAAAGGGCAATGCAGCTGGGGAAAGAGGAGGTTTGGTCGGGTTTGTAGCAGCACCTGGTTTGCAGAAGAGAAGGAAAAGAAAAGAGAAAGGGATGGTCACGGCTGCGCCCAAGATGGCGGGCGGTGAGGTGGCGGCCGGCGAGCGCTCGGGAGCACCGTGGCGCGCGCAAGAGAGGACATCGGGGAAGGGCTACGGCGGCGGGCAGGGGTAGGGTGATGCGTGGGGAGAGGGCAGGCAGGAGATGAACGGCGGCGAGGGCAGGGCAGTGGCCAGGGGGGAGGGAGCTCCTGCGCCGGCGACAGAGCAGAATAGCAGGCGTGCAGAAGGGGTGCAGAGGAAGAAAAAGGGAGGGGAAAAGTCCCGAGGGCTGATTTGGAAATTTTAGAAAGTTCAAGGATCTCTTAGAAAACTAAAAATTCTCACTGATATAAAGATCAAATGAAGAAAAGCCCAAAATGAAAGTTGTAGAGTTTTTCAAGCTCTACATTTTAGCTTTAGGTCTCAAATTCAAAAACTCAAAGTTTGCAGCATTACTTGTTAAATTTTGAACAAGGTAGAATTTGAATTACCCCTGTCCTTACCAAAAGAGGCTTTGATCAAATTTTTGATATATTTGCAAATATTCATGAGATGTCATGATGACTTAGTATTTTACAGATAGACCCTCAAGTAAACATGAAAGTTACTTTTATTCCACAGTTATTTTGCATAAAAGACCCTATGGCTTATGTTTATTTACAAATAGGCCCCTACACTTACTTAAGGGCTTATTTTCCTTATGATAACATAAATTTAACACCTAATATTATATTTCTCCTAGGTTTCAAGGCTACCTTCCAATCTACCCATCTTACACTTAAAGGCCTATATTGTATAGAAATTTACAAATACACCACTAGCCCTTTGTACTACCCATATCAAACATGCCTATTTCACACTAGAGTTTAGTATCTATATCCCTTATTACCTGGATGTCACAGCCTTCCCCCCTAAAAAGAATCTCGCCCCGAGATTCGGAAGCCGAATAGAATCAGACGATCAGATTTGGGGAATTCATTGGAAGGAAAGTTGGGAAATTCTGTTGAAGATAGGATTCTGTTTCCCAAGTTGCTTCTTCTTTGGTATGATGATCCCATAAAATCTTGTACATATTAATCTTCTTCCTTCTAGTGACCCTTTCCTTGGTATCCAAGATTGGATAGGTTGTTCAACATAAGATAGATCGGGTTCGATCTTAATAGCTTGGGTTTCAACGATTTCTGTGGGTATCTTGATACACTTCTTGAGTTGAGAGACATGGAAGACATCGTGAATAGCAGCCATTTGAGGTGGAAGGAGAAGTTTGTAAGCCACTGGGCCACAAATTTCAAGGATTTCGAAGGGTCCGACATACCGGGGTGCTAGTTTTTCTTTTATGCCGAAATGCTGAACACCTTTGGTAGGAGATACTCGAAGATATACAAAATCTCCTACTTGGAACTGCAGAGGTTTCCTTCTTTGGTCTGCATAACTCTTTTGCCTAGACTGGGCTGTCTTAAGGTTAGTTTGAATAATTCTGACCTTATCCTCAGCTTCAACAACTAGATCCGGTCCAAAGATTTTGCGTTCACCGGTCTCAGACCAATTCAGAGGGGTTCGACATCAGCGACCGTATAACGCTTCAAAAGGTGCCATTTGGAGACTAGATTGATAGCTGTTGTTGTAAGAGAATTCAGCCAAAGCAAGATACTTGTCCCAGCTTGCACCATAATGAATAATACAAGCTCGGAGCATGTCTTCAAGGATTTGGTTAACTCGCTCGGTTTGTCCATCTGTTTGGGGATGGTACGCAGAACTTCGAATTAGCTTAGTTCCAAGAGCTAACTGCAATTGTTCCCAGAAGCGTGCAATAAATGGGGTCCCTCGATCGGAGATGATGGTCTTAGGAACACCATGTAATCGAACGATTTGATCAAGATAGACTTCGGCATATTTCTTAGCGGAGTAAGTGGTATGTACGGGAAGAAAATGAGCTGTTTTTGTGAGTCTATCAATGATTACCCATATGGAGTCACGTTTTTGAAATGTATTAGGAAGACCAACAATGAAATCCATACTAATGTCTTCCCATTTCCATGACGGAATGGGTAGTGGCTGAGGTGTACCAGATGTCTTAAGATGACTGGCTTTAACTTTCTGACATGTATCACACTCAGATACGTATTTAGCAATTTCTCTCTTCATTCTGGTCCACCAAAAATGTTGTCGTAGATCTTGATACATCTTGGTGCTACCAGGATGAATAGAGAGTTTAGATAGATGGGCTTCATCAAGAATTTGTTTTCAATGTTGATGGTCTTTAGGTACAACAAGCCATTTGTTGAACCACAAGATTCCTTGAGAATCAGTACGAAAACACTTGTATTTAGTTTCTCCTTGAGATAGTTTTAGTTTGATAATTCTGATACCCTCATCATGTAGCTGTGACATGATGATTTTATCTCGAAGGGTATTTTCGATAGATAAAAGATTTAGACTGCCTTGAGGAATGATTTCTAGATTGAGTTTTCTTATCTGATTACAGAGAGTATCACTGATAGCTGCTATAGATAAGCAATGATAATGTGCCTTGCGGCTAAGTGCATCCGCAACCACATTGTCTTTGCCAGGATGGTAGTACACCTCAAGGTCATAGTCTTTGATCAATTCTAACCATCGCCATTGCCTCATATTCAAATCAGCTTGGGTAAAGATATATTTGAGGCTTTTATGGTTAGTGTAAATGTTACACCTAGCACCCATAAGATGATGTCTCCAAATTTTAAGAGCGTGAACAAGTGCTGCCAATTCCAGATCATGAGTTGGATAGTTTTGCTCATGGTTCCGGAGCGCTCTGGATGCATAAGCAATGACTTGGTCGTTTTGCATTAGAACGCAACCAAGACCAGTCCCAGAAGCATCACAATAGACATAAAAAGGTTGAGTATTATCTGGCTGAGCTAACACGGGAGCGGTTGTTAGAAGCTTCCTCAAGGTATGGAATGCTTCATCACACTTATCGTCCCACTGATATTTAACGTCTTTCTTAAGTAGCTCAGTCATAGGTTTAGATATCTTGGAGAAATCTGGAATGAATCGGTGATAATATCCCGCCAATCCAAGGAAACTTCGAATTAGATGGACTGAAGTTGGAGGCTTCCAATCCATAACTTCCTGAATTTTAGTTGGGTCAACAGATATACCTTCACCAGAGATAGTGTGTCCCAGAAATTTCACACTATCCAGCCAAAATTCACATTTTGAGAATTTGGCGTAAAGGCGATGATCACGTAGTCGTTGAAGCATGATACGTATGTGATTAGCATGGTCTTCGTCGGTTTTGGAGTATATTAGAATGTCATCAATGAAGACCGCGATGAATTTATCAAGTTTCGGCATAAAAACTGAATTCATGAGATACATGAAATATGCCGGGGCATTAGTAAGCCCAAATGACATAACCAGATATTCATATAGTCCATATCTGGTTGAGAAAGCCGTCTTTGGAATGTCACAAGGTTTGATTTTGATCTGATGATAGCCAGAGCGTAAGTCGATTTTAGAGAAGACCTTAGCTCCAGCTAGTTGATTGAACAAAATATCAATGCGGGGAAGAGGATACTTATTCTTGATAGTAACCGCATTGAGTGGACGATAATCAACACATAACCTTAGGCTATTGTCCTTCTTCTTGACGAAGAGAGCGGGACAACCCCAAGGTGAAGCACTTGGGCGTATGAAACCTTTATCAAGAAGATCTTGGAGTTGGATCTTTAGTTCGGCCAACTCATTTGGAGGCATACGATATGGTCTTTTTGAAATAGGAGCGGTACCAGGTTGAAGTTCAATAATGAACTCGATGTCTCTGTCAGGTGGCATTCCAGGTAAATCATTTGGAAAGACATCGGAAAACTCACAAACTACAGGAATATCTCTTACTTTGGTGTCCGTGATAGCATAAGTACAAGAATGCAGATATTCCTGCTGGGGCAGATAGAGGGTAGTGGCTCCATGATATGGTGAATCAATTTCAATAACTCAGGAAAAGATATCTGATCGTACTCTATGTTCAGTCATCCAATTTGTCCCAAGTATAATATCAATACCCTCTAAGTTTAACAAGACCAAATCAGTTTTGATTACTTTGCTGCCTAACTGAATTGGTACACTTCTAATCATTTGATCGGAAGTGATCTTGCCTCCAGGGGTAGAAATCATATATGAACCCTGGGTGGGACAAAGATCAAGTCCTATTCGGGTACCACAGTTGTTACTAATAAAACTATGAGTCGCTCTAGAATCAAATAACGTAACAACTGGTTTATGGTATATAGAGAATGTACCCGACATGACAGAGGCTCCGTTCGGAAGTTCCGCAAGGGTGGTGAAGTTAATTCGTCCTTGTCGGACTTGCATCATTGGTCTTTTACCCTTGTTCTGGTTACCCTAATTGGAACTTTATCCTTGGTTAGGTTTCCTGGGCCGCGGACAATCTCTGATGAAATGGTCTGCACTCCCACAATTGAAATAGCGATAATTACTGCCTCTCTGTGGAGCTTGTTGCACATTTGGTCTTGGGCCAGATTGCTGTTGTTGCTGTGGAGGTATGAGAGGTCTATACCTGCCTTGTTGTTGGGGTGGCTTAAAAACCAGTCTACCAAACGGGGCATTCCTCTGTGGTGCTCTAATCTGGGTGTTAGGGAGAACCCGATACCTCGGTGATTGAGCACTCGAGGGTCCAGAAGGAGTCTTTCTTTTCTTCTCAGTACGATGTGCCATGATACAATCCTCCTGGGTTAAGGCCATATTAACCAGCTCGCTGAAATTATTAGCCCTAACCAGATTCAGGCGCTCCTTGAGCTTGGTATTAAGGCCACGACGAAAACGGTCTTGTTTCTTGGCATCATTATCTACATGATAACCTGCATATTGGCACAGATGATTAAAAGTCTGTGCATACTGCAACACCGTATTGGAACCCTGGGTAAGTGCCAAGAACTCGTTCAACTTCCGTTCCAGTAATCCTTCGGGAACATAATGTGCCCTGAAGGCAGTCCGGAACTCATCCCAGGAGATAACATGTCCCGCGGACTGCATGGCGTAGAAATTATCCCACCATATACGAGCAGCACCGCGAAGTTGCTAGGCAGCAAAAGAAGCCTTATTCGAGTCCGCATAAGGTATAGTCAAGAGGGCGAACTTCGATTCGATGATATGAAGCCAGGCATCAGCGTCCAAAGGTTCTTCAGCCTTACTGAAGAACGGGGGTTGAGTACTAAGGAAGTCCTGATAACTGGCCACTGGAGGGGAAAGGTCATCTCGACCTCCTCGGAACTGTTGACGTTGCTGGTTCTGCTGCGCTTGTACCAGCAGATTTAGGAGTTCTGTTTGCCGCGCCATCACCTCGTCTAGGTTGGGAGGTGGCGGTGGCGGTTGTTGGGAACCACTGGCTTGTTCTGCCCGGAAGCCTTCCGGGGTCCCACGCGTGGCTCCAACCATCTGAAATAAAGGAGACGTCCATTATTAATCACATAACCTTACTCCCAAATTCAGAAGATACAGTATTCATATAAACAATGCACATATTCCATTCAATCATCTCATTTCAGAACATCAAGATAGGGATCAAGAAGATAAAACATGAAGCTTATATTACAACGTGGATGTTGATAGTTTCCCACATTACACATCCATAAGATCCATACACCGGCCATTTATGTTACAACAAATGGCACAAGGTCTAAGAAAACTACATACTTTCTAAGGTATTGCGCTTCTTACAAATTACAACTAAAAAGAAGTCGACAATCTAACAACTAGAAATCGTCAAAGTTGCCTACAGAAGACTGACTGCCAGAAGAAGAATGGTGGGGGCTAAGAACAGGATCCCCATGCTCAGAATCAAGTTCTGAGACTCCCTCAATCTCCTCTGGATCTTCTTCTTCGGCTTCAGGTACTGCAGGTGCGACGGGAGGTATCGGTGGCTGCTGCAGTTCTTCAAGTTGAGCCTGAGCATCATCAGCCGCAAGGATCAGATCATGGATTTGTTCCTGAAGAAACTCAATGATGGTGTTGTGCTGAGTGATTATATGATCACTCTCGTTGACCTGATCTTCTCGGTGAAGGATGGTCTCATCCCGTGCTGCGATGATCTCATCCTTCTGAGTCACCAAAGCTCGAAGCTGATCAACTTGAGTATTTTGTCTATCAGCCTCTCTATAGTGACTTCGTGTGGCATTAATCAACTGACCCATTTCATGACGTAAAAGCAGTTGATAATGATACTGTACATTCATAAACCGCATCATTCCTTGAACTGCTTCTTCTGGTGGACCTTCCAATCTATGACTCTCAGGGACGATCCTGAGATTCCATTCTGGCTCATTGGGATCTGTCGTTGAGAATAAACCAATGGGCTGTCCTGCGACTTCCCTGGAATGCTGATTACAGAAATGATAAATTGCTTCCAGTGCTGCTCCTTCAATGGTATCAACTATTCGATAGCCCATCATGTTGACTTCAATGAGCTACCATTGTGAGCGAAAAGGATACTGAGGAATGGTCATTCTAACTCGAGCTCTGTGAACACCTTCATCCTGATACTCAACGGCATCATATTGGGGAGGTTCCGTATAGTGGAATGACTATAAGGATTCCCAAAGTAAACGAGGGAAACCCTCCCAATGCAGGGCATTGGTATGGGGATGCCCCTCCGGATCCCAAAAGACATTAGAAGGGGCTGCCATCTGCAACAAGAATGCAAATGGTGAGATAGGTTTACCTTGCTAGGAAGTCACAAGGTGAATAGAACGAGACAAATGATACTGATATCAGTAAGATCTAGAAACCGGAAGAATACTTAAGATTCTTGACCAACACTACCACAAGAACCCCATTAACCCATACTAAAAATAAACAACATGCCATTCATCCTCATCAAACCTACACATACATTACATTCTTTTGTTTGTCAAGGAATTATGCATGCATGTACTATTCGTCCTCTCGACCAAAAACAACTGCCGAATATCTTCGGACTTACGCAATTAGTTTCGGTGGCATAACTCATACGACACTCCCTAATAACTAGTCGATAAATCCTACCCGTCCTAACCTCTTAATCGTGGTTAGTATACCTGCAGAAGATCACAATATATATATATCCAATGAACCTTTCATGCCAGCATGTCATGAAAGCGTCCCCAATCTTTACTGTTCACTATACAAACAGCATCTGTACCATTACCGCCGTACAGACAACGTTAACATACGTCGTTAAACAACGTATTCATGGGGGTACCGCAACATGTGGGGGTATGAACAGCGATCGCCATACCCTGCGCCGAACCATATACTCCCAATATAATCAACTGAGTTTGGTATATTGGCAGCATCTCAAGTAAGCCACTGCTTGAGAAACAGCGTTCGGTTCGCATCACCGACGGGAAGGCCAAGCTCCCTCAGTTGGCTGAGGATCCTTACCTTCTTACCTCACCATCGAAGATGTCGTTACAAGAGGTAAAGTTGGGTTGTGCATGAATTTAAGTTTTGACAGAAAAGTAATGCTGGTAGTTAGAGTTATATATGTACTATAGCCACCTTTAATTTCCCTTAAACATCAACCTAGGGCTTTACGTATTAAGCACAACCTTAACGAATCCAACGTACTTTTGCAAATTACTTTGTTGATCAAATTTTATACCGAAAGCATTTTTAAGGCACTTCACATCTCCAGTATACACTTGTTAGCTCTGATACCAGCTGTGGCAGAACCATACCGAATTACACCGGCTCAAGTACGCGAGTCCATTCTTGAGGGCTCCAACGTGCTTCAAACGGAATAATTCTTTGGTCTGTCGGGTAACATCCCGATAAACCACCGAATGTAGGATCAAACAAGGTACCCCGCACGAAGGCGAGTCCAGAGATACAAAGCCCATCACATTTTACATCACAAGCAGATATATTACACAAGTGTTCAAAAGTAACATAGATTTTTCCAACTGGGGAAGTTATTACAAAACAACCCTAAGTTTCAAGTTATGCAGCGGAGTTTAAAGCACGGAAACTATACACATCGTCGATGCAGACATCATGCTAGCCCGAGCATGACGTCACTCGGAGGGGTCTGCGTTGGCTGGGGACGGGTCCCACTCCACAGACCAACCATCAGGCAGAGGATAGGGCCACGATACAGGCAAAACTGAGTTGTCCGGAGGATTACCTGAACAAAAGTTACAAGGCAAGACTGAGTATTCTAATACTCAGCAAGGCTTACCCGGTCATGGTATACTTAGCCATGTATCTAGATTTATGAAGGCTTACACTGATTCTGGGTTTAGTTCTTAGCTGAAAAAGCAATAAAGAATGAATCCTTATTTTCAACTTTTAGCTTTCAGATTCTAGTTGATTACCCGTTCTAGGTAAGCATCTATAACTAAGCAACCGTTTGCCTTTCATTCCGACTCGTGGATCAGAGCCACCACAAGCGACTGCAGAACCATACGCACTTCCAAAGTGCAGGACGTACGCCTGTAGCGCGACTACATGTCCGTACTCCTGGTTGCCCTTACAACACGTATTCCTACACGTCGAGTCAAGTAACAGGAAGAACCAAAATACGAGTGGTGGGAGGTATGTCCATTCCTCGGGCCGATTGGTTACTAGTCTTACCGCTTACCATATTTCGTGGCATGTGGTTAGTACTTTCAAACGCTTAACCCCGATCACCACACACTGCGACCTTATCAATTTTAACAACACAGACGGGGTATCACCTCAACCATGATACCTTACATTCTTCCCGTCCGTCATCCTTATAGTGATTGCAGGTATGTAAACATTACAACTCCTATATCGCGCGAGTGACAGGAAATCACCCGACTTCTATCGGTCCTATTAGCATAGCAGCTAGTCGGACTCAATTTCTAATGTTCAATACATCGGTTCCTGGAATTATGCAACTAGGGTTTCTCATACAATTCCTATGAACGTAATGCATAGATAGATATAAATAGATATAGATTGCAGTGTAAATAAAATAGTGGGTTATGTCCGGGGCTTGCCTTCTTGCGTAGGGTTGGGGGCAGTAGTGTCAAGGTTTTCCGAACTTGGGTTCGGGGCTTCAGTTAGACCTTCGACGGCGTCTTCGGGGTTGGCAGGAATTTCCACAGCTTGGTCCGTGATTAGCTCGTAGTCACCGTCGGCGAGAGTAGTCGGGTCTACATGATATGCAAGGATATAACATTAAGGAATGCATACATTTTTACTTTATTTCACGATAAGTTGCAATCCAAAAAGGCTAACACTCAAGAACTCATGGCATAAAAAGGGATCCTAGCTTTGAATCATCATTTATATTCAACTTATGACTATAGCATTAAATTTACTAAAAACAGGAACTAAAATATTTTAAGTTTAGATTTAAATTCAAATTTGAATTCAAACCTCAGGTAAATAAAATTATAAAGTTTTGAAAATTTAAACATAGATTAATTGCATACTTAATAGATTATGACAAAGAGATCCAATTAAATAAGCTTTAGTGGATAGGTTTAGCTAATTCTATTATTAAACAAATTGAATTGTCCAAATTAAAAGACTTCCAGTTACAAAACAAAATTGGGTTGAAAATCCTACATCAGTTCATATATAAACTGTAGAAACTGTATACCAAAAATTATATGTAGCAAGGCTAATATGTAGAAGCTATGTGTGTTAACCCCTTTCACCTTGGATTTAAAATAGATTCAAAAATACTTAGTTTCAAACTAAACTCATTTAATAAAAGTTATAGGGTTTAAAATCTAGTTTCTAGCAAAACTAGTTTTGTAATTTTTGGATTTTTCTACAGTTTGTTATGAAATTTACAAGACAGCAGCAGCAACACATAAAATAACAGCCAACTTGGGGGGGGGGGGGTTTGGGCATTCTTGCGCTGGGGCCCCTGGGACGAGATTTCTATTTGCGGATAGGTCCCTGCCCGACCTTGACGACGGCCGGCCGATCGGCTCAAGTGTGTTCTCGCCGGCGGCGAGCTTTCCGGCGAGGAGGGCGGGCTGAGCATGACCTACGGGACTCAGGGAGTGCATGGGAAGGGGGTGTGCTTGATGGGCGGCAGTGGAACATGGCCGACGACGGGAAGGTGCGGCGGCCGCGTCGGGGCTCCGGCATTCCCGGTGAAGGGCCGGTGAACACGGGCAAAGGAAGCGCGCACGAGCACCAGTAGATCACGGGGAAACGAAGCGTATACCTGGATGGGCTGGAGATCAAGTGGAGGAAGCTGTCGACGACGGGGGCGAGCTCGGACGGCTCCGGTGAGCGGCGGCTCGGGGTGAGGGCAATTCCGGCGGAGGGGAGTTGGGGCCTGGGTTGGATCAAGTTGAGGAGCTAGGGAAGAGGGTGGGGAAGCAGCTGGTCAAGTGAATTTGGGCGGGGTGGCACGATTGGAGAGAATCCCGGTGAGAAACAGTGGCGGCGGCTCAGTATCGCGAGGCAGAAGAAAGGGCAATGCAGCTGGGGAAAGAGGAGGTTTGGTCGGGTTTGTAGCAGCACCTGGTTTGCATAAGAGAAGGAAAAGAAAAGAGAAAGGGATGGTCACGGCTGCGCCCAGGATGGCGGGCGGTGAGGTGGCGACCGGCGAGCGCTCGGGAGCACCGTGGCACGCGCAAGAGAGGACACCGGGGAAGGGCTACGGCGGCGGGCTGGGGTAGGGTGACGCGTGGGGAGAGGGTAGGCAGGAGATGAACGGCGGTGAGGGCAGGGCAGCGGCCAGGGGGGAGGGAGCTCCTGCGCCGGCGACAGAGCAGAATAGCAGGCGTGCAGAAGGGGTGCAGAGGAAGAAGAAGGGAGGGGAAAAAGTCCCGAGGACTGATTTGGAAATTTTAGAAAGTTCAAGGGTCTCTGAGAAAACTAAAAATTCTCATTGATATAAAGATCAAATGAAGAAAAGCCCAAAATGAAAGTTGTAGAGTTTTTCAAGCTCTACATTTTAGCTTTAGGGCTCAAATTCAAAAACTCAAAGTATGTAGCATTACTTGTTAAATTTTGAACAAGGTAGAATTTGAATTACCCCTATCCTTACCAAAAGAGGCTTTGATCAAATTTTTGATATATTTGCAAATATTCATGAGATGTCATGATGACTTAGTATTTTACAGATAGACCCTCAAGCAAACATGAAAGTTACTTTTATTCCACAGTTATTTTGCATAAAAGACCCTATGGCTTATGTTTATTTACAAATAGGCCCCTACACTTAAGGGCTTATTTTCCTTATGATAACATAAATTTAACACCTAATATTATATTTCTCCTAGGTTTCAAGGCGACCTTCCAATCTACCCATCTTACACTTAAAGGCCTATATTGTATAGAAATTTACAAATACACCCCTAGCCCTTTGTACTACCCATATCAAACATGCCTATTTCACACTAGAGTTTAGTATCTATATCCCTTATTACCTAGATGTCACCCCAACCCGATCCCGACCACCCTCAGATGCGCAAGACCTCAGTGATGCTTCCCCACCCCTCCACCCTCGCCGCCGGATTTAGCCGGTCAACCATCGCGCCCCCTCTCTAACCACGGCCAAGGACCCCGGGTGGGAAGAATCAAAAGCCCGAGGGGCTGTCTGCAAAGCATGTGACTTAGGGGAATAGTACCATTAAGGACCTCTTTGTTATTTCTACTGTCAAATTTGAAATTTTATATCAAATCAAGGAAAACTCCTAAAAATGCAAACTAAAATTTGTTGGAATCCTCATTTTAAAATCTACAACTTTCCTTATAGATTGACTTTCAGTTTTTGAGTAGTTTATGCTCTAATTTAAATATTAAGTTTAAGTAGTTGTAGGCTAAGAAAATGCATAATAAATAGCAAACAAATGATAAAAATGTGAAACCAATTGCATTAATCTTGTACTGATATGTAATACTTAGGAAAAATAAATAACCTACTGTTTGTGTAATATTTTCTTAATATGTGAGTTTAATTATGAATAATACCTATTTAACCTTGTATATTTAATATCTGTGTTTTTAAATGCTCAAAAATCATGAAAATATTTTGAGGTACTGTTCTTAAGTAGTGTAATCTGTCACTAAATTCTCACCCTAAGATCAGGAGTAAAACACCAGGACAAATAAAACATGCAATGATAATGTATTGCTCTTTTCTAAATAAAATAAGTCCATGATTAAATAATGACCTAGGGTTAGTATAAGTAATTAGCAAGCAAATAGATAAAATTATTAATAATTAGTTTAAATATTTGAAACCAACTCAACCTGTTACCTCATGCCATTAGTTAAATATTTAGGGTAACCAACCCTGTTACTTAATGTAACTAGGTAAAATGGTTAATACCCGATAAATGACTGCCCAGTAGAGAGATTAATGGTATGTGTAAAAAGTAAATCATACTTTTGTTGGATTGCAACTTTATCGTGAAGTAAAATAAAAGAATATGCATTCCTTAACTTATAAATTTGCATATCATGTAGACTCGACTACTCTCGCCGACGGTGACTATGAACTAATCTCGGAACAAGGGGTGGAATCAGCTCAAGACCCCGAGAACGTTGTCGAAGTTCTAACTGAAGCTCCGAACCAAAGTTCGGAAAACCTTGACACTACTGCCCCCAACCTCACGCAAGAAGGCAAGCCCCGGACATAACCCCTACTTTATTTACACTGCAATCTATATTATTTATACCTATCTATGCATTACGTTTTTAGGAATTGTATGAGAAATCTTAGTTGTATTTTCCTAGAAACCAGTGTATTGAATACTAGCACTTGAGTTCGAATGGCCGCTATGCTAATAGGACCGGTAGAAGTCGGGTGATTTCCTATCACTCGCACGATATAGGAGTTGCAATGTTTACATTCCTGTAATCACTATAAGGATGACGGACGGGATTTATATGAGGTATCATGTTTGTGATTATACCCCATCTGTGTTGATGAATTTGATAAGGTCGCAGTGTGTGGTAGCGGTGGTTAAGCGTTTGAAAGTACTAGCCACATGCCGCGAAAAATGGTAAGCGGTAAGCCTAGTAACCAATCAGCCCAAGGAGTGGACATACCTCCCACCACTCGTATTTTGGTTTTTCCTGTTACTCAATTCGACGTGTAGGACTACGTGTTGTAGGGCAACCAGGAGTACGGCCATGTAGTCGCTCTACAGGCGTACGTCCTGCACATTGGATGTGCGTATGGTCCTGCAGTCACTTGTGGTGGCTCTGATCCACGAGTCGGAATGAAAGGCAAACGGTTGTTTCGGAACAATCGTTGGATGTTCCAAGTGTGTGAGTTAGGTTTACCCTTGCAAGGCTGAAATTCGATTCAAGAATCGTCCATTCTGGCGGAGATTGAGACTGCTTGATCCCTTTACCACATAGAGTAACAAGAGCAATTATACGGTTATCAAAGATGATGTTTGGCCAAAGATTCTACCATGCTTGAATAGCTATAGGTGCTTATCTAGAATGTATAATCACATAGAACTTGAAAGCTAAAAGTTGAAATTAAGGACCTACTCTTTGTTGCTTTTCAGTTGAAAACTCTACCCAAAACCTGAAAAGTCTTCATAAGTCTAGTTACATGGTTAAGTATACCATGAACGGGTAAGCCTTGCTGAGTATTAGAATGCTCAGTCTTGCCTTGTGATATTCTTGTTCAGGTAATCCCCCTGACGACTCTGCCCTGCCTGTGCCGTGGCCCTACCCTCTGCCTGATGGTTGGTCCGTGGAGTGGGACCCGTCCCCGGCCAACACAGATCCCTCTGAGTGATATCATGCCAGGGCTAGCATGATATCTAAACTGGCGACGTGTACAGTGCCCGTGTTATAAACTCCGCTGCTATGACTTGGAAACTTAAAACTGTTTTGTAATAATTTCCATCAGTTGGTAACTGATGTTACTTTAAAAAAACACTCATGTAATATATCTGCCTGTGATGTAAAATGTGATGGCATCTGTATCTCTGGACTCGCCTTCGAGGGAGGTACCTTGTTTGATCCTGTATTCGGTGGTTTATCGGGACGTTACCCAACAGGCCAAGGGATTATACCGTTTGAAGCACGATGAAGCCCTCAAGAGTGGACTCGCGTATTTGAGCCGGTGTAATTCAGGTTGGTTCTGCCACAGCTGGTATCAGAGCTATCAAGTGTACAGTGGATATAGGAAATGCCTTAAAAATACTTTTAGTATAAAATTTGACTAACCAAGTATTTTGCAAAACTACGTTGGGTTCGTTAAGGCTTGTGCTTAGTACGTAAAGCCCTAGGGTGATATTTAAGGGAATTAGAAGTGGCTATAGTATATGTATATATATAACTCTAACTCTCAGCATTACTTTTCTATCAAAATTTATATTTACGCATAACCCCAACTTTACATTCTGTAATGACATCTTCGATGATGAGGTAAGAAGGTAAGGATCCTCAACTAACTGGGGAGTTAGCCTTCCCGTCGGTGATGCGAACCGAATGCTGTTTCTCAAGCAATGGCCTACTTGAGATGCTGCCAATATATCAACTTCGGTTGATTATATTGGGAGTATATGGTTCGGCGCAGGGTATGGCGATCGCTGTTCATACCCTCTCATTTTGCGGTACCCACGTTAACGTTGTCTGTACGGCGGTAATTGTACAGATGCTGTTTCTATAGTGAACAGTAATGATTGAGGATGCTTTCATGATATGCTGGCATGAAAGGTTCATTGGATATATATTGTGGTTTTCTGCAGATACACTAACCACGATTATGAAATTAGGACGGATAGGACTTATCGACTAGTTATTATTGAGAGACGTATGTATTATGCCACTGAAACTAACCACGTAAGTCCGGAGATATTCGGCAATTATTTTGGTTGTGAGGTCGAATAGTACGTGCATGCATAATACAATAACCAACAAAATGAGTGTTTGAATTTGTTTTTCTAAGGATAGGAAACATGTTAGTTAATCTTAGTAAGGTTTCAATAGAATCTTTTAGTCGAGTACCTTAAGTATCCATCTAATTTCTAGCCTTTGCTGTTATCAGAATTTATTGTCTCGTTCCATTTACCTTGTGAGTTCTTAGCAGGGTAAATACATCTTACCATTTGCATTCTTGTCACAGATGGCCGCTCCTTCGAACGTCTCCTGGGATCATGCAGGGCATCTTCACACTAATGCCTTGCATTGGGAAGGTTTTCCTCATCTTCTGTGGGAATCCTTAAGTCTGTTCCATTACACTAAGCCTCCTCAATATGACGGAGTGGAGTATCGAGAAGAAGGCATTCCTTGATGCCGGGTTAGGATGACGATTCCTCAACATCATTTCCGCTCCCAGTGGCATCCTATAGAAGTTGATGTGGTGGGGTATCGTCTTGTGGATACCATCGAGACTGCTGCTCTAGAAGCTATCAATATCTTCTGCAATTAGCATCCAATGGAGGTTGCCGGGTATCCCATTGGTCTATTCCCTGCTATAGACTCCAGTGATCCAGAATGGAACTTTCGGATTGACCATCTTGGTCACTTGTTGGGAGATCTGGCTGAAGAAACGGGCCGTAATGTCACCAGATTCATGAATGTCCAGCACCATTATCAGATTTTGCTGCTCCATGGCATGGGTAAGTTGACTAATGTAGCTCAAAGTCATTATCGGAATGCTGACCATCAAGTCATTCAGATAGTGGAACTTCAAGCCTTGGTGACTCAGAAGGATGAGATCATCGCAGCACGGGATGAGACCATCCTTCATCGAGAAGATCAAATCAATGAGAGTGATGCTATCATCACTCAGCGCAATACAATCATTGAGTTCCTCCAGGAACAAATCCATGATCTGATCCTTGAGGCGGACGATGCCCAGGCTCACATTGAAGAACTGCAGCAACCACCAGTACCTCCCGTTGCACCCCCAGTACATGGAGGTGGAGAAGAAGATCTGAAAGAAATTGAGGGAGTCTCAGATCTTGACTCTGAGCATGGAGATCCGGAGCCCAATCCTTAGCCAGATTACTCTTCCTCTGGCAGTCAGTCTTCTGTAGGCAATTTTGACGATTTCTAGTTGTCGAATCGTCGATTCTCTAGAGATAACTCGTGTAAAGTATAATAACTTAGGTAGTAAGTAGCTTGTTTAGACCTTGTGCCATTTGATGTAATATAGATGGCCTATGTATGGATCCTTAAGATGGGTAATGTTAAGGACAACCAGAATCCGTGATGTAATATAAGCCTTGTGTTTTATCATCTTGTCCAATACCTTTATCTTCTGAAATGAGATGATTGAATGGAATATATGCATTGCTTATCTGAGTGGTGAATCTTCTAAAATTGGGAGTAAGGCTATGTGGTTAATAATGGATATCTCCTCTGTTTCAGATGGTTGGAGCCACGCGCGGAACCCCGGAAGGCTTCCAGGCAGATCAGGTCAGTGGTTCCCAACAACCGCCACCGCCACCTCCAAATCTAGCCAAGGTGATGGCTCGGCAGACCGAACTTCTCAATCTGCTGGTACAAGCACAGCAGAACTAACAACGCCAGTAATCAAGAGGAGGTCGTGATGAACCTCAGGTGGCAACTTACCAGGATTTCTTCAGTACTCAGCCCCCGCTGTTCAGCAAAGTGGAGGAGCCTCTCGACGCTGATGCTTGGCTTCGCACCATTGAATCCAAGTTCGCTCTTCTTACGATTCCATGTGCGGACTCTAGCAAGGCTCACTTCGCTACCCAACAACTACGCGGAGCTGCCGTATCTGGTGGGATAACTATTGTGCCATGCAAGCTGAAGGCCATGTTATCTCCTGGGAAGAATTTCGGAATGCTTTCCGAGCACACCATATACCCGAAGGACTGATGGAGCGCAAACTGAATGAGTTCTTAGCACTTACCCAAGGTACCCGCACCGTACTACAATATGCACAGGCGTTTAATCACCTATGTCAGTACGCGGGCTATCACGCAGATAGTTATATCAAGAAGCAGGACCGCTTCCGTCGGGGCTTAAGCATCAAGCTCAAAGAACGTCTGAACCTTGTAAAGGCAAATACCTTCAGTGAGCTGGTTAACATGGCCCTGACTCAGGAGGATTGCATCACGGCACACCGTGCCGAAAAGAAGCGCAGGATTTCCACTGGACCTGTGGGTGTTCAACCCTCGCGGTATCGATTTGTTCAAAATGCACCGCCTAGAGCGCCACAGCGGAATGCTCCGTTTGGCAGACTGGTTTTCGGGCCGCCTCAACAACAAGGAGGGTATAGACCTCCCATACCTCCGCAACAACCACAACAATCGGGCCCACGGCCAAATGTTCAACAAGTCCAATAGAGAAGTAGCAATTATCACTGTTTCAATTGCGGAAGTGCGGATCATTTCATCAGAGATTGTCCGTGGCCCAAGAAACCTAATCAAGGGCAGAGTTCTAATCAAGGTAATCAGAACAAGGGCAAGAGGCTGGTGATACAAGTTCGGCAAGGGAGAGTTAACTTCACCACCCTTGCAGAACTTTCGGATGGAGCCCCCGTCATGTCGGGTACATTCTCTATTCACCACAAACCAGTTGTTACATTATTTGATTCAGGAGCAACACATAGTTTTATTAGTAACAACTGTGGTACCCGAATAGGACTTGATCTTTGCCCTACCCAGGGATCATATATGATTTCTACCCCCGGAGGAAAAATTACTTCCAACCAAATGGTTAGAAGTGTGCCAATTCAATTAGGTAGTAAAGAAATCAAAACTAATTTGGTTTTACTAAACTTAGAGGGTATTGATGTTATACTTGGGACAAATTGGATGACTAAACATAGAGTACTGCTAGATATCTCTTCCCGAGTTATCGAAATTGATTCACGTATCATGGAGTCACTACCCTCTATCTGCCTCAACAAGAGTATCTTCACTCTTGCACTTATGCCATCACAGACCCCAAAGTAAAAGATATCCCTATAGTCTGTGAGTACCCCGATATCTTTCCAGACGACTTGTCTGGAATGCCACCAGACAGAGACATCGCGTTTATTATTGAACTTCAAACTGGCACCGCTCCTATTTCAAAGAGACCGTATCGCATGCCTCCGAATGAATTGGCCGAGCTAAAAATCCAACTCCAAGATCTTCTTGACAAAGGTTTCATAGGCCCAAGTGCTTCACCTTGGGATTGTCCGGCTCTCTTTGTGAAGAAAAAGGACAATAGCCTAAGGTTATGTGTCGATTATCGTCCACTCAATGCGGTCACTATCAAAAATAAGTACCCTCTTCCCCGCATTGACATCTTGTTTGATCAACTAGCTGGAGCTAAGGTCTTTTCTAAGATCGACTTACGCTCTGGTTATCATCAGATCAAAATCAAGCCTTGTGACATTCCAAAAACGGCTTTCTCGACCAGATATGGACTATATGAATATCTGGTTATGTCATTTGGGCTTACTAATGCACCGAAGTATTTCATGTATCTCATGAATTCAGTCTTTATGCCGGAACTCGACAAATTCGTCGTGGTCTTCATCGACGATATTCTGATATATTCCAAGACTAAAGAAGACCATGCTAATCATATACGTGTCGTTCTTCAACGACTACGTGATCATCGCCTTTATGCCAAATTCTCAAAATGTGAATTCTGGCTAGATTGTGTGAAATTCCTAGGACATACTATCTCTAGTGAAGGCATATCGGTTGATCCAACCAAAGTCCAGGAGGTTATGGATTGGAAG
The DNA here is from genome assembly GCF_002211085.1 of Panicum hallii. Lineage (NCBI taxonomy): Eukaryota > Viridiplantae > Streptophyta > Magnoliopsida > Poales > Poaceae > Panicum > Panicum hallii. The sequence continues at coordinate 11,735,043 of NC_038045.1, read as the reverse complement.
CCTCCAGCTTCAATCCATCAAATCCGAAGTTTCCTTGGATTGGCAGGATACTATCACCGATTCATTCCAGACTTCTCCAAGGTAGCCAAACCCATGATTGAGCTACTGAAGAAAGAGGTTAAGTTCCGATGGGACGATAAGTGTGACGAAGCGTTCCACACCTTGAGAAAACTTCTAACAACCGCTCCAGTGCTAGCTCAGCCAGATAATACCCAGCCTTTTGATGTCTATTGCGATGCCTTTGGAACTGGCCTTGGTTGTGTTCTTATGCAAAACAACCGGGTCATTGCTTATGCATCCCGAGCACTTCAGAATCATGAGCAAAACTATCCAACTCATGATCTTAAATTGGCAGCAGTTATTCATGCTCTCAAGATCTGGAGACATCATCTTATGGGTGCTAAGTGTAACATCTACACTGACCATAAGAGCCTCAAATACATCTTTACCCAAGCTGATCTGAATATGAGGCAAAGGCGTTGGTTAGAGCTGATTAAAGACTACGATCTTGAGGTACATTACCATCCTGGCAAGGCTAATATGGTTGCGGATGCACTTAGCCACAAGACGCATTGTCATTGTTTATCTATAGACACTATCAATGACACTCTCTGCAATCAGATGAGAAAACTCAATCTAGAGATCATTCCTCAAGGTAGTCTCAATCTATTATCTATCGAGTCTACTCTTCAAGATAGGATCATCATGTCGCAATTACATGATGAGGGTATCAAAATCATCAAATCAAAACTATCTCAGGGAGAGGCCAAATATAAATGTTTCCACACAGATCGTCAAGGAGTTCTATGGTTCAACGATCGTATTGTTGTACCTAAAGATCATCAACTTCGTAAATAAATCCTTGATGGAGTACATCTATCTAAATTCTCTATCCATCCTGGTAGCACCAAAATGTATCAAGATCTTCGACATTTTGGTGGACCAGAATGAAAAGAGAAATTGCTAAATATGTATCCGAGTGTGATACTTGCCAGAGAGTCAAAGCCAGTTATCTAAAAGCATCTGGTACACTCCAACCAGTACCCATTCCGTCATGAAAGTGGGAAGATATTAGTATGGATTTCATTGTCGGTCTTCCTAACACGTCCCAAAAACATGACTCCATATGGGCAATTATTGATAGACTTACTAAAACGGCTCATTTTCTTCCTGTGCATACCACTTATTCTGCTAAGAACTATGCCGAAGTCTATCTTGATCAAATTGTTCGGTTGCTTGGTGTTCCCAAGACCATCATTTCTGATCGAGGGGCCCCATTCATTGCATGCTTCTGGGAACAATTGCAGTCTGCTCTTGGAACCAAACTAATTCAAAGTTCTGCATATCATTCTCAGACTGATGGACAGACTGAGAGAGTCAACCAAATACTTGAAGACTTGATCCGAGCTTGTATTATTCACTATGGTACAAGCTGGGACAAGTGTCTTACCTTGACCGAATTCTCTTACAACAACAGCTATCAATCTAGTCTTCAGATGGCTCCTATTGAAGCGTTATACGGTCGAAGATGTCGAACTCCATTGAGTTGGTCCAAGACCGGCGAACGCAAAATCTTTGGACCAGACCTAGTTGTCGAAGCCAAAGATAAGGTCAAGGTTATTCAAGCCAATCTTAAAACCGCCCAGTCTGGATAAAAGAGTTATGCAGATCGAAGAAGGAAACCTCTACAGTTCCAAGTAGGAGATTTTGTCTATCTCCGAGTATCTCCTACCAAAGGTATTCAACGTTTCGGCATAAAAGGGAAGTTAGCACCCCGATATGTCAGACCCTTTGAGATCCTTAAAGTCTGTGGCCCAGTAGCTTACAAAATTCATCTTCCAACTCAATTGGCTGCTATTCACGATGTCTTCCATATCTCTCAGCTCAAGAAATGTATCAAAGTACCTACGGAGATCATTGAAACCCATGCCATTGAGATTGAACCCGATCTATCTTACTCTGAAAAACCTATCCAAATCTTGGATACCAAGGAGAGAATCACCAGAAGAAAGAAAATCAAAATGTATAAGATCTTATGGGATCATCACACCGAAGAAGAAGCAACTTGGGAAACAGAATTCTATCTTCAACGAAACTTCCCAAATTTCCTTCAGGCCAATTCCCAAATCTAATCATCTGATTCTATTCTGCTTCAGAATCTTGGGATGAGATTCTTTTTAGGGGGGAAGGCTGTGACAATCAGGTAATTAGAAATATAGATTTTAATGTGAATAGTATGTGCTGGCCTTGGTATATGTGTGTGGTACAAAGGAATAGGGGTATAACTGAAATTTTGTAAAACCTAAGCCCTTTAATGATAATTGGGTAAGAATGGGAGATAGCATTAAAACCTAGGACAAATATAATACTAGGTGTCAAATTTATATTACCATAGGAAAGAAAGTGCAAAAGATAGGTTAAATCCTAAGGAAAATAGGCCTTCAAGTAAAAACAGGGACCTAGATGTGGTTAAAATAAAAATCATGGGTCCTTATATGCAAAATAATTGAAATATCGAAGTAACTTTCAAATTTACTTAAGGGCCAAAATGTAAGAATACAAGTCATCATGACATTCCATGAAAACTTGCAAACATATCCAAAATTTCATCAAATCCACCTTGGTATGGACAAAAGCAATTCAAATTCTACTTTTATTCAAAACTTAACATGTAAAGCTATAAACTTTGAGTTTTTGAACTTGAATCTTAAAACAATATTTTAGAGTTTGAAAAACTCTACAACTTTCATTTTGGGCATTTTCTCATTAAACCTTTAGATTAGTGGGAAATATTTCTTTACCGAGAGGTCCCTGAAATTCTTGGAATTCACAAACAGGTCCCCTGGACCCCTTCCCTCTCTTCTTCTTCCTCGAGCACGTGCTCCTCTGCTCTATTTCCTCTCCTGCCGCCGGCAGTGCTTCACCTCTGGCCGCCACTCTGCCGCCGCCGCCGCGCCACCTCCTGCTGGGATGAACTCCACGCGTCATCCTCTCCTTTCCCCAGCCCTATTTCCCCTCCCTGTTGTCCCTGTTTGCTCGCGCCACGGCTGCCCGGAGCTCTGCTCGGCCGACACGCCCTCGCCGTCGTTGCCAGCTCCTGTTGGTACCCTCATCACCCCTCCCAGCCTTAACACGCGCTCCACGACCACTCTGTGACCTTGTTTACTCGTCGCCGCACTTCTTTTTCCCCAGCATTTCTTTTCCCGAGCTCAACCTCCTCATCGGACCTCCGCCGTCCCTCCTGACTACCGTCGACAGCCGCCGCTCCGCCCCAATCCAGTGCTCCTATGGCACCACAGTGACCCACTGATGCTCTACAGCCCGTCCAATTTCACCCTTCCGCATCCAAGCTTCGTCTTCCACAACTCCGGCTAGCTCGAGTTCCGCCGCCGCCTTTGGTTCACCGTGGGCAGCCCACTCCGAGCCCTCCCGCGCCACGACAACACCCCAGGTAGACTCCTCTCGACCCCGTGAAGCTCTACGACCCCCTAATTGGTCCCCTAGTGCACCACACCGACTCCCCGACGATTGCCGGCGATCTCCACCCGCCGCCGCTTTCTATTCGCCGTGGGGCACCTCTCTCTGGCCCTCCTCGACTCCAAATGTCTCCACCTCTAGCTTTGCCACATCGCCCTGAAGCTCCTCGACTACTTCCTTGCCACCCCCGACCGCCGGAGCACCCTTCCCGCCGTTCATCTCCACCGCCGACCGCACTGTCCCCGTCGAGTCACCGCTACAACTCACCCCAACCCGATCCCGACCACCCCCAGATGCGCAAGACCTTAGTGATGCTGCCCCACCACTCCACCCTCGCCGCCGGCGATCGTCGTCGCCGGATTTAGCTGGTCAACCATCACGCCCCCTCTCTAACCACGGCCAAGGACCCCGGGTGGGAAGAATCAAAAGCCCGAGGGGTTGTCTGCAAAGCATGTGACTTAGGGGAATAGTAGCATTAAGGACCTCTTTGTTATTTCTGCGTCAACTTTGAAATTTTATATCAAATCAAGGAAAACTCCTAAAAATGCAAACTAAAATTTGTTGGAATCCTCATTTTAAAATCTACAACTTTCCTTATAGATTGACTTTCATTTTCTGAGTAGTTTATGCTCTAATTTAAATATTAAGTTTAAGTAGTTGTAGGCTAAGAAAATGCATAATAAATAGCAAAAAAATGATAAAAATGTGAAACCAATTGCATTAATCTTGTATTGATATGTAATACTTAGGAAAAATAAATAACCTACTGTTTGTGTAAAATTTTATTAATATGTGAGTTTAATTATGAATAATACCTATTTAACCTTGTATATTTAATATCTGTGGTTTTAAATGCTCAAAAATTATGAAAATATTTTGAGGTACTGTTCTTAAGTAGTGTAATCTGTCACTAAATTCTCACCCTAATATCAGGAGTAAAACCCCAGGACAAATAAAACATGCAATGTAAATGTATTGCTCTTTTCTAAATAAAATAAATCCATGATTAAATAATGACCTAGGGTTAGTATAAGTAATTAGCAAGCAAATAGATAAAATTATTAATAATTAGTTTAAATATTTGAAACCAACTCAACCTGTTACCTCATGCCATTAGTTAAATATTTAGGGTAACCAACCCTGTTACTTAATGTAACTAGGTAGAATAGTTAATACCCGATAAATGACTGCCCAGTAGAGAGATTAATGGTATGTGCAAAAAGTAAATCATACTTTCGTTGGATTGCAACTTTATCGTGAAGTAAAATAAAAGAATATGCATTCCTTAACTTATAACTTTGCATATCATGTAGACTCGACTACTCTCGCCGACGGTGACTACGAACTAATCTCGGAACAAGGGGTGGAATCAGCTCAAGACCCCGAGAACGCTGTCGAAGTTCTAACTGAAGCTCTGAACCAAAGTTCGGAAAACCTTGACACTACTGCCCCCAACCTCACGCAAGAAGGCAAGCCCCGGACATAACCCCTACTTTATTTACACTGCAATCTATATTATTTATACCTATCTATGCATTACGTTTTTAGGAATTGTATGAGAAACCTTAGTTGCATTTTCTTAGGAACCAATGTATTGAATACAAGCACTTGAGTTCGAATGGCCGCTATGCTAATAGGACCGGTAGAAGTCGGGTGATTTCCTGTCACTCGCGCGATATAGGAGTTGCAATATTTACATTCCTATAATCACTAGAAGGATGACGGACGGGATTTATGTGAGGTATCATGTTTGTGATTATACCCCGTATGTGTTGATGAATTTGATAAGGTCGCAGTGTGTGGTAGCGGTGGTTAAGCATTTGAAAGTACTAGCCACATGCTGCGAAATATGGTAAGCGGTAAGCCTAGTAACCAATCGGCCCGAGGAGTGGACATACCTCCCACCACTCGTATTTTGGTTTTTCCTGTTACTCGATTCGACGTGTAGGAATACGTGTTGCAGGGCAACCAGGAGTACGGCCGTGTAGTTGCTCTACAGGCGTACGTCCTGCACATTGGATGTGCGTATGGTCCTGCAGTCGCTTGTGGTGGCTCTGATCCACTAGTCGGAATGAAAGGCAAACGGTTGCTTCGGAACAATCGTTGGATGTTCCAAGCGTGTGAGTTAGGTTTACCCTTGCAAGGCTGAAATTCGATTCAGGAATCGCCTGTTTCTCACGGAGATTGAGACTGCTTGATCCCTTTACCACATAGAGTAACAAGAGCAATTATACGGTTATCAAAGATGATGTTTGGCCAAAGATTCTACCATGTTTGAATAGCTATAGGTGCTTAACTAGAATGGATAATCACGTAGAACTTTAAAGCTAAAAGTTGAAATTAAGGACCTACTCTTTGTTGCTTTTCAGCTGAAAAATCTACCCAAAACCCGAAAAGCCTTCATAAGTCTAGTTACATGGCTAAGTATACCATGAACGGGTAAGCCTTGCTGAGTATTAGAATACTCAGTCTTGCCTTGTGATATTCTTGTTCAGGTAATCCCCCTGACGACTCTGCCGTGCCTGTCCGTGGCCCTACCCTCTGCCTGATGGTTGGTTCGTGGAGTGGGACCCGTCCCCGGCCAACACAGATCCCTCCGAGTGATATCATGCTAGGGCTAGCATGATATCTGAACTGGCGACGTGTACAGTGCCCGTGTTATAAACTCCGCTGCTATGACTTGGAAACTTAAAACTGTTTTGTAATAATTTCCATCAGTTGGTAACTGATGTTACTTTAAAAAAACACTCATGTAATATATCTGCCTGTGCTGTAAAATATGATGGCATCTGTATCTCTGGACTCGCCTTCGAGGGAGGTACCTTGTTTGATCCTGTATTCGGTGGTTTATCGGGACGTTACCCGATAGGCCAAGGGATTATACCGTTTGAAGCACGATGATGCCCTCAAGAGTGGACTCGCGTACTTGAGCCGGTGTATTTCAGGTTGGTTCTGCCACACCCTCTCTGCAATAAGATCCGCCAATGCTATCCCTTTTACCGCCTTTGCGGGTTGATATCGGATATCGAATTCTGACAATGCAAACAATCATTTTCCCAATCGGCCTTTGAACACAGGAGCAGATAGCATATGTTTTATGACATCCGATTTGCAGATGATAATTACCTCGGCCGATAGAACATAGCTCTCTCTTTGTTGTCATGCACTTGTATCACTACTGACGTGATGGAGGTGTCACCTACTGATAGGTACACATAAAATGGCCTATCTTGTTGGGGTGGAACAAGCACAGGTGGGTTCGACAGATACTCTTTGATCTCTTCAAATGCCCACTGCTGCTCTGCCCCACAGCGAAACTCTTCATTGGCTTTAATTTTTACCAGCTCCATGAAAGGCTCAATCCGCCCGGAGAGATTGGAAATGAACCTTCTAACAAAGTTAATCTTACCAATAAGCTGCTGGAGCTCCCTCTTCGTAGTAGGTGGCACCATGGTGCGCACAGCTTCTTGACTTTTTAGGCCGATCTCGATTCCCCTTTCATAAACCAAAAAATCCAAAAACTGACCGGCCGAGACGCCAAAAGCACACTTCTTTGGATTCATTCTAAGCTCGAACATTCTAGTTCGTTCTAGAACTTGTCATAAATCCTCCAAATGCCCTTCAACCGATGCAGACTTCACCAGGACATCGTCAATATAGATTTCCACCAGCTTGCCGATCAAGTCATGAAAAATGTAGTTCATAGCACATTGATATGTAGCGCCAGCATTCTTCAACCCAAAAGTCATAATCACATACTCGAAGAGACATACTGTCCCAGGTACTCTGAATGCAGTTTTGTTTATATCTTCGGGAGCCATAAAGATCTGGTTATAACCGGCGTTGCCATCCATGAAACTCAAGATCTTATGACTAGCAGCCGCGTTAATTAATATCTCTGCAACAGGCATCGGATATTCATCCTTTGGAGTAGCCCTGTTGAGGTCTCTGAAGTTTGAAATCCACTCAGCATACCTGCAAGGCCTGATAAATCCTGCTTCTAGCATCTTTACCACTTCCTTTTTAACTTCGACCAGGACCTTGGCCTACATCTGTCGTGCTCGTTGCTGGAATGGCCGAAACCCACTTTTGAGAGGGAGACGATGCTGTACTATGCTACTATCCAACCCAGGCATATCTGTATAATCCCAGGCGAAACAATCTGCGTATTCCTTTAGCAAAGCTATCATTGGCTCTCGTAGACATGGGCGTAACTTTTTGCTGACAAATGTTGGTCATGGCTTATCCTCGGGACCAATATCTATTTCTTCGAGTTCGTCAGCCGATGTGAACCCATATCCTAGTTTCTCATCATCTGTTAAATCAACACTGTAGATGGACAAAGAAGATAATAAAAAGAATTTTGGCCGATCGTCGAGATCGGCCGCTCCACGTCGTTCATTGCTTTCTGAAACTTTACAAAAAGAGTAAGGTTGACTGTCAAAGCGGGCCTTCATGTAACTGCTATGACTATGCACAACACTTGACATCAAAAGTTTACACTTTATTTTTTGGGGCCGATCGCAGGAATCGGCCTCATCAAATCCGTCAAAACAGCTCGTTCCTCGTGACTCATCTACTCTGTAAGGCCAGTGGATAAGACCAGCCTCACCCCATTTTTTGTAGCTTCAATGCGGTCACAACCTTCCAAACTGATCCCGGAGATCGGCTCTTGGTCCTCCGCGTCCCAAATGCTCATTGCAGCATGTGAGATTTTGATGGAGTCATCTGTATGAACCACCTCTACCTCATCTCCATCCGACCGGATTAAACACTGATGCATTGTGGAAGGGATGCAGCAGTTGGTATGAATCCAATCCCTGCCAAGTAGAACCTTGTATGTGCTCTTGCTATTGATGATGAAGAAAGAGGTCGGGACGGTCTTGTTTCCGATGGTCAGATCCACACTGAGGACGCCTTGAGCTTCTGAAGTCTGTCCATTGAAGTCACTTAGCGTGACATTAGTCTTAATCAGGTCTACGGTGGACCACGCCAAGTGGCGCAGAACTAAATATGGCATTATGTTAACTGCCGCTCCTGTGTCCACCAACATCTTATTAACAGGCTGGCCGTTTATGTAACCCTTGAGATATAAAGCCTTCAGATGCTTGTAATTCTTTGCTTGTGGCTTCTCAAATATTACCGGTCGGGGTCCCAAATCCAGCTGAGCTACTGACTCCTCATGAGCTCGAGCGTGGAATTCTGCAGGGAGCACAAATACCATATGCGTATCAGCCGATGTCCTCACATCGGCTCTTGTCGACTTCGGCCGCCACTCCTTCCTAGGGGGCCGCGACTCCCTTTCCTGCACATGGTGGACCTTATCCGCCAAATTCGGGCGTGCCTTCCTTAATGATTCGAGATACCTGGCTTCAGCTTCTTCCAGGCTGCGCAACCACTGAACCCTGCGTTTCTGAGAATGATTGAGTCCATCAGGGCACCACCGCGGATGATGATACTTATCTTCTTCTTCCTCAAGGTCCACCCTCCGGACCTGCTCTTGCTGAATTGGAACAGGTCCCATACGCCGAAGAACTGAGACCCCCTTTGCATCTGGTTTCACAGGTCCGCACTCTGGGCAGTCTCTGGTAGTAGGCAATCGGCTCATGCCAGAATCGCAACAATACCTGAAGAACGGGCAATGCCAATGATCACGCGCGTCTTCATGTTTCTTCAAATGCTTTCCAGTACGGCACTCATACTCTTCATCCTCTGATTCTCGCCGGAGACGCTGCTAGTACTGGTACTCGTACTTCTTGAGGAGATCAGAAGAAGTCGGGCGCTGATTCCTAATATGCCTCACTTGTTCCTCTGTGACATATACTTTTTCTTCTTTTTGGGGCCGATCACTAGGATCAGCATCTTTTTTCTTGGTTTGGCGGTGTGGTGCCAACCTTGCCATATTGATACCTAGCGCGAAATTCAATTTTCGCCTCGCAGACCGATTGCAACCCTCTACCATGTTTACACTCGGGAAAGGTTGGGTATCGACCTTCATAGCAGTTTGGCCCAAGATCAATAGGCCTTGCTCGATAGCCAATTGAATCTGCCGACGGAGTTCCTTGCAGTCACTTGTGCTGTGGGTGAAGGAGTCATGCCACTTGCAAGATGATCTCCCTTTCAGTTCCTGTGTTGTAGGTGGCTTATAACCTTCAGGAAACTTCAACTGTTTTTCTTTCAATAACAGATCAAATATCTGTTCAACTTTGCCTACGTCGAAGTCGAAACCCTTCACAAGCCCTTTCTGTTTCACTCATTTACAGGGCACGGGGTTTGCCCCCCGAGTCCATTCTGCAACCGCCACCTCCTGCTCATCCTCAGAGTCTTCAGCTTCCTCTGCGTCGACCAATGCCACTTGACCCTTCAACTTATCTTGATATAGCTCTGGGTGGCACTGCTCATGCGTTGTTAGCTTCTGCACCAAATGCACCAAAGAGGTAAACTCCAATTGGAAAGCCAAATCCCTGATCGGCTTTAGTAATCCCAAAGATGCCAACTCGACTGCCTCCTTTTCTAAAATCCATGTCGAGTAACATCGGTTCTTTACTTCTCTGAAGCGTCGGACATATTCCGCCACAATTTCCCCGCGCTTCTGCCGCACTTGCGCCAAGTCGGCAATTCCTGCTTCTGCAGCTTTCGAATGATACTGAATATGGAATTGCTCGTCAAGCTGCTTTCAGGTGCAAATCGAATCAAGGCCTAACGATGTATACCACCCAAAGGCTGGCCCTGTGAGAGATTGCGAGAAAAACCTTACTCGCAAGGGATCCAACATCGAGATCATCCCTAATTGCGCTAAGTATCGGCTCACATGTTCAATAGAACTAGATCCTTCTGCTCCACTAAATTTAGTGAATTCAGGAAGCCGATACTTAGGCGGTAGGGGAATTAAGTCATAATCACTGGGATACGGCTTAGTATAGCCAATTGCCCTCCTCTTTGGTAGAATACCAAACTGATCCCTCAGAATGGCACTAATCTGTTCCGCCGTTTGTGATCCTGGGGCCGAGTGCGTACTATCGTGACTCGGCCCGGTAGCATAGGCTGCTAGCCACGCTTGTTTATCTGCATCCGTCCTAGGAACTGCTCCAGCTGCCCTCTGTACTGAATGTACCGGATTACTGTTGTCCGGTATATAAGCACACATATATCCATGCGGGATCTCCTTGGGTGGCTCGCTGAAGAATTGGTGATCCACGGGATCACCTCCCACCTTGTAAACCACGTAGGTCGGAGAGCCATGTGACTTCGCAGCCGCGAGCGCATAAGGCAGTGGTGGCCTAGCTTGGAATGGCAATTCCCCTTTGTGGCTCCCCAGGGTTGGTCCTGTTGGAGAGTATTGATCCTTCGTAATCTCCTGGACCACACGCAGGGCAACACGCTCGAAAGCATTAACCAAGCTCTCAGAGTGTCGGTGTAGCAAGTGGTCCACCGCGTAGTTTACTTCTTGCCGTAGAGCTCTGGTACGGTCCTCTGATGGGGTGGATAGATCCACGCCATCAAGGGCGCCTTCAGGTGAAAACCCTTTCCACTTGACGCCATGGTGGTAGGTCCTCTCAAAAGAGCCGATGAGATCGGCTTCGAATTGAGCCTTAATCTCATCATATCTTTGCTTATGTTCGGCAGGCAGCTCCTCGTAGGTGATCGGTTCATCCCTCGCCATCCCGTCAACAGCAGTCGATGGAGTCAAAGAAGATGACAAAGTCGATGAAGATGATGAAGATGGCGAGGATTGTCCCACCGGGCGTGCCAGAATGTGTTGTTTGTCAAAACCCACCGGCGAGCAGCGACAGGCAACACGAGGAGCCGGGAGGCTCCCGGGACTGCTGGTGGGCCCCGGTCCCTCAGTCAACGGCCCGAGATCCGGCACACGTCCTGGCATCTGAGTTGCTAGGCGTGCCACCTGACCTTGTACCTGATCAGGAAGGTGTTATATGTTAGTTTCCTGCATGCACAGACACGTGTAAGCGTTAGTTCGAGCCGTGATCGGCTCATCGGATGTTTCCCGATATCGGATGTAAAGAGCCAATTGTGTTCAGTACCGGATCGGATCTATAAAATAAGGCAAATATATCCGATGGTAATATAAATCTTGCTCTGTAATCGTTAAGCTAATCTAATCTACGACAATTAAAGCTTTCACCATATAATCGGAATATTCTACACGTAACTGAGCCTAACAGATGCTAAAGGTAACAAAACAACAACCTAAACAAAGGCCTAATCATTCAGATATTAAACTAAATCCTCGATTAACGAAGACTAATCATAACAGATTGGATCTACTAAACAAGTACGAAGCAAGGCACTGCCCTTATACAGGAAACAAGCAAAGCATGATTAATATATGAATGAGCCGATGCTACCTTATAAATGCCAAGATAACTAGTGTTACTCGTCATCAACAACGCTTCAGAATGAGGAACACGAAAAGTAAATAAGTAAGAACGATGCTGCCCTGATCACGCAGGGCGTGATCGGGGCCGCACGGCGCTTACCCGAGAAACCCTAGAACAGGGGTGGCGATGCGTCAGGAGTTATTGGTGAATGATTCGATCCTCTTTATTGTTTACCCAAGATACATATTTATAGTCCATAGTCTTGCCTCTCCTAACCAATCCTAACCAAACACGACACGAATGTTAACTATCTATATCTAAATTGTTTAAACATACATACTTTTCTAGATACACGACCAACCTTGGCCCACAACATCTGCAAAGGGTCCGATTCGCAAGCCCATTATAACTATCCATCAAACCCATCTTGCTGCACAGCCCACCTTTTCTGGCCCGCCTAAATTATGGCGATAACAGAACCCTAAATAAATTTTGCTAGAAATCCTTTTAGGACCCATAAGGTTTTTATTCCAACATTTTGATTTTAGAGCATTTACCATGAATTAATAGCAAATTACTAAACCATAAAAAGAAATATAAGGAATTATAGGTTTTATGCATCTCATGCCCCATTGCATTATTTTATTATTTATCTTCCATTTGAATTTAAATTTTAAATTCAAATTCTAATACATTTGAATGCAATTCTTTTTCTCCCTCTTTTTCTAATTGGGCCCGGCCCACTCTTCCTTTTCTTTTTCTCTTTTCTTTTCCCTTGCAGCCCAGCCCAGCCGGCCCAACCCTTCTTCTTTTCTTCCTTCACTATGCGGCCCAGTTGGCCCGGCCCACTTCCTCTCTCTCTACGCAGCCCAGCCCTCGGCCTCCCTCCTTCTCGTCTTTTCTTTCCCTCCGCACGGCCCAACAACTCCTCCCAGGCCCACCTTCCCCGCACAGCCCGCTTCTTTCCCCTTCCCCCTTTCCCTCGCTGACAGGTGGGTCCAGCCTGTCGGGCCCGTCCCCTCCCGCGCGATCGGATCGGACTCGAGCCCGAGTCCGACCTCAGTCCGGCGCCCCCTCGCCACACGCCGCCTCAGGGCCCGCACGCCCAAGCTCCGTGGACCGCCCTATTTAAGCAGCCGCCCGAGCCCTAGCTTCCCCCAAGCCGCAGCCGCCTCCCGCCCGAGAAAACCTAGCGCCCGAAGCTTCCGCCGCCGCCATCGCTGCCGTGCCTCGGCCGCTCGCCGCGCCGCCGCTCCGCCGCTCCCCGCCGTCAAGCCAGCGCCCCAGAAGCTTCACGTGGTGGTGAGGATCCTCGCCGGCCCCTCTTTTTCCCTCTTCCCTGCTTTCTTGCGCTCACGCGACCTCACCATCGCCGCCGTCGTGTGCCTTCCTTGGTCACCGGTGCTTCATCTTAACCCTACCAACGCGTTCCCCATCTCATTCTCATTCTCCCCGCCAAACCTGGGTCGAATCTATGCCCGGGAACGCGGTTACGCGTTTACCCCGGTGAGCCGCCACCTCGCCGCCGGCGCCTCGCGCTGCCGCTCCGCGCCTTCAGCCACCCCTGACTGTTAGATCTAGATCTAACGGGTTAGATTAGATCTAACCCGAGTAAAAAGAACCAGATACCGGTCAACTCGAGGCAGTTTTGCACTTTAGCCCCTGAGTTTTTTTAAATCAACCCGCAGTCCACGGTAGTTCAAAAGTATTCAGGAATAGATCCTTTCCCTTCTGTTTAGGCCTGCCTTTTCAAAAATAGAACCCGCAGTCCCAGATCCTTCTATTTTGCAATCTTACTCGTAGGTCTAAGGTTTAATTATGATCTAGCCCTCGGTTTCTTCGGTCAGAGCCTTTTAGTTTCAAATCTTCTACAAATAAGCCCCTAGAATCATGTTTTAGCCCTAACTTCTCTAGCTAATTAATTAGAAACTTTAGCTTATGATAATCTTACTGAAAGGGCAAGAGGGGTTGCATCGTCGGGGTATAGCTCGGTCCTCTTGAGGCATATTGATATATGTGGTCCTTGGCTAAGGTACTATCTCATTAGGGAGGGTTATGACCGCTTTGACTTTAAACCTTAGAGAATTGTTATAAGTTAGGGAATGTCACACCCAATTTTAAGGACAAAACTGAATGCATAACTATATGTATGCCAGGATCAAGTTCCATACATATAGTGACTCATCAATGAATAATCAGCAACAGTATCATGAAAAGAGAATTAAAAGACTATAAAAATTATCAGAGTTAGATAGCTTATCCTGGAAACGAAGACTCCAAACTTCATAGGCAATTGACCAGGGGTTGCGCAAGCCTAGAACTCAGCATCATCTTCAAAAGACTTCACATCACTTTCTCCTCTGAGCAGCAATTATAACAAGCGTGAGTACACTTATGGTTGGTACTCAGCAAGTGTTGGGAATTATATGACATAAAGGCCAAAATCAAGGAAAGGCTGACTGGCTTACTACGATAAGCAATTTTAGTTGGTCAAATTTTATTAGCACCTGATTACTAAGGTATAAGTTCATACCAAAACCCACATTAAAAGAGATAGAAGAGATACAGCATAATCATAACCACAAACATAAACATGGTCCAGTATAACCATAACCATAACCATGGTCCACGATTTAATTCATCTTCAATTTCAATTATCATTTGAGTGTCCAAGCCGCTCTTAACCGTGAGCACGGCTGATATATCAGTTTTCACTCTACAGAGATTGTACACTTTACTCACAACTCATATCTCCCGATTTGCCCGAGGTAGCTAGCCTCTTAAACACTTCCGAGGTGAGTGGCAAGGGATTCACTATGAGGCCTTTACAAAGATTCCCTAACTTATGACAATCCGCTAAGGTTTCAGGCCGCAGTGGTCATAACCCTCCCTAAAGAGGAAGACGCCTTAACCAGGAACATATCTACGCCTCAAGTGGACCGGGCTATACCCCATCAACGCACTTCCCTTTTGCCCTTTCGGTAAGATCATCACAAGCTAGAGTTTATAATTAATTAGCCAAGACCAGAGCCATATAGTATTGTGGTTGCACTATTTTCCTAGGTGGTTCTCCATGTTCCGATTAAACATATAATCTTGTGATTAACATCACCAAGAGCATGAACATGGATAAAACAGGTATAATATCATCATTGTTGTCATCATGGTTACATATTATTCCCAAAATAGAACCAGTTATAGCAACTAAGCAATAGCTACCCAACATAAAGGTCAAACCCAGGTTGACAAGGAATGATCATAAAGACTAGCCATATCCTTAATTAGGATCCATCAAAATTAGACACATGCATGCAGATACAAAAAGTTATATTTATTGTGATTATTAGTATAAAAGAATGATCAAGGAAACACTTGCCTTTCTTTTAGAGAATAGCTGCTCAGAGTCTTCAATTCTTGTTCTTGAAACTTTAAATCTTCAAAACTCTTGGATCACGCACCTTCTAACGTCACACAAGCATCGGGTCCAAGCATACAAGCAAGCAAACAAACAAGAACGAGTAAGAACAGACACAGCAAGCAAAAGAAAAGCTTTAAAAGAGCGGAGTAAATAATAGGGCTCGTTGCTACAGTCACGAGAATGAAAGAAATGCGGAAAATGGAGCTAGGGTTGAAAAGATATAGCTATCGGAAGATTTATATTATAAAAGAAATAAAAGGACTATAGGATTTTATTTATTTCAATTTAGAAGACCAATGTAAAACATTTAAAAGAGAAATATCTCTAATTATAATTAACTTATACTATACTTGCATTTATAAAGACGAGGTACAACTTAATCAAAATTTTATATTAATTGTCTATGTTCGAATTATCCGAATTAAACAATTTATAGAAAGAAACCGGTAACAGCATCTAAACATCGAACCTTATGATTTGAGTTGAACTAAACAAATTAAATTACAAACATATTTAAGTTGATATTAATCAAATTAACATTAATTATGAAAACCGGAGTAAAGACTTAATTGGATTTTATTTTGAAAAACTAGATGAGAGGATATTATTCAAATTAAATTGATATCTAATTTTATAGATAGGAATTATGGTACAACAACACCGCTAAACGATAGCTTAGGATTTTAGAAGACTAACGAAAAAACAGATCGAAAACGCGGAAACTACGCATGAAACAGCGCTGCAGGGACGTATACATAATTAACTATAGACTTCGGGGGTTAGCAGGAAAGAAATTCAAGACACAGAAAATAGTGATTGCAAATACAGAAAAGTTTAGGGTTAGATCTGAAAAATTCTATGGTGGGGCTGGATTGAGAAGATGTAATAGATCTAGGGGGTTTTCTGCAAATTTTACAAGACACAAGAAAGAATAGGAAAATTACATCTTTCTTCGGGGGCTGGTCTGCAAAATCTTGAGTTCCTCCGTGGCTCCGCACGGGAGCTTCCTACTGGCCAAAATTGCAGCGATTTAGACCATGGGAGAGCCCGGGAAGTGGGGGAAAAGAAAGAGGAGAGGGAGGGGGTTCGATTCCATGCCTTACCCGCAGTCGAGATGCATTGTAGAGATCGAATTTCGCAGAGGAAGATGCGACGGCTGTCTGTTCATCCTCTTTCTGGGCGATTCTGTGCGTGCGGCCTGCAGGGGGTGAGAGCGGGGCTGTAGGGCAGGGCGGTGCAGGGGGGAAGTGCAGGGTGCGTAGGGGCTTGGGCACCTAGGGGCGACGCAGAGGCGGGGGCACGGCGCCCAAGTGGCCGGTGGCACTTCCGATGGTGCGCATGGTGCGCAGGGGCTCTGACCGGCGGCTGCTAGTGACGGAAACTCGGCCGCGGGGTCAGACGTGCAGGGGCGCAGCGCAGCACGGGTACAGGGGCGACGCCGGGGGTTGGGCGATGGCGGCGCTTGCAGCAGCAGCAGGGGCGCGAGCAGCAGGAGCCAGGGGCGATGGTGACGGTGATGCAAGGCTCAGGCGATTGACCTTGCGAACAGGAAGTCGTGCGGCGACAAGGGAAAAAACAAGCAGAGAAGATGAGACCTAGGGTTATGCGAGGATTTATAGGGCACGCAGGAGCCGACGCAGGGGAGAACATTGGTGCCGGCTACCGGGGAACAGGAGGTGCAAGGCGCGTTTAAATAGGCCTGGAGATATTGTGCTGGGCTCCAACTCGAACGAGGATAAGGACGCGGCGGCGCATCGGGCTGGGACTCCTTCTTGAGTCCGGATTGCGTACGGGAGGCGAGATTGGACTGACCCGCGGGTCCCACAATTTAGCGAGCAAAGAGAGGATAGAAGAGGTAACGGAAAGAGAAAACGAGATTGATCGAGCGAGTTCGGTTATATGCCGAAACAGGTTCGGGTGAGGGCCGAACGCGAAAACGAGCTGACAGAGCTGGTTGAACGTGAACCATTTATTCAGGAGCGCGAAAAGACAAAGAAAGGATCAAGCCGAGTTGTTGGGGCTGACAGTGATCGAACATTGTCGAAAAAACACTGTAGACGAGCCACGAGGCGTCATTTTCAAGCATGACTTGATCGGGGGAAACGGTTAGAGGATCGGGAGCTCGATGGGACATCTTAAAGATTCGGAGAGGACAAGGTTAAAAGGATGTACAACAAGAGACGGTTGTGTCCGACTATGATGAGAATCAAAATAGAAATATTTTCTAGAACACATTTTCAAGTTTAAAATAAATTAGAAAAGTCCAGATAAATATTCAAACCAAGAAAAATATATCCAGAAGAATCCTAAAATTTTCCGAGGAAAACTCGGGAGTTAATTTGGGTCACGAGGATTCCAAATAAAATATTTGAGACTCATGAAAAAAAATTTTAGAGCTTTCCAAGTAAAAAAATGGATCTAGCTCTTGGATAAATAGAATAATTGCCAGAAAAATCTTTAAAATTGTCAGAAAATCCTATTGATAGATGAACATATTGTAAAAGATATTCACATCCTAAAATTAAATATTTTAGGGTGTGACAGAACTCCCCCCTTAAACAGAATCTCGTCCCGAGATTCGCAAGGGCTGGTGACAAAGATGAGAGTTAGGGCAAAAAGATTTCGTCAAGGAGGCGCAAGATAATAAGATGGGTATCGAGAAAATGAGAGAGTTTAGATTGGGATCTTCACTTGCTTTTAGCTGGATTGACCAAAAGGCGTTGACGAGAGATTCACAAGGGCTGGTGATTGGAAGGGGCGATAGAACATAGAGCTTTTTTTTTAATAAGGGGTAAGGCGGGATGGCAAGATGGGTAACAAGAAAAGGAGGGAAGATGATTGGATCTTCTTCACATGCTTCCAAGCAGATGGGGTTGATGAGAGATTTACAAAACCTTGTGGTTGAAAGGAGGCAACAAGGTATCAAGATGGGTATCAAGAAAAAGAGAGAAAACGGATTTGGTTTTTTTTTGCGCTAACTTTTGCTATGAAGCAAGAAGACGGCATTGATGAGAGATTCGTAAAGTCTAGAGATAGAAAGGAGAGATAAGGCAAGGAGCTTCTGACCAGGAGTAAAGTGATATGACAAGATGGGTATCGAGACAAAAGGATGGAATTTGGGTTTGGGTCTTTTCTGCTGGCTTATGCTTTGGAATGTAAGGATATCGTGGCTGAGAAAACTAAGGGAGAAATGATGTCATTGCAGGCACAAATCTCACAACACATCAACGAGAAAAACAAGGAGTCTAAGTAGTCAAGAGCAAACAACAAGCATTACAAGCACACCAAAACAAACCATCAAACAACCGAATGTAGCGTTTTTCAACTGAAAAGGGGAACCTCCTAAGTATGGGTCATATGCTAAAGCTTCGGTATTCTTGATGTAGGCATCTCTCTCAGCTTGTCTGGCAGAACATTAGCTTCTTGAGTGTAACGCCCATGAGTCCAATGTAGTCTTCAATTGCTCTGGCTTGACTTCTTGCAGTAGACAGTCACTTCCATTCTTCGGGGTACAAGGTCGGACAATCTAGCGTTTGTAACCAAAAGGAGAGGAGAAAAATAAATCCACTTGGAATAGAGACAAGGGGATTTCCAAAGTGGCCAAACTTGAAATCCAGGAGGAGGTAAATTGGAACAAACGGACATAAGGTAACCAATGCCATTGAGGGTACAAGTAGACAAGGAGATTGTGAGATGTAAAAGCAATGGAAAGGAGGTGATAGAAGAAAAGAATACAGAGTTAGATAAAAGCAGCATCAAGGATGAGATAAATGAAGAAGGATGAGGAATGAACAACAAGAGGGTTAAGGATATGGTAAAATATGACTTTTATATCAAAATAGATCTTAGAAAATGACCATTGCTATCTAGGCTGGCGTCCTACGGTCAACACAGCTCTGATACCACCTCTGTCACATCTGGTTTTAAGGACAAAACCGAATGCATAACTATATGTATGTCAGGATCAAGTTCCATATATATAGTGACTTCATCAGTGAATAATTAGCAATAGTATCATGAAAAGAGAATTAAAAGACTATAAAAATTATCAGAGTTATATAACTTATCCTAGAAACGAAGACTCCAAACTTCACAGGCAATTGACCGGGGGTTGCGCAAGCCTAGAACTTAGCATCATCTTCAAAAGACTTCACATCACTTTCTCCTCTGAGCAGCAATTATAACAAGCGTGAGTACACTTATGGTTGGTACTCAGCAAGTGTTGGAAATTATATGACATGAAGGCCAAAATCAAGGAAAGGCTGACTGGCTTACTGCGATAAGCAATTTTAGTTGGTCAAATTTTATTAGCACCTGATTACTAAGGTATAAGTTCATACCAAAACCCACATTAAAAGAGATAGAAGAGATACAGCATAAGCATAAGCATAACCACAACCATAAACATGGTCCAGAATAACCATAACCATAACCATGGTCCACGATTTAATTCATCTTCAAGTTCAATTATCATGTGAGGGTCCAAGCCGCTCTTAACCGTGAGCACGGCTGATATATCAGTTTTCACTCTGCAGAGGTGGTACACTTTACCCACAACTCGTGTCTCCCAATTTGCCTGAGGTAGCTAGCCTCTTAAACACTTCCGAGGTGAGTGGTAAGGGATTCACTACGAGGCCTTTATAAAGATTCCCTAACTTATGACAATCCGCTAAGGTTTCAGGCCGCAGTGGTCATAACCCTCCCTAATGAGGAAGACGCCTTAACCAGGAACATATCTACGCCTCAAGAGGACCGGGCTATACCCCATCAATGCACTCCCCTCTGACTCTTTCGGTAAGATCATCACAAGCTATAGTTTCTAATTAATTAGCCGAGACTAGAACCATATAGTATTGTGGTTGCACTATTTTCCTAGGTGGTTCTCCATTTTCCGATTAAACATATAATCTTGTGATTAACATCACTAAGAGCATGAACATGGATAAAACAGGTATAACATCATCATTGTTGTCATCATGGTTATATATTATTCCCAAACCAGAACCAGTTATAGCAACTATGCAATAGCTGCCCAACATAAAGGTAAAACCCAGGTTGACAAGGAATGATTATAAAGACTAGGCATATCCTTAATTAGGATCCATCAAAATTTGACACATGCATGCAGATATAAAAAATTATATTTATTGTGATTATTAGGATAAAAGAATGATCAAGAAAACACTTGCCTTTGTTTTAGAGAATAGCTGCTCAGAGTCTTCAATTCTTGTTCTTGAAACTCTAAATTTTCAAAACACTTGGATCACGCTCCTTCTAACGTCACACAAGCATCGGGCCCAAGCATACAAGCAAGCAAACAAACAAGAACGAGGAAGAATAGATACAGCAAGCAAAAGAAAAGGTTTAAAAGAGCGTACTAAAGAATAGGGCTCGTTGCTACGGTCACGAGAATGAAAGAAACGCGGAAAACGGAGCTAGGGTTGAAAAGATATAGCTATCGGAAGATTTATATTATAAAGATATAAAAGAACTATAGGATTTCACTTATTTTAATTTAGAAGACCAATGTTAAAGATTTAAAAGAGAAATATATCTAATTATAATTAACTTATACTATACTTGCATTTATAAAGACGAGATACAACTTAATCAAAATTTTATATTAATTGTCTATGTACGAATTATCCGAATTAAACAATTTATAGAAAGAAACCGGTGAGAGCATCTAAACATCGAACCTTATGATTTGAGTTGAACTAAACAAATTAAATTACAAACATATTTAAGTTGATATTAATCAAATTAATATTAATTATAAAAACCGGAGTAAAGACTTAATTGGATTTTATTTCGGAAAACTAGATGAGAGGATATTATTCAAATTAAATTGATAACTAAGTTTATAGATAGGAATTATGGTACAACAACACCACTAAACGATAGCTTAGGATTTTAGAAGACTAACGCAAAAAAAGGGATCGAAATGCATCTAAAACGCGGAAACTACGCATGAAACAGCACTGCAGGGACGTATACGTAATTAACTATAGACTTCGGGGGTTAGCAGGAAAGAAATTCAAGACACAGAAAATAGTGATTGCAAATATAGAAAAGTTTAGGGTTAGATCTGAAAAATTCTATGGTGGGACTGGATTGAGAAGATGTAATAGATCTTGGGGGTTTTCTGCAAATTTTACAAAACACAAGAAAGAACAAGAAAATTACATCTTTCTCCGGCGGCTGGTCTGCAAAATCTTGAGTTCCTCCATGGCTCCGCACGGGAGCTTCCTGCTGGCCGAAGTTGTAGCGATTTAGACCATGGGAGAGCGTGGGAAGTGGGGGAAAAGAAAGAGGAGAGGGAGGGGGTTCGATTCCATGCCTTACCCGTAGCGGAGATGCATTGTAGAGATCGAATTTCGCGGAGGAAGATGCGACGGCTATCTGTTCATCCTGTTTCTGGGCGATTCTGTGCGTGCGGCCTGCAGGGGGTGAGAGCGGGGCTGTAGGGCAGGGCGGTGCAGGGGGGGAAGTGCAGGGCGCGCAGGGGCTTGGGCACTTGGGGGCGACGCAGAGGTGGGGGCACGGCGCCCTGGTGGCCGGCGGCACTTCTGGTGGTGCGCATGGTGCGCAGGGGCTCTGATCGGCGGCTGCTGGCGACGGAAACTCGGCCGCGGGGTCAGACGTGCAGGGGCGCAGCGCAGCACGGGTACAGGGGCGACGCCGGGGGTTGGGCGACGGCGGCGCTGGCAGCAGCAGCAGGGGCGCGAGCAGCAGGAGCCAGGGGCGACGGTGACGGTGATGCAGGGCTCAGGCGATTGACCTTGTGAACAGGAAGTCGTGCGGCGACAAGGGAAAACACAAGCAGAGAAGATGCGACCTAGGGTTACGCGAGGATTTATAGGGCACGCAGGAGCCGACGCAGGGGAGAAAATTAGGGCCGGCTACCGGGGAACAGGAGGTGCAAGGCGCGTTTAAATAGGCCTTGAGATATTGTGCTGGGCTCCAACTCGAACGAGGATAAGGACGCGGCGGCTCATCCGACTATGATGAGAATCAAAATAGAAATATTTTCCAGAACACATTTTCAAGTTTAAAATAAATCTAGAAAAGTCCAGATAAATATTGCAAACCAAGAAAAATATATCCGGAAGAATCCCAAAATTTTCCGAGGAAAACTCGGGAGTTAATTTGGGTCACGAGGATTCGAAATAAAATATTTAGAACTCATGAAAAAGAATTTTAGAGCTTTCCAAGTAAAAACTGGATCTAGCTCTTGGATAAATAGAATAATTGCCAGAAAAATCTTTAAAATTCTCAGAAAATCCTATTGATAGATGAACATATTATGAAAGTCATTCACATTCTAAAATTAAATATTTTAGGGTGTGACAGGGAATCTTTGTAAAGGCCTCGTAGTGAATTCCTGCCACTCACCTCGGAAGTGTTTAAGGGCCTTGCAAACCCGGGCATCAAGGGAAACACGAATTGTGGGTAAAGTGTACAACCTCTGCATACTGATATATCAGCCGTGCTCACGGTTAAGAGCGGCTTGGACAATCACATGATAATTAAACTTAAAGATGATCTAAATCGATGTTCTTTATTTATTTATATTATTGTTATCTTATCTCTTTTATTTATTTAAAGGATTGGTATATACTTGCATTTAGTTAATGCCCGCCTGATAAAACTTGACCAACTAAAAATGCTTATCACAGTCAAACCATGTTGGCTTTTCCTTGATTATAGTTTGCATGTCATATAATTTACTCCACTTGCTGAGTACCAACCATAAGTATACTCACACTTGCTTTATTAAAACCAATGCTGCTCAAAACAAGATAATTATCCGGAGTTCCCTAAAGATTTTGAAGAATACTAGATGCATGCCTCCTAGTTATCTGCCTGTGAAGTCGAAGTCCGCTGCTAGTTATCGACGTTTATTTATTCACTTAAGATTAAGACTATCGGTCATATAATAAAGTACTATTATACTCTATTTCGTTATTGCATTGTCTCGGGTATACACTTGTGACATCTACTATTTGTGCGGAACTTAATCCTCGCGCACATATGGGATGCATTCGGTTAACTTTTCTAAACCGGATGTGACAGAAGTAGTATCAGAGCAGTGATGACTGTAAGATGTTAGACTAGTCAGTAATGGTCAAAGTAGCCTAGCTTCTGCTTGCTCGCTTTTGAAAACTGCTTATTTCTTGAGTATAGCACTGTTATTTCCTTCTTGACTTCATGCTTGTCTCTCAAGTGTGTTGGTATTTTTCAAAATGCAATCTTGCTTTAAGGTCACCTATAGCATTTTCTAAATATCCTCAATCTTGCTATATCCTCACTTTTGCTACAGATGGCCAGAAACAAGCAGACCGCCCGAAAGAGCACCTGTGGACTGCCGCATCTGATCCATCATCCGCAGGAAGTGGCCGACCAAGTGGAGTCCGAGCAGCCAAAGCCCAAGTACGTGATACTCGAAGACAACGATGACGACTACTACGGCTACATGGAGTTGCCTGAGGACCATCCTGAGGTCTCAAGTGGCTTCAATGAGGATCCTGCAGGAGGAGACAGTGCCGATCCAGGTGCCGCAGGTGGAGATGAGGATGAGGATGGTGACAATGACTCAGCTGCACTCGATGGTGGTGACGATGACCCAGAGCCAGCCGTTGCTGCAAGCCCATCGCCACCTGAACCCCACTATGAGAAGCAGATACATCTCTTGGACTTTGCCGAATGTCCATTCCCCACGCTTCTCTGGAGGGCCATGCAGAGAATTGGGTTCCCGCTAATGCCACACTATGAAGCTCACTTGTACAAGAATGCCCAGCAGGAGGAGGAGTGGTTGGTGGCAATGGTGATCAGTGTTCATGATGAGAGACATGGCAGCCGGGTGGAGTACTCCAAGCACATTGATGATGTGCCTAGGAGGACCTTGGACGCAGGGACTAGTGAAGCCACTAGGAGAGCGCTCTACTATCTCTGTCACAATTACAGGGATGAACTTCAGGGCATTGAGTTTCAGCTGTTTCCACAGCGCAAGAGGGGAGCCACCTGTGCGGAGATTCCTGCCCCGCCCCCTGGGGAAGGAAGCTTGCTCATGGACACTACGCAGGAGCAGGTCGCCGCTCTCAGCCTAGACTTGGATGCTGCCGGAGCAGAGATCTAGGAGGTCAAGAGAAAGCTGATGAAGACCATCAGGGAGAAGGCGATTGTGACACCCTGAAAAATTTCAAATTTAAACTACGCGTTAGAGTATCCTGGCCGAAAATGTATTCGTCGTAAAACCCTGATTCTCTCCGTTTCGCCGTCACGCTGACGGCCGACGCGAGCCTGACCGCCGCACCGCTCTGACGCTAGAGTAATTCGTAGAAACGGTTCGACGTCAAAACCCTAAAAACCTAACCGGATCGCTGTCCCGTTCCGCTTCGCTCGATGGCCTGTCGCTCACGCGCAACCGCCCGCCGCGATTAGCGCCGGCGCGACTCCTTTTCTTTTCCCTCTCTCCTCGCGCGAATCCCGCGCGCGTGGCCGACCGGCCGCGGTCGCCGCCGCGACCGGCGCCGACGCGTTTCTCTCTCTCTCTCTTTTTTCCCCTCTCCCATTTCTTTTTTTTCCAATCTCTCTTTCTCTTTTCTCTTTTCCTTTCTTTCTTTTTTTTTCTCTTTATCCTTCCTTCTTTCTTTTCCTTCCTCCCTTCTCTCTTTCTTTCCTGTTCTCCCCTGCCGCATGCCCGAACGCCGGCTGGCCGCGCGCCCGCGCTGCCCCGGCCGTGCTGTGCACGCGCGCCCACCCCGCGTGCTCCGCGTGCCCCGCGTACCGCGCTGACCGCCGCGCCGCGCCGCCCGTTGCCGCGCCCTCGCCCTGGCCCGCGCCGTGCCGCGCCACGCGCGCACGCGCGCACGGACGACGCGCCGCCCGCCGCTGCTATGCCGCGCGCGCTGCACCGCGTCGCCCCATGTGCCCGCACGCGTCACGTCGCCCCGGCCTCGCCGCCTGCGCCGCCACTCGGCGACACGGACGCCACGACGCGGCCGCCATTAAGGCGCTCCGCGCCGCTCGCTGGCCTCCCCACCGACCACCGCCACCCGCCGCCTTTGAGGGCCTATAAATAGGCCCTCACCCCGCCCCTCTTTCCCCCACGGCCTCCACTGCCACCGCCTGCCACCTCCCTCGCCTCCAGCGCCGCCGCCGCGCCTCGCACGGCCGCCGACCGCTGCCCTTCGTCGCCCCACCCCCACACATTGCCCCGGCTTAAGGTGAGTGGGGGAATCGAGTTCCCTTGGCCCCCTCTTCCTTTTCCCCCACCCTCGGGGCTGCCATCGAGCCCGGGCCGCCGGGGATGGCCGGCGCCGGAGCTCCCCTCCCCTCTCCTCTGTTTCCTGTGAAGGGAGGAGGAAGAAGGTGGCCCTTTGCCGAAAAACCCCCTGGCCTTCCCTGTTTTTCCAAGAAGACCCCCCCACTCTAATACCCATAAAACACTTCTTATTCACTCCCTTTGGCAAAAGAAACCTCGTTCTTTCTAATATTTCAAACCAAAGCCCTCGATACATAAACCTAGTTATACTCGACACATTTTAACATGCTCAGGGTATTTCTAGGAATCGTAAATAGGTCCCTACTCTTTTCGGATATTTACGAACAAGCCCCTGGACCCCCGTTTAACCCCTGAAACCACCTTTAACTCGTCATTTTATGTACGAAACGACCTCCGATCGACCCGAAACTTTACCACACCCTTTCTAGTATAGTTCTAGCCATGCCATTAAGAAACCACCCAAAAATATTACCCCTAACTCCGTAACTAAATTATTTCCGATTCAAGCTCAACGATAAAAGCTTTTAGTTCTTGTGCTTGATTGTGTGTCTGTTTGCGTCGTAGGACACGGAGTGAACGAGGAAGGTCCCGACTGTGACCAAGCGAACAAGGACCAGTACTGCGACCCCGAACCTGAGGGACAGTGCTTCGATCAGGACCTCCCGCAAGGACTTGACGATGGCAAGTTCAATTCCGCCCTTTGATGCATGTTTTTTTTGTCCTAGTTTTTATACACACAACCCGATGGCCTGTTTTATAAAATTGCATGGTTTTGCGTGCCGTAACCATGGTAGGATTAGCCACCCTTGTTGTGACAACCATACCTTGACCACCTGATTTTATAAAGAAAATGCGTGTGTGTGGGAAAGGGTAAAATGTGGATTTGAGAAACGAGTCGGACGGGATGGATGGCATTTCTGTGTGAATTGCCGTTGGTGTGCTCGTACCTGTGTGGTTGAGCGTGGAGGGGAGATATCCATCTTGTCACCCCTAAGGACCGAGTTGATGTGTCATCTCACCTAGCTTCCTGTCGTGCAAACCACTTGACCGTTGTATGGGCAACGGCTTAGCATAAATCCCACTAGTTAGTCTGGTAGCCATCAGGAGAGCTGAGAGCAACGGGTGATCAAGGAGAAGGGATAAGCTCTGTGTGACTTATGCCCCAGTTGAACCTCGGAGATAGGTCGAATGACCCCTTGATGGATCCCGCGGTGGCTAGTCAGGTCTAGCTAAGGTGGGTAATGGCTTTGTTGGGATCTGCACCGACACTAAGGTGATCGTGCTGTGGTACCCCACCTGTGGGTAAAGTTGCACACCTCTGCAGAGTTTAAATCTATTCGAATAGCCGTGCCCACGGTATTGGGCAAGTTATGGTGTGGTCACATAACTAGTGTTTCTCTCTGGGAATGGTTGGGCTGGTGTGAGTTGTTTGGAAGGTGTCCGGCAGTTGTGCCGTGTGCTACGGCGGACGGGGAGTCTGGTAGCAGTTTAAAAATTGGATCCTGTGTGGATCAACATTACATGCTTTTGGTGTTTGAAAACTAGTTTTGAAAATATTTTTAAACGAACCTCTGCATATAACCGAATTTTTCCGTAAACGAACCATAACCTTGTCCTTGGATTACCTTGTGCATTAAATTCCGTTATACCCCCTCCGTGGGTGTGATTGGACTTGCTGAGTACGTTTGTACTCACCCCTTTCCTACTTTTACAGTGGAAGACCCAGACTACGTCCCCGAAGACAATGAGTAGGGTTCCGTCCTGCACCCAGTCTTGCCTGTGGTTGAGGCCACCGTTGGATTCCGCATGGCGCAAGACTCTGATGATCCTCTTTTCATAACTAGTGTAGTAGTATGGGTTTTAGTTGTAATCCTCGCGATAGTGGCGCTTCATTGCCCATTACCGTGAAGAGATGTACGGTGATGTACCATCTGTTGTAATAAAAGTGTTATCAGCCTCCTGGGACTGATAAGTTCACACTTTTAAGTCTTCCCTGATGGGGGGGACGCTTCAGGTGGTATCAGAGCCGTAGACTGGCCGTAGGACGTGACCCTAGGAGCGAAACCCCTTTTCAGGCCCTAGAATTTGTCCCGATTTAGAAATTTTCTGCAAACACTCACCCCTGGTCTTTGCCTTGTTCTAGATGGCTGGCAATGGATGGGTTAGCGGAATCTACCACGCAGAGCCCGGCCTCCCCAAGTTACTATTGCTCAGCCTGGAACGCGTTGGGATTATGGAACCACCGGAGTATGCCTACCGTGAGTACATCGCCGGAGGCACCCTTCGGTGCGATATAATGGTCTTTGTAGAACGAAGCACCCGCTACCCTAATGTGGACCCCTGGTTCATCTCCACAAAGGGCTTCCGCTTCCCCGACACCTACCGAAAGGCCGCCCGTAAAGCCCTGCGACGACTGCGTGTGCTCTACAAGTGCCACCTTCAGCGGACCCCTATGGGATTTTTCCCACCCACTGAGGGACGAGGACGCACTTGGATTGCCCGAATGAGGGGCCTTGGACGAGAAGAAGAAGACCTCGAAGATACGGTTTCCCACCTATCCATCTACCTTACTGGCTTGGATGCCCTCTACCGCGAACAGGCGGCACAACTGAAGCAGCTAATTCGTGGGATTGAAAAGATAACCCAGGAGCTGGAGGAACAACGGACAAGAGCTGCAAACGCCGAGTATTCCTTAGCCGCCCTCCAAGCCCAGATGCAAGAATACGAGGACCGCAACGGAATAGGTGGATGGATAGAGGAAGAAGAAGAAGAACCCATGGAAACCCATTGGGATAAGGGTACTCAGACCGAAAATGAGATGGATCGGTTCCTTCCAATAAAGAAGCGCTCTATCAGGACCGAGGAAGAATCCCCGTAATAGGATTAGCACTCCAAGCTAGAACCCGACCCTAATAACCCCGTGCCCTTGGAAACTGTACCCCCCATGTTGCAATAATAAATGTTATCTACTCCCTCGTTGTACCTGTACAAAATTTGTTTACCCTGTTCATGTTTCAGATGGCTGAGGAAGGATGGACCCAGGGCGATTGCCAAGCAGCACCTGGCTTTCCCGGACTCTTAATCAACACCCTGGAGAACCTTGGCGTTACAGAGCGCCCAAGGTACTACAGCCGAGAGTACGAGCACCATGGTACCCTCCGCTGCAGGGTGATCCTGGTCATCGCCAGGAGTAACCGCTACCCCGACATCCAGCCTTGGCGAGTGACTGCCACAGGGTTTAGACATCAGGACACCTATCCCTTGGCCATCAGAAAAGCACTCCGTTATTTGTGCCGGATTTTTGAAGAACACCTCGCCCCCATACCAGCAAAGTTCTTCCCGCCGGCCATCAGAACCCCAGTCTGGGAAGCACGCATGAGAAACCTGGAACGACGTCACCACGAAGAAGGCCCCCTGTACCAAGTGGCTACTCACCTAGCCGCCCTGGACCAACTCTTCGATGAGCAAGCCAACCTTCTAAGGGAGCAGATCCATCGAGCCGAGCAAGCGGAGCTCGCAGTGAGATTACAGCAGATCCGAGCCGCCCACGCCGAGGCAAGAGCCGCAGCCGCGGTCAGTAGCGAAGCAGTGGCCCAAGAGAGCCTCAGGCAAGCCCGAGACCGGCGCATGCAAGATTGGACCCGAAGTGGAACACCAGTCCCGGCAATCGGAGAAGACCACGTCTTACTCGGGACGCCCGTCATAGGATGGGGACCCCTCTTTGGAAACACACAAGCCCCACCCGAGAACCCTGAAAGCTCTGCTGCCGCCGTCGAAAGGGATGCTGCAGCGCAACCCTTGACCAATGGGAATCCAGAGGACGGCGAGCAAGGATCACTCACGCTTTCCGCCCAAGAAGAAGGCCTGCCCCGTGAATAAAATAACCGACGCCACCCTAGTAAGGTGTCCCCAGCCGCTTTTGTTTAAGTCGTGCCTGATCCCGGACGAGTAGTACGAGATCTAGCCTTACCCCAAGCTGTACCTCCCCGTTGCAGTAATAAAGTTGTTTGTGCTTGTTGTTTGTGATGATGTGTGCTGATTTGTTGTGTGCCGCTTGTTATATATAACTACTGGCAGGAGGTAGATTCTGCCTTATATACGAATTAAACAACTTAAACATCACCTAATCATAATCCCACTCTAATCAACAGATGGTTCCCCGGAGCGTCACGAGGGCCTCCCGTAGCCGGAACCCCGCAGCCGTTGGTGCCGGAGCGCAGCCTGCCGAACAAAACCCTCCTCAGGCAGAACAGGAAGTAAGCCAGAACCGAGGAGAAAATCAAGGAGGAGAACAACTACCACCACCCCCACCCCTCGGAGACCTGGCACAAATAATTCACAACCAGACCCTCATACTGGAAACATTGGCCAACGCCCTTGTTAACCGGCAACCACGAGGGCAAAACATGAATGACAAGCTGACAGCTTTTCTGAGGACCAAGCCGCCCACCTTTGCTGGATCATGCAACCCTTTGGATGCAGACGACTGGTTACGAGTGATTCAGAGGAAGCTCGAACCGTTCGAATGCCAGGACCGAGATAAAGTCCTTCTGGCAGCCCACCAGCTCAACGGAACAGCATTATCCTGGTGGGAAAACTATTGTGCCGCAGCCGAAGATGCCTCTACCATCACCTGGGGAGAATTCGTAAGGGAGTTCCGCCGCTATCACATTCCTTCGGCCACCATGAAGTGCAAGGCGGATGAATTCCGCGCACTACAACAAGGAAGCATGACGGTGGAGGAGTACACCCACCGGTTCATAGAATTGGCCCGGTACACGCCGGAAGAAGTGAACGACGACGATAAGAAGCAAGACATGTTCAAGAAGGGATTAAACCCAGAACTCCGGACCTTGCTTACCCCACAAATCTATCCGGACTTCAACACCCTGATGAACAAAGCTATCCTCACAGAAAGGGCCAGAGCCGAAGAGAGGAAGGATAATAAACGCAAATTCCTGGAAAGCAAGGCCCGCCAACAGGACCGCTACCAAAAGCTGAGGAACACCAACTACACTGCACCAAGATCTCAGGCCCCAATGCAGTATAGGACTCAGTCCCAAGTGACAGGATCACAGGCCCCGCCTAGGAGTCAGAATACCACGAGGGCCCCGCAGAGCAATGCAAGTCAGGTCGCCCCCGACAACAACAATGTTAGGGCATGTTTCAACTGCCGTGAAACAGGGCATTACATTGCCAATTGCCCTTATGCCAAGAACAAGCCGGCTACGTCAACCTTCTCCAACACAGTGAATGGACCCAGACCAGCCCTGACTGGTGCCAACCGAGTGCCTATCCGCAACAACGACAACAGCCAGCAGACGAAGCAGCCCCAGCAATCATTTGGACGAGCCCGCGTCAATCACATCGATGCGCAGGAGGCTCAAGAAGCTCAGGGCGTAGTGCTCGGTGAGTACCTAGTCAACTCAGCTCTGGCAACAGTATTATTTGATTCTGGAGCATCGCACTCGTTCATATCCTCAAGCTTTGTGGAAAAACACAAAATACCCACAGTACTACTAAATATACCCCTATTAACCCGGACGCCTGGAGGCAACATCAATTGTCAATTAGGCTGTCCATGGGTAAGGATCAATTTAAGTGGGGTAGAATTTCTAGCAGATTTGGTAGTACTTAAGTCTGGGGGAATAGACGTAATCCTTGGGATGGACTGGTTAAGCCGACACAATGGTCTCATAGGCTGTACTGACAAGGTAGTACACCTAACAAACCCTGAAGGAGTACAAGTGATCTGCCATACCCGGGATAGTAAGTTTGACCCAATGGTGTTTAGCGTGGAAGCCCAGCCCTTAGAAGGAGTCCCGGTAGTAAATGAATACCCAGATGTTTTTCCCGAGGAACTCCCCGGTATGCCACCAGACAGGGATATAGAATTCGTCATCGACCTTATCCCCGGAACCTCCCCTATAGCCAAGAGACCCTATAGGATGGCAGCCTCGGAATTGACGGAATTAAAGAAGCAACTAGAAGAACTACAACGGATTGGCTTTATCAGACCAAGCTCGTCGCCATGGGGAGCCCCGGTTCTGTTTGTCAAAAAGAAAGATGGGAGTATGAGGATGTGTGTAGATTACCGGGCACTGAATGAAGTTACCATTAAGAATAAATACCCCCTCCCCAGGATTGATGACCTTTTCGATCAGCTAAAAGGAGCCAAGTACTTTTCCAAGATCGATCTAAGGTCAGGATATTTCCAGCTCAAGATTAGGGAAAGTGACATCCCTAAGACAGCTTTTGTCACCCGCTACGGGCAGTTTGAGTTCACAGTAATGTCCTTCGGACTAACCAATGACCCTGCCTATTTTATGAACCTCATGAACAAAGCATTTATGGACGAGCTGGATAAGTTTGTCGTAGTCTTTATTGACGACATACTTATCTACTCCAAGAGTATTCAGGAACATGAGCAACATCTGCGGGTAGTATTGGAAAAGCTGAGGACACATAAGCTCTATGCCAAGTTTAGCAAGTGTGAATTCTGGCTGGAGAGAGTAGCTTTCCTTGGTCACATTCTGACCGCGGAAGGCGTAGCAGTGGACCCAGAGAAGGTCGAAGCAGTTTCCAACTGGCAGCGACCAACCAACGTTAGTGAAATCAGAAGTTTTCTTGGATTAGCCGGATACTATCGGAGATTTATTGAGGGATTCTCTAAGATAGCCCGACCCATGACGGAACTTCTTAAGAAGGAGAAAAAGTTCGCCTGGACGGAAAATTGTGAAAGAAGTTTTCAAGAATTGAAGCAAAGGCTGACAACCGCCCCAGTGCTGACCCTACCGGACATCCATCGGGACTTTGTCATTTATTGTGACGCATCCCGACAAGGACTAGGGTGCGTACTGATGCAAGACGGGAAAGTCGTTGCATACGCCTCCCGCCAACTCAGGACTCATGAGCAGAATTATCCGACCCATGATTTGGAATTAGCAGCCGTAGTGCATGCCCTTAAGATTTGGAGACATTACCTGATTGGAAATAAGTGTGAGGTTTACACCGACCACAAGAGCCTGAAGTATATCTTCACTCAGCCGGATTTAAACCTAAGGCAAAGGAGATGGTTGGAGTTGGTCAAGGACTATAATTTGGAAATTCAGTATCACCCCGGAAAGGCGAACGTGGTGGCCGACGCCTTAAGCCGGAAAACCTATGGACCCAAGGATGACCATCTATGCGAGGAAATGGCACGATTAAATGTGCACATTGTTCCGCGAGGTTCCAGCCATGTGCTGAACGTCCAACCAACACTAGAGGATAAAATTAGAGAGGCTCAAAACTCGGATCAAGAGCTAGTAAAGATCTGCAAGCAAACTGGAGAAAACAAAGCACCAGGTTTTAGAGTGGATGATAAGGGGACGTTGTGGTACGAGGATAGGATTTGTGTACCCCAGGAAGGAGACTTCCGGCAAATAATCATGGACGAAGCCCATAACTCAGCCTACTCCATCCACCCAGGATCCACCAAAATGTATATGGACATAAAGCAAAAATATTGGTGGAATGGAATGAAGGCAGATATTGCACGATTCGTGGCTCATTGTGATACCTGCCAAAGGATCAAGGCCGAACATCAAAAGCCGGCAGGATTATTGCAACCCTTGCCTATCCCGGTTTGGAAATTGGATGAAATAGGAATGGACTTCGTAGTAGGCCTACCCAGAACACAGAAGGGACACGATTCCATATGGGTAATAGTGGACCGACTCACTAAATCGGCCCATTTCATACCCGTACGAACCACTTACGGTGGAGAAAAGCTGGCTAAGCTTTATGTGGAAAACATAGTAAAGTTACATGGAGTGCCTAGCCGAATTGTCTCGGATAGAGGGACCCAATTCACCTCTAGGTTCTGGAAAAGCTTACATCAAGCCATGGGCACCAAGTTAGATTTCAGCTCTGCATATCATCCACAGACGGATGGACAAACCGAAAGGGTAAATCAGATTATGGAAGACATGCTGAGAGCATGTGTCCTGACCTACGGAAAGGACTGGGAGCAGAGTCTGCCTTATGCGGAATTTTCTTACAATAATAGCTATCAAGCCAGCCTGGGCATGTCGCCATTCGAAGCCCTCTATGGAAGAAAGTGCAAAACTCCCCTGATGTGGTCGGAAGTTGGAGAACGCGCCCTGGTAGGACCCGCACTCATAAAAGAAGCAGAGGAAAAAGTAGCGGAGATCCGCGAAAAGCTGAAAGCGGCTCAGTCCCGACAGAAAAGCTACGCAGACAAGAAAAGGCGAGAACTAAGTTTCGACCCAGGAGAATTTGTTTACCTTAAGGTCTCACCTATTCGAGGGACGCGAAGGTTTCAAGTACAAGGAAAGTTGGCCCCTTGATACATTGGACCGTATCGGGTTCTAAAGAAAGTCGGAGCGGTAGCATACCAACTGGAGTTACCAGAAGAAATGTCGGATATACATCCAGTGTTTCACGTCTCGCAAATAAGGAGATGCTTGAGAGTACCCGAAGGAGAACACGTGCCAGTGGAAACAATAGACCTACAACCGGATCTGCGGTACCAGGAGGTACCGGTCAAAATCCTGGACACTGTCACTAGAAGGACAAGAAACTCTAAGGTGCGAATATGCAGGGTTCAATGGAGCAGACACGGAATAGAAGAAGCAACCTGGGAACGCGAGGAGGCGCTAAAGAAGGAGTTTCCCCATCTATTTAGGAATCAGCCGAATCTCGAGGACGAGATTCATTTAAGTGGGGTAGGTTTGTGACGCCCTGAAAAATTTCAAATTTAAACTACGCGTTAGAGTATCCTGGCCGAAAATGTATTCGTCGTAAAACCCTGATTCTCTCCGTTTCGCCGTCACGCTGACGGCCGACGCGAGCCTGACCGCCGCACCGCTCTGACGCTAGAGTAATTCGTAGAAACGGTTCGACGTCAAAACCCTAAAAACCTAACCGGATCGCTGTCCCGTTCCGCTTCGCTCGATGGCCTGTCGCTCACGCGCAACCGCCCGCCGCGATTAGCGCCGGCGCGACTCCTTTTCTTTTCCCTCTCTCCTCGCGCGAATCCCGCGCGCGTGGCCGACCGGCCGCGGTCGCCGCCGCGACCGGCGCCGACGCGTTTCTCTCTCTCTCTCTCTTTTTTTTCCCTCTCCCATTTCTTTTTTTTTCCAATCTCTCTTTCTCTTTTCTCTTTTCCTTTCTTTCTTTTTTTTTCTCTTTCTCCTTCCTTCTTTCTTTTCCTTCCTCCCTTCTCTCTTTCTTTCCTGTTCTCCCCTGCCGCATGCCCGAACGCCGGCCGGCCGCGCGCCCGCGCTGCCCCGGCCGTGCTGTGCACGCGCGCCCACCCCGCGTGGTCCGCGTGCCCCGCGTACCGCGCTGACCGCCGCGCCGCGCCGCCCGTTGCCGCGCCCTCGCCCTGGCCCACGCCGTGCCGTGCCACGCGCGCACGCGCGCACGGACGACGCGCCGCCCGCCGCTGCTGTGCCGCGCGCGCTGCACAGCGTCGCCCCATGTGCCCGCACGCGTCACGTCGCCCCGGCCTCACCGCCTGCGCCGCCACTCGGCGACACGGACGCCACGACGCGGCCGCCATTAAGGCGCTCCGCGCCGCTCGCCGGCCTCCCCACCGACCACCGCCACCCGCCGCCTTTGAGGGCCTATAAATAGGCCCTCACCCCGCCCCTCTTTCCCCCACGGCCTCCACTGCCACCGCCTGCCACCTCCCTCGCCTCCAGCGCCGCCGCCGCGCCTCGCACGGCCGCCGCCCGCTGCCCTCCGTCGCCCCACCCCCACACATTGCCCCGGCTCAAGGTGAGTGGGGGAATCGAGTTCCCTTGGCCCCCTCTTCCTTTTCCCCCACCCTCGGGGCTGCCATCGAGCCCGGGCCGCCGGGGATGGCCGGCGCCGGAGCTCCCCTCCCCTCTCCTCTGTTTCCTGTGAAGGGAGGAGGAAGAAGGTGGCCCTTTGCCGAAAAACCCCCTGGCCTTCCCTGTTTTTCCAAGAAGACCCCCCCACTCTAATACCCATAAAACACTTCTTATTCACTCCCTTTCGCAAAAGAAACCTCGTTCTTTCTAATATTTCAAACCAAACCCCTCGATACATAAACCTAGTTATACTCAACACATTTTAACATGCTCAGGGTATTTCTAGGAATCGTAAATAGGTCCTTACTCTTTTCGGATATTTACGAACAAGCCCCTGGACCCCCGTTTAACCCCTGTGGGTAAAGTTGCACACCTCTGCAGAGTTTAAATCTATTCGAATAGCCGTGCCCACGGTATTGGGCAAGTTATGGTGTGGTCACATAACTAGTGTTTCTCTCTGGGAATGGTTGGGCTGGTGTGAGTTGTTTGGAAGGTGTCCGGCAGTTGTGCCGTGTGCTACGGCGGACGGGGAGTCCGGTAGCAGTTTAAAAATTGGATCCTGTGTGGATCAACATTACGTGCTTTTGGTGTTTGAAAACTAGTTTTGAAAATATTTTTAAACGAACCTCTGCATATAACCGAATTTTTCCGTAAACGAACCATAACCTTGTCCTTGGATTACCTTGTGCATTAAATTCCGTTATACCCCCTCCGTGGGTGTGATTGGACTTGCTGAGTACGTTTGTACTCACCCCTTTCCTACTTTTACAGTGGAAGACCCAGACTACGTCCCCGAAGACAACGAGTAGGGTTCCGTCCTGCACCCAGTCTTGCCTGTGGTTGAGGCCACCGTTGGATTCCGCATGGCTCAAGACTCTGATGATCCTCTTTTCGTAACTAGTGTAGTAGTATGGGTTTTAGTTGTAATCCTCGCGATAGTGGCGCTTCATTGCCCATTACCGCGAAGAGATGTACGGTGATGTACCATCTGTTGTAATAAAAGTGTTATCAGCCTCCTGGGACTGATAAGTTCACACTTTTAAGTCTTCCCTGATGGGGGGGGACGCTTCAGCGATTCTGGAAGCTCGGCTGAGGGGAGATCCGGAGTTACCCCCGGAGTACGACAGCAACGAGCCTATGGAGTACCTGCCAGATTCACCTCCTCGCAAGCACGTCCACTACGGAGAGCCTGGCTACCACACCCGCTATTGTTAGAGATGTAGATATAGGAGTTAAGATAGGAGTATTTTTTTAGATAGAAGTTTTCTAAGAGTCTTTTGTAATCGCTTGTTCGAAACGGTCTTTATAGTGTGTTTTAATTTAGATTAATATGCAAGTGTGCTTGGTTTTGTGAGAACAATATGGTTTGGATCTTTGTAATGATTGCGATAAATTGTGGAGTGATGACCACAATTATATCAAGTTTATAATACAAATAGATAGTTTAGTAAAGCTTGGGGTTGTCTATCTTCTTTACTATCTTTATCTTATCCTTGCTCCTACCCTTTTTTTTCCATGATTAATTTCATGAGTCTCATTTTTCTAACCAATCAGATTGTGAACACAAGGTCCGGGTCAGGAGTTGATCAGCATGCAGTGCCGCGACAGGGAACAAGCAACAATACCAACCCTGATCCTCAACAAAGTCAACCACACCAGGCGCCACCTGCAGGGATGGAGCAGTTTCTCGCCGTCCAGACTCAGCTGCTTACCAACATGGTGAATACTATAACCAACATGCAGGCTCAGATGAACCAAGCTCCACCACCTCCACCACCACCAGCAAGAGACAGGCATAGGAAGTTCATGAGCCACAAACCTCCCTCATTCTCTCACTCATCTGATCCACTACAAGCTGATGACTGGATCAAGACGGTAGAGAAAATGCTGAACATCGTCCAGTGTACTAACAGGGAGAAGGTTCCTTATGCTTCAGGCAGATTGGAAGGGACCGCTGCAGATTGATGGAATGCTTACACCGCAGCCCATGTGTAACATCCCGAATTTTACGCATGCTTAAAACCATACTTAAGAATTAATTAATTAATTAAATTAATAAAAGTACTCTGGATAAAATAATGTCAGTCGCTCAAACTTTGTTCTCATCCCAAATGCAGCCCGTCCCTTGTATTTTTCCTTGTCAACCCACAATCCGACTCATCTTGACCTCCATCTGATTAAATTGGAAACCCAACCGAATTCCTTCTATCTCATTCCAACGTAACCGTGTTAATCTTCTAATCCTATTACTCTACTTCCTCCTTAGTCCAGAATATCATCAGTAGAGCTCACCGTTCTTTCTCGCCATCCCTGTAATTTTTCCGAGTCCACCGCACGACGTAGAATCTCATTCACCGTTTACCTCTAGTCGAAGCCGATGAAGTATCACCAGCATGCCCGCTAGCCTTGCGTAGTGTTCCGGCAAATTTGCCTGTCCCCCCCCCTCTGCTTTTACGCACGCTGCGACGGCGAGACCGACAGCCTCAACAGCCGCGCACCTCACCAATTTCACGCACGCGCCGAAGCCTCCGGAAGACAGCGGTACGCAACCTTTACTCCGGTAAACGGTCACCAGTACCTCTGCATGCCGTAGGGACTTACCACCTTCCTAACCATGTCGTGACCCATTGAGTAGCTCAGTTTGAATTGTGGGTGAGAGAGTCCGCGCTCGCACTGTGTGTGCGTCCGCGCGCACAGAGGCCGGGGTGAAGATTTTTACCAGCAAGAGTCGACAGCCGCGGGCGCCCTCGAGACCAAGCCGCAACCGCAATCACCGCTGAACCAGTCGGACCCATCCCGAGCTCTGTCCGCCAGCCGCGACGCGACCCGTTGGGCAGCACCGCTTCGAGCGAGTCCATGCTCGGACTGTGCTCAAGCACGCGCGCACAACAGCCTCGTTTACCAGCGGAGATTTTTGCGGAGCGCACCGCCATCGCCTGTCTATAAAGTGCCTGCCTCAGTGTCGCTTCTGCCCTGCCTTCACCGAGACCAGCTGCAGTGAACCACAAGCCGAGCTTGTACTTCTTCCTCAACCTCGAGCCGTCACAGCTGCCGCCGTCGATCTGCACCGCGAGTCTTCTCCGAGCCAGCCGAGAGCAAGGTGAGCATCAGCAGCTCCTCCTCTACCTATCCCCTCTGTTGAATCGCCTGCCCATCATCTTCCCGAGGCCACGTGAGCTTCTGCCTCCATGGCCGCAGCTCCCCGACGCAGCTGCTGTCTCCCATGGCCATTCCCCGAGCTGCAACCTCAAATGATCAAGCTGTGAACTAGGGATTGATTTCCCCTGCTCCCTGGCTGTCTCCTTCCCCTTTCCCCATACCAGCCAGAGCTCGCTCGAGCTCATCAATGGCGGAACAGAGGCGAGAAGCCGAGAAGACACAGGCATATATCCCCGTTCCTGTTTTCCCCGCTCTCCGTTGAGGCCAATTAGTCCCACGTGATGGACTGAGTAAATGGAGCCCACACAACCTAACCATGCCTAAGCCCACGTACACTAATTAGCTGGATCCAAATCGATTGCACAGCAGGCCAAATGCACTCGTACAGCCCAAGCCGATCCATTTCTTTTTTATTTTCGTAGTTAACCAAACATCGACACTGTTTAGACCGTATCTCACCCATCCAAACTCCGATTGACCTGATTCTTTTTCCTAAATTCATATAAAATCAAGAGCTATCAAATGAAACCAATATTTGTATGATGTGATGATGTTTGCTTGTATGTGTATGTGGTTTGTTTGCGTGATTACGAATCAAAATCAGAACCCGTACGCGAAGGAGAACCGGAGATGACCCGGAGTTCGACGCGGAGGATCGCTACGCTAGCGAAGGCAAGTCTCATCGATCCCTGCTTGATCATATTGCACCTATTGTGATGAACTACCTGTTATAACCTTTAGTATAGGTCATTGCATGTAACACCCAATGTAAATTTCCAAAATTTTAATGAATTTATTTTGTCTTAAATAAAATTTCTAAGGTCTTTCTTGATTTATCTTGCATTTAAACTAATTTTATACCACAAGTAATTAAAATTTATTTTAGGTTCAACATGATTGTGCATTCATGCTGGTGCATCTCTTTTGTTTGTTTGAATGGTTTAGTTTGGGTTCAAATTTGAATTAGAATGGATTTGAGTTTGGAAATCAGGAAAAGAATAGAGAAGAGAGGAAAAGAAGAAACCAGCCTAGCTGCCCAAGTCTCTCTCTCTCTTTCCTAACCCGCGTGGCCCACCTTTCCTTTTCCCCCTCTTTTTTCCGCAGCCCGGCCTGGCTCTCCCTTTCCTCTCTCTTGGGCCGGCTCCCTTTTCACGCATGGGCCACGCCCAGCCCAGCCACCAGCTCCCCAGCCCGAGCGCTCCCTCTCTCTCTCTGGCTCTTGGGCCCCACCTGTCAGCGCCTCCCCTCCCCTCTCTCCTTCCTTCCTCGTCCCCGCGCACCGGCCGCCCGAAATCTCCGGCGAGCCCTAGCACCGGGCCCGCACGCCGAGATCCCCTGCCCGGCCTTTATCTGGCTCCCGCGGACCCCCCAGCATCTCATCCCCTACCCCGCAGCCGCCCCAAACCCTAGCGTCGTTGCCCCGTTCTGCTCCGCCGCACCGAGCCTCTGCGCCGCCGTGTAACCGTCGCTCCGGTGCACCCCAGCTCCGGCCAAGACCCGCAGTAGCTCCGCCTCGCCACCAGGAAGTTTCCCGAGGCTTCCACTCTCGACCCCGAGCCCTGCCCGCGCCAGAATCGAGCCCGAGGACCGCCGCCGGTATCCTGCTCCGCCCCTGCGATTCCTCGCCGCCGGTGATCCCCGGACCTCCCTAACCCCCATAGAACCTTTGCAGGATCCCCATGAGTCAACCCGTGGTGACCAGAAGCTCGGAGCGCCCCTGCGTCGACCTTCCCCACGAGCACCGATCGTCTTCACCGCCTGCCCCTTGTCGCCGGCCATCCTCCACCGCGTTCCAGCCTGCCTCAAGCCCTCGGTGAGCACCACATCATCCTCCTGGGCGTCTTGCGCTAGATGTCATGGACCAAGGCTTGCTCCTGCGGCCGGAACGCGCGCGCCGGCGATGTGCCGCCGTGCCGACCCGCCCCCGTCGTCGTGCACGCCGCCTGAGGCCTCCCCGAGCCCCACCTTAGGCCCAGGTGGTTTACCCATGTCGCGCTGAACCTTCCAGACCCGAGCTCGAGTAGATTTGACCCCCGGAGCATCGGATTTGAGGAGCTCCGGCGAGCTCAAGCCGCGCGCCGCCGCGGGAATTGGAGTCCCGCGACCTAGCGCCACCACCCCTGCAGCCCAAACCCCCGTGCGTCCGATCTGTAACGAGCGGCCAGGATTAGATCATGACCAAGCAGACCCGGGCCACCCGATCGAGATCCAGGGGTCCGAAGCCAAAGATACCGGTTGGCTCTGGTAATCTTGTTAAAGAGCCCCTGAGTTTTCCAAAAATCAACCCGCAGTCCACCTTAGTTCAAAAATAATTCCAGTTAGGTCCTGTTTTTAAGGTTTAGGCCCCTGAGCTTCCTAGAAAAAGTACCCGCCGTCCATCCCCGGTGTTTTTGCATGTTAGACCCTAGGTCTAACCTTTAATTATGTTTAGACCCTCGGTTTTGGCGCAGAACCCCTTAGAATCTCCTATTTTCTTACAGAAAAGCCCCTGGACCTTGTTTTAACCCTAGTCTTCGCGTCTTAGCTCCGTTTTAGGTGGTTTTCACGCTCACGCGATCGTTGTAACGTGTAGAATAGTTTTAGCTTAGTTTTGTGTGCTGTTTTACTATATTGTTGTACTGTTTCTTATCTTTTGCCATTGTTTGTATGTATGTGCATGTGTGGACCATGTTTTGGCGTTGCGATCATGAGTAGACGTTGAGCCATCGGAGGAGTACCAGGAGCCACCTACTTCAGAGCCCTTTGAGCAGCAGCAGGAGAACTTTAAGGAAGGCAAGTATAACATGAACATCCTATCACTTTTAAATATAATTTCATACTGCATTTTAATACTGTATGCCTATAAGAATTTCCTAGCCACTTTTATCCCTTATATAAATACCTTGGGTTGCATTTTGGTTAGTTGTGCTAGGTGCTACGCTCTCACATATAACGGTTCTTTTTAATTAAATTTGATTAATGATATATGCAACTTGATTCTGAGAGTGGCCCCTTGTGCTGTGTGCTTGAGTGGCTCACGTCTCGTTAAAATATGTTTTTTTAGAAACATGGTTTAGGGGGCCAGCACGGTGCTTAGTGCTTGGTTGGCCACTCTCCATAAGGACCGGTTCATAGAGTGACAACCTGGGACAACCGCGCAACCACAAGACTGGAATGGGATGGTCTTGACTTATTAATTAGGTCATTTTGGTTTGGGAGTAACTTACCTGCGGGGCAAGAGGGGTGGTAAGCTTCAATGGTCCCTGCTCCTCCGGCTTGGTCTGTGCTGTGTGCTTGTACCCCCGTGAGGTGGGCCCCATCGTTGCTGATCTAGAAACCTTAGCGGTTACACCTTACTAACGTGATCCTTTGTAACGGTCTCGTAGTGCGCTTGCTAGTCATCTCACCTAAGGAAGTGTGATGAACAACTAGCGTAGCTCATGACTTGTGGGTAAAGTTGTGCAACCTCTCGAGAGTGTAAAACTGGTATACTAGCCGTGCTCACGGTCATTAGCGGCCCAGATCCTCCGTCTGATTAGCGGGGTTTACCTTTGGTGGTTTGGTTGGTTCTCAGTAGACTCGCAGTTAATCTTGATTAATTTCTATGTAACTTGGGTTATGGTAATTCATCCACTTATAGTAAATAGCTTTAATAAAATTTGCCAAGATTAAAAGCTAATGCAGTTGAGTCAGCTAACCTTAGAGCCTCATAATTCGTGTTATACTTGTTGAGTACAAGTTGTGTACTCACACTTGCCTTCTCTACTCTTCTGTTCTCTTTGGGATATCTTCGACTGCTGCTCAGTACTAGGCAACGTAGAGGACTACATCAGCGGACTTGACGATTTTTAGGCGTTGTCTCCCAACCGACGTCCCTGTGGCGCCCTGTTCTTCATGTATTTTTTTACGCTTCCGCATTCCTTGAACTGATTCTTGATTCAGTTGTAATAAAGATATTCATTTATAATTTATACACTTTCATTTCGAGATACGTGTTGTGATATCTTGATGATTCTGTTGTATATATGTGTGACTTAACCCTGGCGCATATATGATTGCTCGGTTTATGTTCTTATAAATTGGGTGTGACATTGCATGTGCTGCTGATAATTACCGACTGATTGAGATGGACCTAGTTACTAACTTGATAGCATGTTGTTATGATGTCTTGCATGATGATTGCCTATTGTCCTTGGATATGTTGAGTTGAACCTGATATGAGATGAGATGTCGACCGGGGCAGTGTGGGACAGTGGATGTGTAAGCACTACCGTGGTGGTAGACTTATGTTCGAGTGCTACCGTGGTGGTAGGCTCGAGGTTGTGATGTTGAGGATGGTTACTTCCCTGGTGAAACCCAAGGACCGAGTTGTTTTGCCATCTCACCTAAACTATGTTCAGTGCGACCACGTGTTCCGGAATGGGACGGACTTAGCCTAATCCCACTGGCTAGCCTGGTAGTCGTCCGAGGTGGATGTGTTTATGTATGGGTGGAGACCGAGAGTGGTCAGGACCTGAGGGTATGTGGGCGGCTAGGCGAGGTTATGCCATGGCTGGGTGTCGGCTATGTCAATACTGTCTCTGGCAGTATTGTGCATGTGGGTACAGCGTGCTACCTCTGCAGAGTGTACAAATCCATTCGAATGGCCGTGTCCTCGGTACAGGACATGTTACGGTGTGGACATAACAACGAGGTGCCTATCTAGCATATCCTAGCCCTGTTATGTGATGGTTATTAGTGAGATGAACCCGGAATTCTTGTTATTTTTCACCCTTTTGTTGTATTTGTTATTGCATTATTTAGATACTTGATCATTACATTGTTTATCTGCTTTAACCCCCTCCCGTAGGGCGAGGTGGGACTTGCGGAGTACTTTTGTACACACCCCTGTTGTTGATATGTTTTTCAGAGGATCCTGACTACGTTCCAGAAGACGTCAAGTAGTCCGTGCCCGCACCCAAGTCTGTGTTCGTGGAGCCATAGTCTAGCGGTAGTGCCGATGACGTGTGAAGAGCAGCTTAGTGCCTATATGTTGTTTGTGATCGTGTTCCTAGTGATTGTAATCTTCGTGATGAACTGTGTAAAAATAAAGTTTGTATGACTTTGGTTCCACCTATGTAATGTATTGTACCAGAGACTATTTTCTGGTATATTAATACATTATTAGCACCGATCCTCTGGGTCGGGGCACTTCAGGGGTATCAGAGCCATACTTGGCTGTAGGACACGGACCATAGGCCTTGCGAGACCGTAGGATGTCCCCTTAGGATGGAAACCCCCATAGGAACCCAAGAAACCCCCTAGAGCCTCAGTGATAGGTTCATTTTTGATGTGCTAACCCCTTTTTGCTTGTTAATCAGATGTCTGGAGATTGGACCACCACCTATTGCATCGAGGAAGATGGCTTCCCTAAAGTGCTCTACGCCGCCACTATCCGACTAGGTATTCTGGAATGCC
Organism: Panicum hallii; assembly: GCF_002211085.1. NCBI lineage: Eukaryota > Viridiplantae > Streptophyta > Magnoliopsida > Poales > Poaceae > Panicum > Panicum hallii. Next base: position 11,691,084 of record NC_038045.1, on the reverse strand, counting down.
CAGAGTACGTGGGTCGTGAATAGTGGAGCATGGCACAGAGAGCTGCGAAGTCACGGTGCACATTGGTGCCAGTGACAAGTTTTTAGAGATGAAGCCGTGGAGTGTCACTGCCACTGGGTGTCATCTGAAAGACACATACCAGTTGGTAGCTCGCAAAGCCTTGAGGTACTTGTGCCAAATGTATGAATGGCACTTGGTCCCCACGCCCATGAAGTACTTCACGCCTTTGGATCGCAATCGCCACGCCTGGGTGGCGAGGATTCGGGCCCTGGAGAGCCCTGGAGAGCGCGAAGATAATCCCACCGTTGTGGCCATGTCAGGCTATTTATTAGCCCTAGATGATCTTTGTGATCAGCTAGGCCAACACGTGAGGAGTCTCATCAAGCATGCTGAAAAGGCTGAAACCCGTTGGCAAAAAGTGAGGGTGGTGCTTGCTAAAGCCGAAGCCCAAGCCGCCAACGCGGAAAGTAGAGCTGTCTTGGCAGAAGAAGACCTTAGGGAGCAAGCCGACCGCCACAGTCAGCTCCTTAGGGTTGTCTACCTTGTAGAGCGTGCCAAGAGGAAGAATCGCTCCGGGAATGGTGATGAATCTCCAATCTTGGAGGGAGTACCAATGTACCATCTTGCAAGTCCTAGAAGGAGGATTTGCGAACCTGTCCCACCAACCCCTCCAACGTCTCCCCGAGAAGACAAAGCCAACGAAGGAGAAGACCCGACGAAGCAAGCATTAGGAGAGGATAGCCAGGCTGATGTGCCTGTCGACCCATAGTACTTAGCGGGAGTGTTACGCTCGTTGTATCTTGTGTTTTGCTTGTTTGAATGAATGCTTGTGTTGCTTGGTGCTTGTTTGTGACGCTTTGTGTGTGTGCTATATAATAATAAAAGTAATAATATTAAACCTGCTTGTGCTTGACCGCAGATGTCCCGCCGATCGAGCCAAGTCTAGAGGGACCAAGCTCTTAGGGACGAGGACGAGGTCAACCAAGCTGAGAGAGCGAGAGCCGCGGCGGTTGGCAACCAGGATGATGTGGGAGAGAATAATCCTGAGCTACCACCGCCACCACCCCCAGCAGCCCCTGATCTGATGACCATTCTGGATCGTCAGACTCGACTTCTTGAGTTACTGATGAATGCCCTGGCCGCTCAAGGAAATAATGGCAACCTTAACCTCCGGCCAAATGTTCCCCAGAACAACAACCGGATTGCAGATTTTAACCGGTTGAACCCGCCAAAGTTCGGTGGATACGACAACCCGATTGAAGCGGATGATTGGATTAGGGAAATTGAGATGAAGTTGGAAGTGGTCCATGCTGATGACAGGGATAAGGTGTTGCTGGCTGTCCAGCAGCTGAGAGGACCAGCTTTGGCATGGTGGCAGAGCTACAGGGAGATGAATGAAGATGCCAACACCATGCTTTGGGACAGATTTGTTAAGCTGTTTAAGGAGCATCACATCCCTAAGAGTGTGATGAAGCTCAAGTTGGAGGAGTTCATGAGCCTACAGCAAGGGAACTTGTCAGTGATGGAATATCTGCACAAGTTCACAGAGTTGTCCCGTTATGCCACAGAGGTGTTGAAGACAGATGAGCAGAAGCAAGATGCCTTCCTTCGTGGTTTGGATCCGGAGATAAGGACCCTGCTTGGAGTTTCTGTTTATCCGGATTTCAACACCTTGGTTAACAAGGCCATCACCACCGCAAAGCACAAGAAGGAAGAAATCAAGGACAAAAAGAGAGGGTTGAAGGCAAGAAGGTGTTTTACCAAGAGAAAGCCCAGAAAACTCAGCACCCAGCTTATTCTGGACCGAAGAGTCATAGTGTGGTGTCTTACAAGGTGCCTACTGCATCTTTCAGGCAGCCATCTCAGTCTGCACCTGCTAAGACTCAAGGCATTAACCACACTCAGTCAGCTGGTGGGAACCAGCTGACCAACCCAAAGGCTTGCTTTAACTGCCGTGAGACAGGGCACTTTATTGCCAACTGTCCCTACAAGAACAAGCCAGCACCATCGATCTTCTCCAACTCAGTGAATGGACCAAAGCAAACATCTGGAGCCAGCCGTGGAGCACCAGCAAAGACCCAGCAGTCTTATGGAAAGGCCAAAGTGAACCATGTCTACGCCGAGGAAGCTGAGGATGCCCCTGGAGTGATACTCGGTGAGTTCCTAGTCCAATCAGTCCTTGCAACTGTGCTTTTCGACTCTGGTGCATCCCATTCCTTTATCTCGTCAAGTTTTGTGGACGCTAATGATGTTGATACGGTAGCCCTTAAGAGGCCATTAATAACTCAGTCCCCGGGAGGCCACATACCTTGCCACTTAGGAGTTAATGGCATCCCTATTAACCTAAGTGGGGTAGTATTCTTAGCCAACCTAGTGGTACTCAACTCCCAAGGGATAGATGTTATCCTCGGGATGGATTGGCTAACTAAACACCGAGGAAGCATAGCCTGTGCAGAAAGGACTGTGAACGTGACCAATCATCATGGAGAAACGGTCACTTGCCATGTTAAGGTCAGTAGACCAGGCCCCATGCTGCACAACCTAAAGGCTGAAACCCCAAAGGAGGTACCGGTAGTAGCAAAGTATATGGATGTGTTCCCTGAAGAATTACCGAGTATGCCTCCAGAGCATGAAGTAGAATTTACCATAGACCTAGCCCCTGGTACAGCCCCTATTGCCAAGAGACCCTATAGGATGGCAGCCCCAGAGCTAGTCGAGTTGAAAAAGCAATTAGATGAACTCCTGCAGAAAGGTTATATAAGACCTAGCTCATCACCGTGGGGAGCACCTGTCCTTTTTGTTAAGAAGAAGGATGGAAGCATGAGGTTATGTGTGGATTATAGAGCCCTTAATGAAGTCACCATCAAGAACAAGTACCCATTGCCTCGGATAGATGACTTGTTTGATCAGTTGAAAGGAGCCAAGTTCTTCTCCAAGATAGACCTAAGGTCAGGATACTACCAGCTGAAGATTAGGCTAGAAGATGTGCCTAAGACGGCGTTTGTGACTCGTTATGGTCAATATGAGTTCACGGTAATGCCGTTTGGTTTAACCAATGCCCCTGCTTACTTCATGAACCTCATGAATAAGGTGTTCATGGAGGAGTTAGACCGGTTTGTCGTTGTCTTTATCGATGACATACTAGTCTACTCTCGAAGTGCCGAAGAGCACGAGCAGCACCTCAGAGTAGTTTTGGGCAAGCTTAGGAGCCACCAACTGTATGCGAAGTTCAGTAAATGTGAATTTTGGCTACAAAAGGTAAGCTTCCTTGGGCATGTCCTGACTGCTGAAGGAGTAGTAGTAGACCCAGAGAAAGTAGCTGCAGTGTCAGAGTGGAAGCAGCCAACCTCCGTCTCGGAAATTTGAAGTTTTCTTGGATTAGCTGGCTATTATCGGAGATTCATTGAAGGATTCTCTAAGATAGCCAAGCCAATGACGGAGTTGCTCAAGAAGGACAAGAAGTTTGTCTGGATAGAAGCTTGTGAGCGAAGTTTTCGTGAATTAAAGGAAAGGCTAACTACCGCTCCGGTGTTGGTCTTGCCTGACATTCACAAGGACTTCATCATTTTCTGTGATGCTTCCAGACAAGGCTTAGGCTGTGTGCTTATGCAAGAAGGAAGAGTTGTAGCCTATGCCTCCCGTCAGTTAAGGCCCCATGAGCAGAACTACCCGACTCATGACTTGGAGCTAGCAGCAGTAGTGCATGCTCTGAAGATTTGGAGGCATTATCTGATTGGAAATAAGTGTGAGATCTATACGGATCATAAGAGCCTTAAGTATATTTTCACCCAACCAGATCTAAATCTCAGGCAAAGGAGATGGTTGGAGTTAATTAAGGATTATGATCTAGAGATCCATTATCATCCAGGTAAAGCTAATGTAGTGGCAGATGCCTTAAGCAGAAAAGCTTATTGCCACCACTTGGTTACCCAGGAGCCTCGGTTATGTGAGGAAATGCAGAAGTTGAACCTAATTGTTGTACCCCATTCCTATGGTTACAACCTTAGTGTTCGACCAGTTTTGGATGATCAGATCAAAGAGGCTCAGAAGGATGATGAGAAGTTGATGGAGATCAAGGCCCAAACAGGAGAAAACAAGGCCCCAGATTTCAGGGTGGATAAGGATGGAGCTCTTTGGTTCAAAAAGCGGTTGTGTGTGCCTAAGCAAGGTCATTACTGTCAAACCATTTTGGATGAGGCACACAACTCAGCTTACTCTATTCACCCTGGTGCCACCAAAATGTACTTGGACCTCAAGGAAAAGTACTGGTGGAATGGAATGAAAGGTGACATAGCTAGGTTCGTAGCATACTGTGATGTATGTCGGCGAATCAAGGCTAAGCATCAGAAGCCCAGTGGACTACCCCAGCCTTTGCCAATTCCAGTTTGGAAATGGGATGAAGTTGGTACGGACTTCATTACTGGTCTACCCAGAACCAAGAGTGGTAATGATTCCGTCTGGGTAGTGGTCGACCGTCTCACAAAGGTTGCCCACTTTATACCTGTGCGCACCACTTACGGCGATGACAAGCTAGCTAAGCTGTACATCGACCGTATAGTAAAGCTGCATGGCGTACCCAAGCGGATAGTCTCAGATCGAGGGACCCAGTTCACCTTGAGGTTCTGGAGGAGTTTGCATTAGGCACTCAGCACTAAGCTGGATTTCAGTTCGGCTTATCATCCTCAAACAGATGGCCAAACTGAGAGGATTAACCAGATCTTAGAGGATATGCTGAGAGCATGTGTCCTCACTTATGGCAAGGACTGGGAAGATAGTCTGCCATATGCCGAGTTTTCCTACAACAATAGTTACCAGACCAGCATCAAGATGTCACCGTTCGAAGCTCTCTATGGAAGGAAGTGTCGGACCCCACTGATGTGGTCTGAAGTTGGGGATCGCATCGTGGAACGATCGGATTTTATTGAAGCAGTAGAAGAAAAAGTGGCAGAGATAAGAGCAAATTTGAAGGCAGTTCAGTCACGCCAGAAAAGTTATGCGGATGAGAGACGGCGTGAACTTAGCTTTGAGGTTGGAGACCATGTGTATCTTAAAGTCTCTCCAATCCGTGGCACATGCAGATTCCAAGTGCGTGGAAAGTTGGCCCCACGATTTATCGGCCCTTTTCCGATCTTGAAGAAAGTGGGAGCCGTAGCTTATAAGATCCAGCTGCCGGAGGAGATGTCAGATGTGCACAATGTCTTCCATGTGTCCCAGCTGAGAAAATATTTAAGAGTGCCTGAGGAGCAAGTGGTACCGGACACCATCGATCTGCAGGACGACTTGAGGTATCAAGAGGTGCCCGTGAAGATTTTGGACACTGTGACTCGTGGGACCCGAACATCCACCGTCAAGCTTTGCCGAGTCCAGTGGAGCAGGCACTCAGAAGTAGAAGCGACATGGGAGAGAGAGGAAGCGCTGATAGCCGAGTTTCCCTACCTCTTCCAGGACCAACCCGAATCTCGAGGACGAGATTCCACCTAAGTGGGGTAGGTCTGTAACATCCCAAATTTTATGCATGCTTAAAACCGTACTTAAGAATTAATTAATTAATTAAATTAATAAAAGTACTTTGGATAAAATAATGTCAGTCGCTCAAACTTTGTTCTCATCCCAAATGCAGCCCGTCCCTTGTATTTTTCCTTGTCAACCCACAATCCGACTCATCTTGACCTCCATCTTATTAAATTGGAAACCCAACCGAATTCCTTCTATCTCATTCCAACGTAACCGTGTTAATCTTCTAATCCTATTACCCTTCTTCCTCCTCAGTCCAGAATATCATCAGTAGAGCTCACCGTTCTTTCTCGACATCCCTGTAATTTTTTCGAGTCCACCGCACGACGTAGAATCTCATTCACCGTTTACCTCTAGTCGAAGCCGATGAAGTATCACCAGCATGCCCGCTAGCCTTGCATAGTGTTCCGGCAAATTTGTATGTTCCCCCCTGCTTTTACACACGCCGCGACGGCGAGACCGACAGCCTCGGCAGCCGCGCACCTCACCAATTTCACGCACGCGCCGAAGCCTCCGGAAGATAGCCGTACGCAACCTTTACTCCGGTAAACGGTCACCAGTACGTCTGCACGCCATAGGGACTTACCACCTTCCTAACCATGTCGTGACCCGTTGAGTAGCTCAGTCTGAATTGTGGGTGAGCGAGTCCGCGCTCGCACTGTGTGTGCGTCCGCGCGCACAGCGGCCGCGGTGAAGATTTTTACCGGCAAGAGTCGACAGCCGCGGGCGCCCCCGAGACCAAGCCGCAACCGCAATCACCGCTGAACCAGTCGGACCCATCCCGAGCTCTGTCCGCCGGCAGCGACGCGACCCGTCGGGCAGCGCCGCTTCGAGCGAGTCCACGCTCGGACTGTGCTCAAGCACGCGCACAGCAGCCTCATTTACCGGTGGAGATTTTTGCCGATCGCACCGCCATCGCCTGTCTATAAAGTGACTACCTCGGCGTCGCTTCTGCCCTGCCTTCACCGAGACCAGCTGCAGTGAACCACAAGCCGAGCTCGTACTTCTTCCTCAACCTCGAGCCGTCGCAGCCGCCGTCATCGATCTGCACCGCGAGTCTTCTCCGAGCCAGCCGAGAGCAAGGTGAGCACCAGCAGCTCCTCCTCTGCCTATCCCCTCTATTGAATCGCCTGCCCATCGTCTTCCCGAGGCCATGTCGAGCTTCTGCCTCCATGGCTGCAGCTCCCCGATGCAGCTGCTGTCTCTCATGGCCATTCCCCGAGCTGACACCTCAAATGATCAAGCTGTGAACCAGGGATTGATTTCCCTTACTCCCTGGCCGTCTCCTTCCCCTTCCCCCATACCGGCTAGAGCTCACTCGAGCTCTCCAATGGCGGAACAGAGGCGAGAAGCCGAGAAGACACAGGCATATATCCCCGTTCCTATGTTCCCCGCTCTTCGTTGAGGCCAATTAGTCCCACGTGATGGACTGAGTAAATGGAGCCCACACAGCCTAACCATGCCTAAGCCCACGTACACTAATTAGCTGGATCCAAATCGATTGCACAGCAGGCCAAATGCACTCGTACAGCCCAAGCCGATCCATTTCTTTTTATTTTCGTAGTTAACCAAACATCAACACTGTTTAGACCATATCTCACCCATCCGAACTTCGATTGACCTGATTCTTTTTCCTAAATTCATATAAAATCAAGAGCTATCAAATGAAACCAATATTTGTATGATGTGATGATGTTTGCTTGTATGTGTATGTGGTTTGTTTGCGTGATTATGAATCAAAATCAGAACCCGTACGCGAAGGAGAACTAGAGGAACCGAATGACCCGGAGTTCGACGCGAAGGATCGCTACGCTAGCGAAGGCAAGTCTCATCGATTCCTGCTTGATCATATTGCGCCTACTGTGATGAACTACCTGTTACAACCTTTAGTATAGGTCATTGCATGTGCTGCTGATAATTACCGAGTGATTGAGATGGACCTAGTTACTACCTTGATAGCATGTTGTTATGATGTGTTGCATGATGATTGCCTATTGTCCTTGGATATGTTGAGTTGAACCTGATATGAGATGAGATGTCGACCGGGGCAGTGTGGGACAGTGGATGTGTAAGCGCTACCGTGGTGGTAGACTTACGTTCGAGTGCTATCGTGGTGGTGGGCTCGAGGTTGTGATGTTGAGGATGGTTACTGCCCTGGTGAAACCCAAGGACCGAGTTGTTTTGCCATCTCACCTAACCTATGTTCAGTGCGACCACGCGTTCCGGAATGGGACGGACTTAGCCTAATCCCACTGGCTAGCCTAGTAGTCGTCCGAGGTGGATGTGTTTATGTATGGGTGGAGACCGAGAGTGGTCAGGACCCAAGGGTATGTGGGCGGCTAGGCGAGGTTATGCCATGGCTGGGTGTCGGCTATGTCGATACTGTCTCTGGCAGTATTGTGCGTGTGGGTACAGCATGCTACCTCTGCAGAGTGTACAAATCCATTCGAATGGCCGTGTCCTGGGTACAGGACAGGTTACGGTGTGGACATAACAACGAGGTGCCTATCTAGCATATCCTAGCCCTGTTATGTGATGGTTATTTGTGAGATGAACCCAGAATTCTTGTTATTTGTCACCCTTTTGTTGTATTTGTTATTGCATTATTTAGCTACTTGATCATTACATTTTTGTCTGCTTTAACCCCCTCCCGTAGGGCAAGGTGGGACTTGCTGAGTACTTTTGTACACACCCCTGTTGTTGATATGTTTTTCAGAGGATCCTGACTACGTTCCAGAAGACGTCAAGTAGTCCGTGCCCGCACCCAAGTCTGTGTTCGTGGAGCCACAGTCTAGCGGTAGTGCCGATGACGTGTGAAGAGCAACTTAGTGCCTATATGTTGTTTGTGATCGTGTTCCTAGTGATTGTAATCTTCGTGATGAACTGTGTAAAAATAAAGCTTGTATGACTTTGGTTCCACCTATGTAATGTATTGTACCAGAGACTGTTTTCTGGTATATTAATACATTATTAGCACCGATCCTCTAGGTCGGGGCGCTTCACCATGACACCCCCAACACCATCACCTGGCAGGAGTTCAGGAACCTGTTCAGGGAGCACCACATACCCAAGGGTCTGATGAAGCTCAAGAAGCAAGAGTTCCTTGCGCTGAAACAGGGATCCATGTCTGTGAGTGAGTACTGGGACATGTTCATCCAATTGTCTCGGTACGCTCCGGTAGATGTAGCAGATGAAGCAGAGAAGTAGGATCACTTCAGGGATGGTCTGATCGGTCCTATCAAGTATCAGTTGATGGTGCATACTTTCGAGAATTTCCAGAAGATGGTGGACAATGCCATCCTGGTGGAGCATGCTTGCAAGGAGATGGGTGAGCAGAAAAGAAAGTTTGAGTCATCAGGGCAGTTCAGCAGCAACTCCCGCCCCCGTTTCGCGCCCCCACAAGGAACACCCTTCCGCTCAGGAGGACAGAATGTCAATTACGGGAAGAATCAGTACCAGCACCCCAACCAACAGGGTTAGCAGCAGCAGCAAGCTCAGCATGCCGGTCAGTCAGTGCACCATCCCAACTTTCTACAGAATCACCAGAGCGCCCCTATTGGAACACCTATGAGGAACAATACCCTAGTTTCCACTAGTGGCAACACGTGCTTCAAATGTGGTGAGATGGGACACTATGCCAATGGTTATCCCAAGAGGAACATCCAGAAGGTGAACAGGCCAGTTCAACAACAGTGGAAAGAGGCAGACCCCACAGCAGCAACAGCCCAGAAACAACAACCAGACGCCGCATAACAACAAGGGTCAGCAGAACTTCATCTGCGGGTGTGTGAATCATGTGGCCGCGGAGACCGCTCAGGAAGCTCAGGACGTTGTGTTCGGTATGTTCCTCGTCAACACAGCCCCTGCATTAGTTTTATTTGATTCTGGAGCATCGCATTCCTTTATTTCCGCTCAGTTTGTCGCAAAACATGGCATTCCCGTGCATTCCATGTCCAACCACATGCTAGTTAGTTCACCTGGGGGAAATATGAAAGCCATGTATCAGTGCCTAGGCATCAGTTTCAAGATTGTGGGTAGGGAATTTCATGCAAAGTTTGTGGTGCTGGATTCCAAGGGAATAGATATCATACTCGGGATGGGATGGTTGAGCAAGGTTGATGTAGTTATTTAGTGTGACAAAAGATCAGTACTCCTCGCAAGCCTAGAAGGTGAACGGTTTGAGTTCGTTGCAACACTTCCGTCGGCAGCAGACTGTGCAGTGAATCAGTTGAAGGCATATTCGATTGAGGACATCAGAGTCGTCTGTGAGTACCCGGATGTCTTCCCCGATGATTTGCCAGGTATGCCACCTGAACGCGATATTGAGTTCATCATAGATCTTTTACCTGGTACTGCACCTATTGCTAAAAGGCCATATAGAATGTCATTTGGTGAGCTAGAGGAACTTAAGAAATAGCTAAAAGAATTGTTAAATAAATAATTCATTCGTCCTAGTTCTTCACCCTGGGGAGCACCCGTGATATTCGTTGAAAAAAAGATGGTACACAGAGGATGTGTGTTGATTATAAAGCCTTGAATGAGGTTACTATCAAGAACAAGTATCCACTACCACGTATAGAGGACCTGTTTGATCAATTGAAGGGAGCCAAAGTATTTTCCAAAATTAATTTGAGGTTAGAGTATCATCAGCTGAGGATACGACCCTCAGATATTGCCAAGACAGCTTTCACTACCAGATACGGGCTATATGAATACACAGTCATGTCATTTGAATTGACTAATGCTATAGCTTACTTCATGTATCTGATGAATAAGGTGTTCATGGAGTATCTTGACAAGTTCGTGGTGGTGTTCATTGATGACATTTTGGTATACTCCAGGAATGAGGAGGAACACGAGGAACATTTGAGACTTGTTCTGCAGAAACTCAAAGATAATCAGTTGTATGCTAAGTTTAGCAAGTGTGAATTCTGGTTGAAAGAGGTCTCGTTCCTTGGTCATGTTATCACAGGTGGAGGTATTGCAGTGGATTCAGGGAAGGTCAGAGACGTGTTGACTTGGGATCCGCCAACGACAGTGTCAGAGATCCGGAGTTGCTTAGGAATCGCGGGATATTACAGGAGATTTATAGATGGCTTCTCTAAGATAGTGAAACCCCTTACATCACTACTAGAGAAGGACAAGAAGTTTATATGGTAAGAGGCATGTCAGAACAGCTTTGATGAGTTGAGGAAAAGGTTGACTACTGCACCAGTGTTGGCTATGCCTGATGTTCACAAGAGTTTCGATATCTATTGTGACGCTTCAAAACAAGGTCTTGGCTGTGTATTGATGCAGGAAGGACACGTGATTGCATATGCGTCCCATCAGTTGAGGAAGCATGAGCAGAACTATCCTACACATGACTTGGAGTTAGCAGTAGTGATACATGCTCCGAAGATATGAAGGCACTATTTGTTGGGTCACAGATGTCAGATATATACCGATCACAAGAGTCTAAAGTACATTTTCACTCAGAATGACCTCAACTTAAGAAAGCAAAGATGGTTAGAGCTCATAAAGGATTACAACCTAGAGATACACTATCATCCAGGGAAGGCAAATGTGGTTGCCGATGCCTTGAGTCGCAAGAGTTATGTGAACATGACAATGGTTAGCCAGATGCCTCGGGAGTTGTATGAGGAGTTTGAATGACTCAATCTTGGGTTCATCGCTCATACGGAAGGAATCACTATAGAGGTAGAGTCGACCCTCGAGCAAGAGATATGGAAGGGTCAGCTTGAGGATCCTAAGATTCAAGAGATAAAGGAGATGATAGAAGCAGGCAAGGCACCTGACTTCACAGAAGATGAACATGGAACTGTGTGGTTTCAAAAGAGGATATGTGTGCCCGATGTGGATCATCTTCATGAGAAAATTCTGCAGGAAGTTCATGAGTCAGCTTATTCTATCCATCCGGGTAGTACGAAGATGTATCAGGATCTAAAAGATAGATATTGGTGGTATGGCATGAAGCGTGATGTTGTAGCTCATGTGGCACTATGTGATGTGTGTTAGAGGGTTAAGGCAGAACACCAGAGGCCAGCCGGTTTGTTACAGCCATTGAAGGTGCCAAAATGGAAATGGGAGGAGATTGGTATGGATTTCATCGTTGGATTGCCACGCACATGAGATGGTTATGATTCCATATGGGTCATAGTGGATCGTTTGACCAAAGTAGTTCACTTCATACCGTGAAGACTACCTACATAGGGGCACGATTAGCGGAGTTATATATCTCCCGAATTATGTGTTTGCATGGGGTACCTAAGAAGATAGTGTTAGACATAGGTACTCAGTTCACATCTCGGTTTTGGCAGAAGTTGCATCAGTTGATGGACAGGAAGTTGAATTTCAGCTCTGATTATCATCCGCAAGCTGATGGGCAGACAAAAAGGACCAACCAGGTGTTGGAGGATATGCTTAGGTCTTGTGCTCTAAAACATAGTGGCAGTTGGGATAAGAGTTTTCCGTTCGCAGAGTTCTCTTACAACAACAGTTATCAGGCCAGTTTGAAGATGGCACCGTTCGAGGCATTGTATGGCAGGAAGTGCAGGACTCCGTTGTATTGGAGTGCGATAGGAGATAGTCAGTTGTTTGGGCCTGAGATCATTAAAGAGGCCGAAAGACAGGTACAGGTTGTTCGTGAGAATTTGAAAGTGGCTCAGTCAAGGCAGAAAAGTTATGCAGATACTCGACGATGAGAGTTGACTTTTGAGGAAGGAGACTATGTGTACCTGAAAGTGTCACCTATCAGAGGTTTGCGCAGATTTAAGATCAAAGGGAAGTTGTCACCTCGTTACATTGGCCCATTCAGGATCTTGGAATGGAAAGGCGAGGTAGCTTACTAGCTAGAGCTACCTGCGCGACTGTCAGACGTGCACAACGTGTCCCATATATCATAGTTGAAGAAGTGTTTGAGGGTACCAGAGGAACAGTTGCCACTGGAGGAGTTGAATGTGCAGGATGATTTGACTTACACGGAGCACCCGGTCAAAATCCTGGACACAACAGAAAGAATGACCCGGAGTAAGAGGATATGGAAGTGTAGGGTTCAGTGGAGCCATAATGCAGAGGATGAGGCTACTTGAGAACGAGAGGATGAGTTACAGGCAGAATTTCCCCAGCTCTTTACTAGCCCAGCCGAATCTCGAGGACGAGATTCCTTTTAAAGGGGGTAGGTTTTGTAACACCCTAATTTCTAATTTAGAACCCTAAATAAATTTTGCTAGAAATCCTTTTAGGAACCATAAGGTTTTTTATTCCAACATTTTGATTTTAGAGCATTTACCGTGAATTAATAGTAAATTACTAAACCATAAAAAGAAATATAAGGAATTATAGGTTTTGTGCATCTCATGCCCCATTGCATTATTTTATTGTTTGTCTTCCATTTAAATTTAAATTTTAAATTCAAATCCAAATGCATTTGAATGCAATTCTTTTTCTCCCTCTTTTTTTCTAATTGGGCCCGGCCCTTTGTCTTTTCTTTTCCCTTGCAGCCCAGCCCAGCCTGCCCAACCCTTCTTCTTTTCTTCCTTCACTGTACGGCCCAGTTGGCCCGGCCCACTTCCTCTCTCTCTGCACAGCCCAGCCCGCGGCCTCCGTCCTTCTCCTCTTTTCTTTCCCTCCGCGCGGCCCAGCAGCTCCTCCCCGGCCCACCTTCCCCGCGTGGCCCGCTTCTTTCCCCTTCCCCTTTCCCTCGCTAATGGGTGGGTCCCGCCTGTCGGGCCCGTCCCCTACCCCACGACCGGATCGGACTCGAGCCCGAGTCCGACCTCGGTCCGACGCCCCCTCGCCGCGCGCCGCCTCTGGGCCGGCACGCCAAGGCTCCGTGGACCGCCCTATTTAAGCAGCCGCCCATGCCCTAGCTGCCCCCCAAGCCGCAGCCACCTACCGCCCGAGAAAACCTAGCGCCCGAAGCTTCCGCCGCCGCCACCGCCGCCATGCCTCAGCCGCTCGCTGCGCCGCCGCTCCGCCGCTCCCCGCCGTCAAGCCAGCACCCCAGAAGCTTCACATGGTGGTGAGGATCCTCGCTGGCCTCTCTTTTCCCCTCTTCCCTGCTTTCTTGCGCTCACGCGACCTCACCGTCACCGCCGTGCTGCATGCCGCCATCGTGCGCCTTCCTTGGTCACCGGCGCTTCATCTTAACCCTACCAACGCGTTCCCCATCTCGTTCTCGTTCTCTGCGTCCAAACTCAAGTCGAATCCGTGCCCGGGAACGCGTTTACGCGTTTACCCCGACGAGCCGCCGCCGTCTACCGCCGCTCCGCGCCTCAAGCCGCCCCTGACCATTAGATCTAACCCCTAGGTCTAAGGTTTAATTATGTGTTATCGCCATAATCTAGACGGGCCGGAAGTGGGCCATGGAGCAAGATGGGCTTGGAGGATAACTACAATGGGCTTGCGAATCGGACCTTGTGCGGATGTTTTGGGGCCAGAAAGGCCGTGTAAATAGTTTAGATATAGGTAGTTAAGATTCGTGTCATGTTTGGTTAGGGTTGGTTAAGAAAGGCAAGTCTACGGACTATAAATATGTACCATGAATAAACAAGAAGGATAGAATCATTCATCAACAACTCTCGGCACATCGCCTCCCCTGTTCTAGGGTTTTCTCGGGTAAGTGCCATGCGGCCCCGATCACGCTCTGCGTGATCGGGGTAGCATTACCTTTGCCCGTTCGCTTTATGTGTTTCTCATTCTGAAGGTTTGTAGATGGCAAGTAGCACTAGTTATCTTAACACGCATAGAGTAACGTTGTTTTCTTCATATTCCGATCATGCCTTGTTTGTTGCTCATGAGTGTTTGGTGGTCATCGTGTCCGATCTTGGATGCGATGGTCATATCTTGCTTTATCTTTATCAGTAGATCCAATCTATTATGATTAGTTTCTGTTTATCAGAGATTTAGCTTGATATGTGCATGATTAGGCCTTGCAAACGAGTTGAAAGTTCCGGCAGTATGATTAGTATCGCATTGCAGCTTGAAAAGGGATTGTTCTAGGAATCGGCTCTTCGGCTGGTTTTTAGGCCTCTGATTAGGTTGAATGTTCTGATGCTTTTTGGTATTTGTTAGGCTCAATCACATGTAGGATGTTCCGATTATGCAGTGAAGGCTTAGTCATCGTAGATTGGATTAAATTGACATTTATGAAGCAGGATTTATATTGTCATCAAGTACATATGTTGCCTATTTGTAGATCTGATCCGGTGTTGATACAATCGGCTCTTCATAGCCGATACCGGGGAGGAAGTGATGAGCCGATCACGGCTCGGACTAAACTTTACACGTGTCTGTGCATACAGGAATTTAATACATCGCACCTTCCTGATCAGGTACAGGGTCAGGTGGCACGCCTAGCGACTCCAAGCCAGGGTGTGCGCCGGATTACTGGGCCGTTGACCGAGGGACCGGGGCCCACCAGCAGTCCCGGAAGCCTCCCAGCTCCTCGTGTTGCCTGTCATTGCTCGTCAGCGGGTTTTGACCGACAACACATTCTGGCACGCCCGGTGGGACCATCTTCATCATCATCATCTTCATCATCTTCTTCGACTTCGTCCATCGCGGTCAACGGGATGGCAAGGGATGATCCGATCACCTACGAGGAGCTCTCTGCTGAGCACAAGCAGAGATATGATGAAATCAAGACTCAATTCGAAGCCGATCTCATCGGCTCTTTTGATAGGACTCGCCACCACGGTGTCAGGTGGAAAGGGTTTTCACCCGAGGGTGCTCTTGACGGAGTAGATCTGTCTATCCCATCCGAGGACCGTACCAGAGCTCTGCGGCAAGAAGTAAATTATGCGGTGGCTCACTCATTGCACTGACATTCTGAGAGCTTGGTCAACACTTTCGAGCGTGTAGCTTTGCGTGTGGTCCAAGAAATTATGAAGCATCAGCACTCTCCAACTGGGCCTACCTTGGGGAGTCATAAAGGGGAATTGCCGTTCCAAACTAGGCCACCATTGCCTTATGCGCTCGCGGCTGCGGAGTCACATGGTTCTCCAGCTTAAGTGGTTTACAAAGTGGGAGGTGATCCCATGGATCACCAGTTCTTCAGCGAGCCACCCAGGGAGATCCCACATGGCTATATGTGTGCTTATATACCAGACAACAATAATCCGGTACAGAGGGCAGTTGGAGGGGCTCCCGGGGTGGATGCAGACAAGCAAGCATGGCTAGCAACTTATGCTACCGGGCCGAGCCATGATAGTGCACACTCGGCCCTAGGATCACAAACAGCGGAGCAAATCAGCGCCATTCTGAGGGATCAGTTTGGCATATTACCAAAGAGGAGAGCGATCGGCTATACCAAGCCGTATCCAAGCGATTACGATCTAATCCCATTGCCGCCTAAGTATCGGCTTCCTGAGTTTACCAAATTCAGTGGGGCAGAAGGTTCCAGCTCTATTGAGCACGTGAGCCGATACCTGGCACAGTTGGGGATGATCTCCATATCGGATCCGTTGCGAGTAAGGTTTTTCTTGCAATCGCTCACAGGACCAGCCTTTGGATGGTATACGTCATTAGGTCCTGACTCTATCCGTACCTGGAAGCAGCTGGAGGAACAATTCCACATTCAGTATCATTCAGAAGCTGCAGAAGCAGGAATTGCCGATTTGGCGCAGGTACGAAAGAAGCATGGAGAGACCGTGGCGGAATTCGTCCGACGCTTCAGGGAGGTGAAGAACAGATGCTACTCAACATGGATTTCAGAGAAAGAAGCAGTCGAATTGGCATCATTGGGATTATTGAAGCCGATCAGAGATCTGGCTTTTCAATTGGAATTCACCTCTTTGGCGCATTTGGTCCAGAAGCTGACAACGCATGAGCAGCGTCATCCTGAGCTGTATCAAGAAAAATTCAAGCGTCAAGTGGCGGTGGTTGATGCAGAGGAGGCCGAAGACTCCGGGAAAGAGCAAGAAGTGTCCGTCGCAGAGTGGACTCGGGGTGCAAATCCTGTGCCCTGTAAATGGGTGAAGCAAACTGGGCCTGCAAAGGGGTTTGACTTTGATGTAGGTAAAGTCGAACAAATTTTCGACCTATTGTTAAAAGAAAAACAGTTGAAGTTTCCGGAAGGATACAAACCTCCCACGGCGCAGGAGTTGAAGGGGAGATCATATTGTAAATGGCACGACTCCTTTACCCACAGCACAAGTGACTGCAAGGAACACCGTCGGCAAATCCAATCGGCTATTGAGCAAGGCCGATTGATCTTGGGCCAAACTGCCATGAAGGTCGATACTCAGCCTTTCCCTGGTGTAAACATGGTGGAAAGTTACGACCGGTCTGCAAGGCGACAGCTGGATTTTGCGCTCGGCATCAACATGGCGGGGGTAGCGTCACGCCACCAAGTCAAGAACAAAGAGGCTGATCCCGGCAATCGGCCCCAAAAAGAAGGAAAAGGGTATGTCACAGAAGAACAAGGTATGTAAGGAATCAACGGCCAACTTCTTCTAATCTTCTCAGGAAGTATGAATACTAGTACCAGCAGCGTCTCCAGCAGGAATCCGAGGAGGAAGAATATGAGTGTCGCACTGGGAAGCACTTGAGGAAGCATGAAGACGCCCGTGATCATTGGCACTGCCTGTTTTTCAAGTACTGTTGGGATTCTGGTATGAGTCGGCTGCCCACTACTAGGGATTGCCCAGAGTGCGGACCTGTGAAATCAGACGCAAAGGGGGTCTCGGTTTTCCAACGGTTAGGGCCTGTTCCAACTCGACAAGAATGGGTTCAATCGCCACGAAGGAGAGAGAACTTTGATGAAGAGGAGGACAGATATCATCATCCATGATGGTGCCCTGATGGACTCAATCGTTCTCAGAAGCGCAGGGTCCAGCGGCTGCGAAGCTTGGAGGAAGCCGAGGCTAAGTACATCGAGTCATTAAGAAAAGCACGACCAGATCTGGCAGAACAGGTGCATCATGTGCAGAAAAAGGAGTCACGCCCTTCCAGAAAGGAGTGGCGACCCAAGTCAGCAAGAGCCGATAAGAAGATATCGGCTGATACACACATGGTCTTTGTGCTCCCTGCAGAATTCCATGCTCGGGCCCGCGAGGAGTCATCAGTAGCCGAGCTTGATTTGGGACCCCAGCCGGTGATATTCGAAAAGCCACAAGCCAAGAATTACAAGCATCTGAAGGCTTTATATCTTGAAGGATATATAAACGGTCAGCCCATAAACAAGATGTTGGTGGATACAGGGGGGAGCAGTTAACATCATGCCATACTCGGTTCTACGCCATTTGGGGCGATCCACCGGAGACCTGATCAAGACTAATGTCACACTAAGTGACTTTAATGGGCAGACTTCAGAAGCTCAGGGCATCCTCAGTGTGGATCTCACTATCGGAAATAAGACTGTCCTGACCTCCTTCTTCGTCGTTAATAGCAAAAGTACCTACAATGTCCTACTTGATAGGGATCGGATTCACACTAACTATTGCATTCCTTCCACAATGCATCAGTGTTTAATCTAGTGGGACGGAGACGAGGTGGAGGTGGTCCAAGCAGATGATTCAATTGAAATTTCACATGCTGCCATGAGCATCTGGGATGCGGAAGACCAACAACCGATTTCAGGGATGAGTCTAGAAGGGTGTGATCGCATCGAGGCTACAAAAAATGGGGTGAGGCTGGTCTTATCCATTGGCTTTACAGAGTAGAAGAGTCACATGAAACAAGTCATTACAGCGTACCTATGGAGGCCGATTCCTGCAATCGGCCCCAAAAAATGAAATATAGATTTTTGATGTCAAGTGTTTTACATAGTCATAGTCATTATGGGATGGCCTGCGCTGACAGCTGGCCTTATTCTTTTTGTAAAAACTTGAGAGATAATGGGATACATGGAGCGGCCGATCTCGACGATCGGCCAAAATTCTTTTTACCATCTTCTCTTTCCATCTACAGCATTGATCTAACGGAGGATGGGAAATTAGGATATGGTTTCACATCGGCTGATGAACTCGAAGAAGTAGATATTGGTCCTAGGGATAAGCCACGACCAACGTTCATCAGTAAGAAGTTGCATCCATCCCTGCAAGAGCCGATGATAACTTTATTAAAGGAATATGCCGATTGCTTCGCCTGGGATTATACAGAGATGCCTGGGCTGGACAGGCGCATAGTTGAGCATCGGCTCCCTTTCAAAAGTGGATTTCGACCATTCCAACAGCGAGCTCGCCAGATGAAAGCCGATGTCCTGGTTGAAGTGAAAAAAAAGTGGAGAAAATGTTAGAAGCTTGATTTGTCAGGACTTGCAGGTATGCCGAATGGATCTCAATTGTTGTACCCGTACAGAAGAAGAATGGCCGATGGCAGGTTTGTGTGGATTTCAGAGACCTCAATAGGGCCACTCCGAAGGATGAATACCCAATGCCTGTTGCAGAAACATTGATCAATGCGGCTGCTGGTCATAAAATTTTGAGTTTCATGGATGGCAACACTGGTTATAATCAGATTTTTATGGCCCCTGAAGATATACACAAAACTGCATTCAGAGTGCCTGGGGCGGTGGGCCTGTTCGAGTACGTGGTTATGACCTTCGGTCTGAAAAATGCTGGCGCTACGTATCAGCGTGCCATGAATCACATTTTCCATGATCTGATCGGCAATTTGGTGGAAATTTACATTGAAGATGTCGTAGTGAAGTTAGCGTCGGTCGAAGGACATCTGGGTGATTTACGACAGGTTCCAGAGCGAACTAGAAGGTTCAGGCTCAAGATGAACCCAAAGAAGTGCGCTTTTGGCGTGTTGGCTGGGCAGTTTTTTGGTTTTTTGGTTCATGAAAGAGGAAACGAGATTGGCCTAAAAAGTCAGGAAGCCGTGCGCACCATGGTGCCGCCCACTACCAAGAAGGAGCTCCAGCAACTTATTGGCAAGATTAACTTTGTCAGGAGGTTTATTTCTAATCTTTCTGGGCGGATCGAACCTTTTATGGAGTTAGTGAAAATCAAAACCAATGAAGAATTCCGCTGGGGGGCAGAACAGCAACGGGCATTTGAAGAAATTAAAGAGTATTTATCGAGACCACCTGTGTTGGTTCCACCACAACAAGATAGGCCATTCTACGTATATTTGTCAGTTGGTGACACCTCCATCGCATCAGTGGTAGTGCAATTGTATGACAACAAAGAGAGGGTGGTATTCTACCTCAGCAGAAGGATGCTAGACGCAGAAACAAGGTATCCCGATTGGAGAAGCTATGCCTTTGTTTATTTTTTACGTGCACCAAGCTTCGTCACATCCTGTTATCGGCTGAGGTAATCATCATTTGCAAATCGGATGTTATAAAGCACATGCTATCGGCCCCTGTGTTGAAAGGCCGATTGGGAAAATGGATGTTTGCATTATCAGAGTTCGATATCCGATATCAACCCGCGAAGGCAGTCAAGGGGCAAGCGTTAGCGGATCTTATTGCTGAGAGGGTCAATACCAACATAGCGACGCTTTCTGTACGAGCTTGGGCTATGTACTTCGATAGATCAGTTTGTGGAGACGGATGTGGCATCGGTATCCTACTGGTATCGCCTCGGGGGGCAACATATTCTTTCTCGATCAGATTGCCTACTACTTGCACCAACAATCTTGCAGAGTATGAAGCGGTGCATAAAGGTATGGAGTTGCTTCTTGAGGCCAGAGCCGAAGCGGTAGAAGTCTTCAGGGATTCAAAATTGGTAATCTCTCAACTCACAGAGGAATACAGGTGTGAAAGCGAGTTACTATTTCCGTTGTGGGTGCAATGCCAAGAACTAATAGCCCAGTTCAGGTACATAAATTTTTATTGGATACCTAGGACTCAGAATACAGAGGCCAACGATTTGGCACAGCTGGCTTCAGGGTATAAAACCGATGGATCTAATCATTAGGTACACCTACTGGACCAGGGAGATTGGAGAGCTGATATCTTCAATTACTTAAAGGATTCGGCTCGGGGGCACCCAAGAGGATACGATATAAAGCCATGAGGTATGTCCTGATAGGGGACGACATGTTCTACAGGACCTTGGAGGGGTTGTTGCTTAAATGCCTAGGGCCGGTTGAGTCCAATCGGCTCTTACATGAAGTCCACGAAGGAACATGTGGGACTCATCAATCGGCTCACAAAATGAAGTGGTTGATTAGGCGATCAGGGTACTATTGGCCCACCATGCTTGAGGATTGTTTTAAGTATTATAAAGGGTGTCAAGCATGTCAGAGGTTCGGGAAGATCCAGATGGTACCAGCATCCGTGATGAACCCCATTATTAAACCATGGCCGTTCAGAGGCTGGGGCATGGACATGATCGGCAAAATTAATCCTCCATCTATCAAAGGTCATCAGTTCATTTTGGCTATCACGGATTACTTCAC
Organism: Panicum hallii; assembly: GCF_002211085.1. NCBI lineage: Eukaryota > Viridiplantae > Streptophyta > Magnoliopsida > Poales > Poaceae > Panicum > Panicum hallii. Next base: position 11,670,216 of record NC_038045.1, on the reverse strand, counting down.
CAAATGGATAGAAGCGGTCCCTATGAAATCGGTGGCATCTAGAGATGTTATTCAGTTTGTCAAGGAACACGTCATTCATAGATTTGGGATCCCTCAGACCATTACAACAGATGGTGGTTCGGTTTTTATTTCAGAGGAATTCAAGAAGTTTGCCGCCGATATGGGTATCAAGCTGATCAGATCATCTCCATACTATGCTCAGGCAAATGGGCAAGCTGAAGCATCCAATCAGAGCCTTATCAAGTTGATTAAGAGGAAGATTGATGAGTACCCTAGACGCTGGCACGAGGTCTTGTCAGAGGCATTGTGGGCATACCGTATATCTTGTCATGGGGCGACGAAAACTTCCCCTTATCACTTGGTCTACGGGCAGGAAGCTGTGTTACCATGGGAAATTACGGCCGGGTCAAGGCGCATAGAGTTCTAGAATGATTTAACAGCTGAAGAATATGCTACTCTGATGAATGACAATGTTGAGGACCTCACAGAACTCAGGCTTTGGTCACTAGAAAAGATCAAGGAAAATAAGGCCAAAGTAGCCCGCGCGTATAATAAGAAGGTCAAACCAAAGGAAATTCAAGTAGGAGATCTGGTCTGGGAAGCAGTACTACCGTTGGGAACTAAGGACGCGGGCATATGGCAAGTGGTCCCCAAATTGGCATGGGCCGTACAGGATTGACCAGGTCCTACCTGGGAATGCATATATGCTTGAAGAATTGGATGGCGTCAAGTTTTCAGTGGCAGTCAATGGTCAACATCTTAAGAGATACTTCCCAAGCATGTGGGCCGACGAGCAGTAAAGCCGATGTCATCCATCAGGCGATAAGCCGATATGACCAATGAGCTTAAACAAGGCGGGACTGGAGTTGTGCGGAAGGGTGCAAACTGACAGAACGCGGTGACCCAGGTCTACGAAGCCGATGACGTTTTGGCAAAATAAGAATGAAAAAAGAGGCCGATGCATGTGATCGGCCTATACGTTAAAAAAAGAGGCATTTCATAAGTCATTAGAATAGCCGATGTAAGACCATCAACTTTAGAGGTTTTCTGGAGCCAGGTCTATGAAGCTGATGACGTTTTGGCAAAATAAGAATGAAAAAAGAGGCCGATGCGTGTGATCGGCCTATACGTTAAAAAAAGAGGCATTTCATAAGTCATTAGAATAGCCGATGTAAGACCATCAACTTTAGAGGTTTTCTGGAGGAATTAACACAATGGTTACTAAACAGCCGATGCGTTGCCATCAGCTCTTGAGCAGGTCGTTGTGTGCAAAAACTCACTGATGCGAAAGAGGATTTTATTCACAACAAGGAAGCGAGTACAAAAGAGGAGCCGATTGCTCCTAGAGCCGATCTAATGGTGGTGCTACAACCTACCACCAGTATGCGCCAGAAGTCTTGCGACGCTTGGTCGGCGGGGCAGTGTTAGCACCACTATTGTCGCTGCTGCTGCTGTTGCTGTCATCGCTCCCGCTGCTGTTGCTGGTGAAGCCACCATCGTCTTCGGCTTCTTCGATGTCGTCGGAAGCTTCGTCTGATGACCTGCCAAAGAGGAAGTCACCTGCTACTGAATCTTCTTCGGTGGAAAAGGAATCGGCTCTTTCCTCCGAGGAGGAGAGTTCTTCTCCATAAGATGCATCGTCTTCGTCGTCTTCCTCCAGCTCGGCTCCAAGGAGTGTGAGATCCTCATCATCAGTTAGGGATTCGTCATCCTCTGACTGAGATTGGAAGTCCCACTCCTCTGCATCCCAATGCAGGGGGGCAAGGATCTCATAAGCGGCTATCAGATCATATTCTGGAGTGGGCTCTCGGGAAGATTCAGATTCAAAAGGAATAACACAAGAGGCAGAGGAGGAGGAAGCCATCGCAAGAGGAAGAGAGGATGGTTCAGCTGCGATTGCCAATGGCTGTAAGAAGAAGGCGATTAAGGAAGATGCCGGAGGTAAGTTTATAAAGGCAAAGGGAGGAGTGAAGTGAATCGGCACCCTAACGGTTCCCAAGGAGACTGAAGCAGAGCGGTCACATCCTCTGGAAGTTGAAGAGGCATGATTGTACGAGTGGAAGTCGAAGGGTCGAGGCAATTAAAAAGAGAGTTGATTTCGGAATTATTATTGCCGAAACCAGGGGGCATGTGTTATCGCCATAATCTGGACGGGCTGGAAGTGGACCATGGAGCAAGATGGGCTTGGAGGATAACTACAATGGGCTTGCGAATCGGACCTTGTGCGGATGTTTTGGGGCCAGAAAGGCCGTGTAAATAGTTTAGATATAGGTAGTTAAGATTCGTGTCATGTTTGGTTAGGGGTGGTTAAGAAAGGCAAGTCTACAGACTATAAATATGTACCATGAATAAACAAGAAGGATAGAATCATTCATCAACAACTCTTGGTGCATCGCCTTCCCTGTTCTAGGGTTTTCTCGGGTAAGTGCCATGCGGCCCCGATCACGCTCTGCGTGATCAGGGTAGCATTACCTTTGCCCGTTCGCTTTGTGTGTTTCTCATTCTGAAGCTTTGTAGATGGCGAGTAGCACTAGTTATCTTAACACGCATAGAGTAACGTTGTTTTCTTCATATTCCGATTGTGCCTTGTTTGTTGCTCATGAGTATTTGGTGGTCATCGTGTCCGATCTTGGATGCGATGGTCATATCTTGCTTTATCTTTATCAGTAGATCCAATCTATTATGATTAGTTTCTGTTTATCAGAGATTTAGCTTGATATGTGCATGATTAGGCCTTGCAAATGAATTGAAAGTTCCGGCAGTATGATTAGTATTGGATTGCAGCTTGAAAAGGGATTGGTCTGGGAATCGGCTCTTCGGCTGGTTTTTAGGCCTCTGATTAGGTTGATTGTTCCGATGCTTTTTGGTATTTGTTAGGCTCAATCACGTGTAGGATGTTCCGATTATGCAGTGAAGGCTTAGTCATCGTAGATTGGATTAAATTGATATTTATGAAGCAGGATTTATATTGTCATCAAGTACATATGTTGCCTATTTGTAGATCCGATCCGGTGTTGATACAATCGGCTCTTCATAGCCGATACCGGGGAGGAACTGATGAGCCGATCACAGCTCGGACTAACCTTTACACGTGTCTGTGCATATAGGAATTTAATACATCGCACCTTCCTGATCAAGTACAGGGTCAGGTGGCACGTCTAGCGACTCCAAGCCAGGGTGTGCGCCGGATTACTGAGCCGTTGACCGAGGGACTGGGGCCCACCAGCAGTCTCGGAAGCCTCCAGGCTCCTCGTGTTGCCTGTCATTGCTCGTCAGTGGGTTTTGACCGACAACATTATGATCTAGCCCTCGATTTCTTCGGTCAGAGCCCTTTTAGTTTCAAATCTTTTACAAATAAGCCCCTAGAATCATATTTTAGTCCTAACTTCTTCGTTTTAACTCCGTTTTCATCAATTCTTGCACTCACGCGATCCTTACGACATATGCAGTAGCTTTATTACATTATTTTGCTCTATTTATATTGATTGGTGTACTGTTTCTTATTTATTGTATTTGCTTGCTTGTATGTACTTGAGTGATACGATAGACGGTACGCAATTCAAGGGTCCGCAAGAGTCAAGCTTTGTAGACATTCCCGAGTAGCAGCAGTTCTTTGATGAAGGCAAGTGGTCCTTGGTCATACTTCAGTCCCAATAATATGATGGATCCCAAATTAAGGATATGCCTAGTTTCTATTGAATTTTCTTGATTAAACCTGGATTATTATATTATGTTGTAGCTACACTAGTTGCTCTTACCTAGACTTTGGTTGGATAACCTAAAATCATGCTACACTGGTTTACTTATGTTCTGGAATACTATTATGGTGATAATTAAGATCATTGCATTAATTAGAACATGGAGAATCACCAAGAAAACAGTGCAACCACAATACTACATAGCTCTTGTCTTGGCTAATTAATTAGAAACTTTAGCTTATGATAATCTTACCGAAAGGGCAAGAGGGGTTGCATCATCGGGGTATAGCTCGGTCCTCTTCAAGCATATTGATATATGTGGTCCTTGGCTAAGGTACTATCTCATTAGGGAGGGTTATGACCGCTTTGACTTGAAACCTTAGCGGATTGTTATAAGTTAGGGAATCTTTGTAAAGGCCTCGTAGTGAATCTCTGCCACTCACCTCGGAAGTGTTTAAGGACCTTGCAAACCCGGGCATCAAGGGAAACATGAATTGTGGGTAAAGTGTACAACCTCTGCAGAGTGAAAACTGATATATCAGCCATGCTCACGGTTAAGAGCGGCTTGGACACTCACATGATAATTGAACTTAAAGATGATCTAAATTGATGTTCTTTATGTGACACCCTAGGTGTCTGAATGTAGCAAACAGAAGGAGCAGCTCTAATGTATGTGTTGAATTATGTGAAATTGAGTGAAATGTGTGAGAATAAGGGTTTATGTGTAATTTCTCAAAAATACAAGTCCTTTTGTGCAAAGGTTTTGAATTACAAATGTAACTTTCATTTCTACTAGGGGCCATAGTGTAAGAATGTTAGTCATCATTACTTGGCATAAAAACTTGTATTTAGGTACAAAATCTAATAAAATTTGCCTTCATGTCACCCCCGATTTATAAAGAACATAAATCGAGCAATCATATATGCGCCAGGATCAAGTCACGCATATATACAACAGAATCATCAAGATATCACAACACGTATCAGGAAGGGGCGGCATCGGCTGGAGAGGATGGCTCGCGGTGATAGGCGGCTCGGGAACTCGCCGGAGACACGCGATCACGCGTTCCCGGGGATGATTCACGACAAGATCAAGCCCGGGAGGCTCAACACGACATGGGAAACCTAGCTGGGCACTTGCGGAGGTGGACTTGGGCTCGGTTAAGGTGGAACGATGGTGAAGGCGGCTCGGGACGGCGGACAACGCCGGCGAGCGGCGTTCCGGGCGCTACGGGTAGCTAAAGACTACAACATCTGGTGCAAAAGGACCAGGGAGAGGAGGCGAAGCTCACCGAGGGGTTGTGGAGGCCGGAGCTGCGGCAGAAGGGGGAAGTCGACGGTGACCGGCGGCGAAGAAGGTCGGGCTCCCGTGGACGAGTCGTTGCGGGGCTTCTCCTGGCTGGCGGCTCCTCCAAACCGACTCATGCGGGACCTAAGAAGATGCCCAGGAGCTTAAGAGGGAGAGAAAGCCACCGACGGCGAGCAATCGAGGTGGCGGAGGCCATTACCGACGCACAAGCTCGACTCGATTCCCGGAGAAGCAGACGCTCACGGCTCAATTGCCGGCTCGGGGAGGTTCTAGACGACGAGGCGGATCTATTGCGAGGGTTGTGGTGGCCTGGGGCGCGGCGGAGCGGCCTGACCACGGTGAGGCCGAGGTGACCGGAGCGGAGGAAGAAAGGGGGCGGCGGTGCTGGAGGTCTTCGGGGCGACGCAGGGCTAGGGTTAGGGTTCTAGGGCTCAGGAGTCTCCTTTTGTAGGGCGGCGGGCTACCTTGGCGTGCGGGCCCGGGGAAGAGGAGATCGCCGGAGATCTCGGGGAGGCGTTGCACGCCGGGGAAGAGAGGGGAAAGGGAAGGAAGGAGAAGATGATAGGTGGGGACAGCGGGTCAGAGAGAGAGAGGGAGGGGAGGTGCGCGTGGCTAGGGGATAGGGGGAGTTGGGCCGGGCGTGGCCCATGCGGGGGAAAGGGGAGAGGGGGTGGGCAATGGGCCCCGGGCGCGTGCTGGGCCGCGTGGAGAGGAGAAGAGAGAGGGAAAGAGGAGAGTGGGCTGCTGGGCTGGGCTGCTGCTCTCTTCTCTTTCCTTTTCTTCTTTTCTTTTCTTTTCTACACTCAAACCATTCAAACCAATCTATTTGAATTCAAATAAATTTGAATTCAAACCCTATACACCCAACACAAATAAAACAATGCGCCAGCATGAATGCACAAGCAAGTTGATCCTATAATAAATTTTATTTCCTTGTGTTATAAAATTACTTTAAATGCAAGATAAATTAGAGAAAGCCCTCGAAATTTTATTTAAGCCTAAATAAATTCATTAAAATTTGGGAAAATTACATTAGGGTGTTACAAACCTACCCCCCTTACAGGAATCTTGTCCCGAGATTCGAATAGGCTAGCTAGCAAAAAGATTAGGATATGTCTCCCTCAGCTCATCTTCTCGCTCCCAAGTAGCCTCATCCTCCGTGTGATGACTCCACTGAACACGGCACATCTTGATCTTCTTGTTCCTGGTAACTCTCTCAGATGTCTCCAGAATCTTCACCGGATGCTCGGTGTAGGTCAGATCCTCCCGCACATCTAACCCTTCTATCGGTGCTTGCTCTTCTGGCACCCTCAAGCACTTCTTCAGCTGAGACACGTGGAACACATCGTGCACTCCCGAGAGGCTAGGAGGTAACTCCAAACGATATGCCACCTCACCCTTCCATTCCAGCACCTTGAACGGACCAATGTACCGAGGGCTAGCTTCCCCCTCACATTAAACCTGCGGATTCCTCTCATCGGCGAGACCTTCAGGTACACGTGATCTCCCACTGCAAAGGTCAGATCTCGACAACGAACATCCTCGTAACTCTTTTGACGAGTCTGAGCGACCCTCAGGTTCTCTCGCACCTGCTGCACTAGCTGTTCCGCCTCTTCAACAATATCCGGGCCAAACACCTGCCTCTCGCCAATCTGATCCCAATACAGCGGAGTCCTGCACTTCCGACCATACAGGGCCTCAAAAGGAGATTTCTTCAGTCTGGCCTGATAGCTGTTGTTGTATGAAAACTCTGCATATGGCAGGCATTTATCCCAGCTGGTACCATACTGAATAGCGCAAGCTCGAAGCATATCCTCCAACACTTGGTTGGTTCTCTCTGTCTGCACATCTGTCTGAGGATGATAAGCAGTGCTGAAACGCAGCTTCGTATCCAACGAATCATGCAAGTGCTCCCAGAACCGTGAAGTGAACTGAGATCCTCGGTCAGATATAATCTTCTTCGGAACTCCATGCAGACAGACAATCCTGGAAATGTACAACTCTGCAAGCCTAGCACCAGAGTAGGTAGTGTTCACCGGAATGAAGTGGGCAACCTTCGTCAACCGATCCACTACTACCCAAATGGAGTTGTACCCTTTCTGGGTACGAGGCAATCCCACAATGAAATCCATAGTGATCTCTTCCCATTTCCACTCTGGAATCTTCAACGGTTGCAACAGACCTGCTGGTCTCTGATGCTCTGCCTTGACACGCTGACAAGTGTCACAGATAGCCACGTACTCCGCAACGGAACGCTTCATTCCATACCACCAGAATCGTTCCTTGAGATCATAATGCATCTTCGTGCTGCCCTGGTGAATGGAATACGCTGTATCATGAGCCTCACTCAAGATCAGCTTCCTGAGATCTGCTACATCTAGCACACATATCCGACCCTTATACCACAAGGTACCCAGATCATCCTCTCTGAAATGAGGTGCCTTGCCAATCTTAAGCAATTCACGGATCTCCTGCAGCTTCTTATCTTCTTTCTGATGCTGCCTGATCTCTGCCTCTAAAGTGGGTTCTGCCTCGAATGATGCACTCGAGGTGTGATGCAAGAAACCCAGACTCAACTACTCAAATTCCTCGCATAACTCCTGAGGCATCTGAAAAGCTACGGCCATGTTAACATAGCTCTTCCTGCTCAGAGCATCCGCTACAACATTGGCCTTGCTCGGATGATAGTGAATCTCCAGGTCATAATCCTTGACCAATTCTAGCTATCTTCTCTGCCGCATGTTCAGCTCATTCTGAGTGAAAATGTACTTGAGGCTCTTGTGATCGGTGTAAATATCACACTTTTGCCCAAACAAGTAATGCCTCCATATCTTCAGAGCATGCACAACTGCGGCTAGCTCTAAATCATGAGTGGGATAATTCAGCTCGTGCCGGCGCAATTGCCGCGAAGCATAAGCTATCACTCTGCCTTCCTGCATCAGGACGCAACCCAGACCATCCCGCGAAACATCACAATACACTGTGAACCTCTTGTTCTGGTCTGGCAGAGTAAGGACTGGCGCCGTAGTTAACCTCTTCTTCAGCTCCTCGAAGGCCTTCTGACGCTCATCAGTCCAAGACAAATCCACACCCTTCTCCAGCAAGGAAGTCAAAGGCTTCGCAATCTTGGAGAAATTCTCAATGAACCTCCGATAATATCCTGCTAAGCCCAGAAAAGAGCGGACTTCCTTCACTGTCTGCGGTACCACCCAGTCAAGCACATCCTTCACCTTTCCGGGGTCCACAGCAATACCTCCCCTGGAGATGACATGACCGAGGAATGGAACCTCGTCAATCCAGAATTCGCACTTGCTGAGCTTGGCATACAGCTTGTGCTCTCTGAGCCTCTACAACACAAGCCTCAGATGTTTCTCATGCTCTGCCTCTGATTTGGAATATACCAGGATATCATCAATGAATATCACCACAAAGGTGTCCAGATAATCCATGAAAACCTTGTTCATCAGATGCATGAAGAAAGCCGGAGCATTGGTCAAGCCAAAGGACATGACCGTATACTCCTATAGCCCATACTTGCAGGTGAATGCCGTCTTCGGGATATCCTCAGGACGAATCTTCAGCTGGTGATAACCCGAACGCAGATCAATCTTCGAGAATACACAAGCACCCTGAAGCTGATCAAAGAGATCCTCAATATGGGCAATGGATGCTTGTTCTTGATAGTGACTGCATTCAGGTCCCGATAATCGACGCACATTCTCTTCGCTCCATCCTTCGTCTCTATGAGCAAGACAGGAAAAGCCCAAGGAGAGAAGCTACGACGGATATAGCCCTTGGCTAGCAACTCATCGATGGTCTTCTTAACTTCCTCATGCTCAATGGGTGCCATATGATAGGGCCGCTTAGCAATAGGAGCTGTGCCAGGTAAGAGCTCAATAGAAAACTCAATGTCGCGATCAGGCGGCATACCTGGCAAATCATCCGAAAAGACATCCGGGAGTTCAGACACCACGCGAATACCATCCGTGGGTCTAGCCTCCATCTGACAAAGAATTCCAGATGGCTCCGAAGCACTGACTGTGACATCCTGTCCATCCGGTGCTGACAAGTAGACAGTCCTCTGAGCACAATCAATCTTGACACCCCATCTAACAAGGGTCTCCATTCCCAAGATCACATCGATACCCTTGGTGTCTAGCACCATCAGATTAGTACTGAACTCTACCCCCCTTATGATAACACTGACTCTGGGATAGAAGATATGAGACCTCAACTGCCCTCCGGGTGAAGATACTAACATGCCCCTCTTCAATGTGCTAGTATGAATGCCATGATACTCAACAAAAGACCGAGTAATGAAAGAATGCGTAGCACCAGTATCAAAAAGCACTGTAGCAGGGTGAGTATTGACCATGAACGTACCAATAACCACATTGGGAGCCTCGGCGGCTGACTCGGCCGTCACGTGGTTCACCCAGCCCTGGGCTGGCGCCTTGGGCTGAGCTGGGCGCCCCTGCTGTCCCGACTGCGCCTTCCAGGGACAGACGTTGGCGTAGTGTCCTAGCTCGCCACAGTGGAAGCACACTCGTGGAAGTGCTGGAGCCTGCTGCCCGGCAGGAGGGGTAGGCACTCCCTGCCGCGGAGCTGGTGGAGCCGGTGGAGCAGAGCGTGCCGGAGGCGCTGGAAGCCTCTGGCCCTGTCCCGCCTGCTGCTGCTGCTGAGGACGAGGCGGGTACTGCTGCTATCGCTGCTGGTACTGCTGGATCTGCCTCTGGTGCTGCTGCTGCTGCTGGTACTGGTACTGAGACCGGGTGTTGCTACCAGATGCAGCAGGAGCCATCTTCCTCTTCTTGTCCTCAATCTCCCAGCGCTTGCGCTCGGTGTTGAGGGCAGCATCAACCAGCTAGTTGAAGTTGTCGAAGCGGTGGTTCATGAGCGCGTACTCCAGGTGGTCATCGAGTCCCTCCCTCAAGTGCTCCTGCTTATCGCCATCATGGGCTACCTCAGCGGGGGCGTAGCGAGCAAGCTGGAGAAAACAATCACGGTACTCTGTCACCGTCATAGATCCCTGAAATGATAATCACCGGGAAAAGAGGATGGAATTTTGTTCAGCATTTCCAATTTCACGAAGATAAGCAAGGGTGGGCTTGAGCTCAAAAAGAAATTGCGGAAAGATTTTACTCAAATTTACCTGCTTAAGCGCAAGGAACTCCTTGTGCTTCATCTTCATCACTCCAGCAGGGATGTGGTGGTTCCTGAAACGCTCCCGGAACTGGACCTAGGTGAAAGCGTCACGGTTCCGAGCTGGATAGAACTCCCACCAGTCAAGAGCCGAGCCTCGCAGCTGCCCTGCCGCGAATATGACTCGCTCCCTGTCGTCGCACTGAGCGACATCCAACTGACGCTCCACTGAACGAAGCCAGTCGTCAGCCTGGAGTGGATCAGTTGCATGAGAGAATGTCGGCGGGTGTCCTCTCAGAAAATCCGCACGCCTGTCGCGAGGCTGCGGTGGTGGAGGAGGTGGTGGCTGAGCGTGAATCTGCTGTAGAGCCTGAATAGTGTTGTTCAGAGTGGCCATCATCTGCATCTGGAGCTGGAAGAACTGCTCCGGAGTCAGAGGTGGAGGCATCGGCAGCGGCTGGTGGGTACTCTGGTTGTTCTGCCCTTGCTGGCAAGAACCGGTGCCGGTGCTCCTGGTGTTCACCATCTGTTTGCAGCAGAATGAAATTTATAAGAGATAGATATTGCACAACTTCCAGAAAGAAAGCGTCGACAGGATAAAATAGAGAGAAAAGAATGTACGGTTTTACCCCCAACGTTCTAACTCAATTTCGATTATTTAATTCAGGTTTGTATTAAAGTTGTTTTGTATGAACAAGCTTAACTTCTAAACTATGCAATCAACTAAAAATCCAAATCAAACATTTTGCACAATCACAAACATTCAATATTCACACGTTAGCCGAGTTTATCACTCCACTCGACTAAAACAAACAGGCGTTCTAGCGTATTTTATTTTTTTGCAAACGCAACCTAGACTTATGAGGACAGTCTGAAAATTGCAGGCCACGTCTACTGAAAAGATCAAACTAATTCTCGGAAAATGCAGAGAGGGTTAGCAAACTCGAGGTTTAGAGCTCAGGGAATCGAAGCAGAATCGAATGTTTGGGTTTTGCGGAAGCAAGGCAGCGAAAGGAAATCCGTAAACTCAACAATTTCTATCTAGGCTTCGTCCTACAGTCGACACAGCTCTGATACCAATCCTGTCACCCCCGATTTATAAAGAACATAAATCGAGCAATCATATATGCGCCAGGATCAAGTCACGCATATATACAACAGAATCATCAAGATATCACAACACGTATCTCGAAACAAAAGCGTATAAATTATAAATGAATATCTTTATTACAACTGAATCAAGAATCAGTTCAAGGAATGCGGAAGCGTAAAAGAAATACATGAAAGGTAGGGCGCCACAGGGACGTCAACTGGGAGACAACGCCTAGAAATCGTCGAGTCCGCTGATGTAGTCCTCCACGTCGCCGGGTACTGAGCAGCAGTCGAAAATACCTCAGAGAGAACAGAAGAATAGAGAAGGCAAGTGTGAGTACACAACTTGTACTCAACAAGTATAACACGAATTATGAGGCTCTAGGGTTAGCTGACTCAACTGCATTAGCTTTTAATCTTGTCAAATTTTATTAAAGCTAATTACTATAAGTGAATGAATTACCACAACCCAAGTTACATAATAATTAATCAAGATTAACCACGAATCTACTGAGAACCAAAAAAAACCACCAAGGTAACCCCACTAATCAGACGGAGGATCTGGGCCGCTCATGACTGTGAGCACAGCTGATATATCAGTTTTACACTCTCGAGAGGTTGCACAACTTTACCCACAAGTCATGAGCTACGCTAGTGGTTCATCACACTTCCTTAGGTGAGATGGCTAGCAAGCACACTACGAGACCGTTACAAAGGATCACGTTAGTAAGGTGTAACCGCTAAGGATTCTGGATCAGCGACAATGGGGCCCACCTCCGGGGGTACAAGACACACAGCACAGACCAAGCCGGAGGAGCAGGGACCATTGAAGCTTACCACCCCTCTTGCCCACGCAGGTAAGTTACTCCCGAACCAAAATGACCTAATTAGTAAGTCAAGACCGTCCCATTCCAGTCTTGTGGTTGCGCGGTTGTCCCAGGTTGTCGCTCTATGAACCGGTCCTTATGGAGAGTGGCCAACCAAGCACTAAGCACCGTGCTGGCCCCCTAAACCATGTTTCTATCAAAAACATATTTTAAGGAGATGTGAGCCGCTCAAGCACACAGCACAGAGGGCCATTCTCAGAATTAAGTTGCATATAACCATTAATCAAAATAAATTAAAAAGGACCAAGGTGTGTGAGAGCGCAGCACCTAGCACAACTAACCAAAATGCAACCCAAGGTGTTTATATAAAGGATAAGGTGGCTAGGAAATCCTTATAGGCATACAGTATTAAAATGCAGTACGAAATTATGTTTAAAAAATGATAGGATATTCATGTTATACTTGCCTTCCTCAAAGTTCTCCTGCTGCTGCTCAAAAGCTTCAGAAGATGGTGGCTCCAGGTACTCGTCCAAAGGCTCAGCGTCTACTCACGATCGCAACGCCAAAACATGGTCCAGCACATACACATACATGCAAGCAAGTACAAAAGATAAGAAACAGTACAACATTACATCAAAATAGTACACAAAACTATGAATAAACTGTTCTACGCGTTACAACGATCGCGTGAGCGCAAGAATCACCTAAAACAGAGCTAAGACGCGAATTCTAGGGCTAAAACAAGGTCCAGGGGCCTTTCTGTAAGAAGACAGGAAAACCAGGGGGTTCTGGACAAAAACCAGGGGTTTAGGTGCAAAAACCAGAAAGATCTAAGGGCTAATGCGCTAAACAGCCGGGCTGGGCTTCGAACCTCAAATTTGGAAAGCTCAGGGGGGTCCGTGCAAGAAACAGCGCTAAACTGCAATTATTATTGAACTGAAGTGGACCGCGGGTTTATTTCGGTAAAGCGCAGGGTCTCTTTAGAAAAGTTACCAGCGCTGACCGATACGCTGCTCCTTTGACTCGCGCGCAGAACTAATTTGGGCCACTGGATCTACATCGGACGGCTCAGGGCGCGGGGGCGCGAGGGGGCAGCGGTGCTGACCGCCGGAGCTGAGTTTCCGCGGCGGCGCTTCACCGGGACTCGTCGGAGCAGGCGGTCTGGGGTGACAGCGGGTCTTTTGGCCTGCGGTTTGGCTGTAGAGTATGAGCACGGGATGGGTAATCCACTGGTGGGCTCAGGAAGGGGCGGCATCGGCCGGAGAGGATGGCTCGCGGTGACAGGCGGCTCGGGAACTCGCCGGAGACACGCGATCACGCGTTCCCGGGGATTATTCACGACGAGATCAAGCCCGGGAGGCTCAGCACAACACGGGAAACCTAGCTGGGCACTTGTGGAGGTGGACTTGGGCTCGGTTAAGGTGGAACGACAGCGAAGGCGGCTCGGGACGGCGGACAACGCCGGCGAGCGGCGTTCCGGGTGCTACGGGTAGCTAAAGACTATGACATCTGGTGCAAAAGGACCAGGGAGAGGAGGCGAAGCTCACCGAGGGGTTGTGGAGGCCGGAGCTGCGGTGGAAGGGGGAAGTCGACGGTGACCGGCGGCGAAGAAGGTCGGGCTCCCGTGGACGAGTCGTTGCGGGGCTTCTCCTGGCTGGCGGCTCCTCCAAACCGACTCACGCGGGACCTAAGAAGATGCTCAGGAGGTTAAGAGGGAGAGAAAGCCACCGACGGCGAGCAATCGAGGTGGCGGAGGCCATTACCGACGCGCAAGCTCGACTTGATTCCCGGAGAAGCAGACGCTCACGGCTCAATGGCCGGCTCGGGGAGGTTCTAGACGACGAAGCGGATCTATATCGGGGGTTGTGGTGGCCTGGGGCGCGGCGGAAGGAAGAAAGGGGGCGGCGGTGCTGGAGGTCTTCGGGGCAACGCAGGGCTAGGGTTATGGTTCTGGGGCTCAGGAGTCTCCTTTTGTAGGGCGGCGGGCTACCTTGGCGTGCGGGCCCGGGGAAGAGGAGAAGAGAGAGGGAAAGAGGAGAGTGGGCTGCTGGGCTGGGCTGCTGCTCTCTTCTCTTTCCTTTTCTTCTTTTCTTTTCTTTTCTTTTCTACACTCAAACCATTCAAACCAATCTATTTGAATTCAAACCCTATACACCCAACACAAATAAAACAATGCGCCAGCATGAATGCACAAGCAAGTTGATCCTATAATAAATTTTATTTCCTTGTGTTATAAAATTACTTTAAATGCAAGATAAATTAGAGAAAGCCCTCGAAATTTTATTTAAGCCTAAATAAATTCATTAAAATTTGGGAAAATTACATTAGGGTGTTACACTTCAATAGGACAAAAACTTGATAATTTTAAATTTAGCCCAAGTGTTCAAAAATAAAACCTTATTCTTTGAGTTTTTGACCACCGCCACGCTCTTTGATCGCCGTCGTCAACCGCCTCCACCGCCCGACACCCACAATTCCGTGCTCTACTGGCACCATTACACCCCACTGAAGCTTCATAGCCAATTCTTCAACATTCCCTCACGTTCGTGCCACTAGAACGCCGCCGCCGTCGAGCTCCATTGCCGCCGTGGACAGCTCGCCCCACCTCCACCCGATCCACGCCAGCACCTCCAGCAGCTTCGCTTGTTCCAGTGAAGCTCACCAGCCCCTCAATGCCGCCCTTGAGCCCCGCATCCACCTCGCCGTCGAGCTCCCTCTCGTCGCCGTCCCGGGTCGTTGTGGGGACCCGCCCTTCCGGCCGTCCTGGCCCCCGCCAAGTAGCTCGGGTGAACCGCCTCGACCCCCTGAAGCTTCTCCCCCACCTCCGATCCACAGCCGGTGAGCCACCCCACCGGAATGCCGCCGTTCCCCTCCCTGCCCCTTGCTCTACTCCGGCCAAGGACCCAATTGTTGTGATTTCAATCTTATTAGGGTCTTCTTTGTAAAAAAATAGGGGTATCTCGAGAATGAACATTTATGCAGATAGGACCCTAGGATCTCCCCTCCTGATTCTTCCTCCTCTGTTTCCTCTGCCGCCGCAGCAGCGCCGCCGCTGGCCGCCGTTGCTGCGCCACCTGAGGCTAGCTCCTGCTTCAGCGCCGCTCCACGCGTCGCCAGGAAGCTCGGCAACCGCCTCAGCACCTTCCCGCTGTCCGTTCCCACGCGCACCACGCCGCTCCGCCGTCGCCCGAAGCTGCCACGTTGCACCGCAGGTTGACAGCAGCTGCTCCGGCTCGCCATGCCTCTTCTTAGCCCCGCCGCACATCCAGGAGTCCTTTTCGACTTCTTTTATCCGTTCACACGACCACATTTCGCTTCTTCGGCTTCTCCTCCTCTCAGCACCCTGCCGGACCACCGCCACGCTCTTTGCTCGCCGTCGTCAGCCGCCAACGCCACCCCACACCCAAAATTTCGTGCTCTACTGGCACCATTACACCCCACTGAAGCTTCATAGCCAATTCTTCTCCATTCCCTCACGTTCGTGCCACTATAACGCCGCCGCCGTCGAGCTCCATTGCCACCGTGGACAGCTCGCCCCGCCTCCTCTCGATCCACGCCAGCACCTCTAGCAGCTTCACCTTGTTCCAGTGAAGCTCACCAGCCCCTCCAATGCCACCCTTGAGTCCCGCATCCACCTCGCCGTCGAGCTCCCTCTCGTCGCCGTCCCGGTTCGCCGTGGGGACCCGCCCTTCCGGCCATCCTAGCCCCCGCCAAGTAGCTAGGGTGAACCGTCTCGACCCCCTGAAGCTTCTCCCCCACCTGCGATCCACAGCTGGTGAGCCACCCCACCGGAACACCGTCGTTCCCCTCCCTGCCCCTTGCTCTACTCCGGCCAAGGACCCAATTGCTGTGATTTCAATCTTATTAGGGTCTTCTTTGTAAAAAAATAGGGGTATCTCGAGAATGAACATTTATGCTAGATCCTGTTCATGAAAAATTCCGAAAATATTTTTGAATGATGTTTCTGAGTTACTTAGCTTGTCCATAATATTTCAGCCTCTAAAATTATCTGGAACTCTAGATATAAATAGATCTTGAAATAATAATGCTGATTTTGTTTACTTTTTTAGCACTATTCCTGTGGAGATAAAATTCTAATAAATTTATAGGAGCTTTACCCATGCTTCACCAATACTCAATTAAATTTATAGCTCTAGTACTATAGTGGTTTGCTCTGTAGAAATAAAACATGTTCTAGGTGCTAATTAATGGAGATATTTCTTCTAATTTATTTACTGCATAAAATATTCTGAAAATTTTAGGATAAGATTATCTCAATGAGGTATGTTTAAAATAATTTTTGTAATATTAGTAACGACTCCTGACTTGGGGTTTAATTATTTGATTAAAAATAAAGGTTTTTAATAATAATGACCCCATTTCTTTAAAAGAATAACCAGCCTAGTTTCTAAAATCCACTAATGGTGTTTAATGGAGTTAGTTTGGTAAATTAGGATCACCCCCATGCTATCTAATGTAATTAGTTTGGTTGCTTAGAATAACTAAACATGTTACTTAATGCAATTAGGTAGTTTAGTTTGTACTCGATAAATGATTGCCCAATAGGGAAGTAGATAATCGGTTTGCTAAATAGAATATTTGTTTATTGGATTGCAACTTTATCGCGAAATGAAATGAAAGTGTATGCATTCTCTAAATTATAATATTTGCATATCATATAGACTCGACAACTCTCGCTGACGGAGATTATCAGCTAATCCCGGAACCAGAAGAATGAATTTCTGAAGACAATGGGAACATCACCGGAAATTTAACTGAAGCTCCAAACCCCGGTTCGGAAAATTTTAGTGTTGACATCTCTAACCTCAGCCCCGCCAGCGAAGGCAAGCCCCGGACGTACACCCTATTTTCATACACTACAATTTAAATATTAATTTATTGTACTGATGCATCTAAGTTCTTAGGAGTTGAATGGAAACCCTAGTTGCACATTCCTAGAATCCTATGTGTATATTAGAACATGAGTCCGAATAGCTGCTATGCTAATAAGACCGGTAGATGTCGAGCGATTGCCAGTCACTCGCGAGCTTTATAGGAGTTGCAATGTTTACATTCCTGCAATCACTATAAGGATAACAGATGGGGTTGTGATTATGATTCATGACCTTGGCAGAGACCCCGTCTATGTTGATAAAAGTTTGATAAGGTCACAGTGTATGGTAGCGGTGGTTAAGCGTTTGAAAGTACTAGCCACATGCTGCGAATTATGGGTAAGCGGTAAGCCATGCTTGAGTATGTTCCGCACCACTCGTAATTTGGTTTTTCACACACGCATCGACGTGCGGGAGTATGTTCCGCACAGCGGACAGGAGTACGGTCATGTAGTCGCGCTACAGGCGTACGTCCTGCACATCCTACAGTGGCTTGTGGTGGCACTGATCCACGAGTCGGAATGAAAGGCAAACGGTTGCTTTGGAACAATCGTTGGATGTTCCAAGCGTGTGAGTTAGGTCTACCCTTGCAAGGTTTGAAAATGCGATTCTGAATCGTCCGTTTCTCATGGAGATCGAGACTGCTTGATCCCTTTGCCACATAGAGTAATAAGAGCAACCGTATGATTATCAAAGATGATGTTTGTTTAAAAGGTTCTACCATGCTTGAGTAATTATAGTTGCTTACCTAGAATGGATAATCAACTAGAATCTGAAAGCTAAAAATTGAAAATTAAGGACCTACTCTTTGGTGCTTTTCAGCAAAAGACAAACCCAGAACTGTTCACAAAGCCTTCATAGTCTAGCTACATGGCTACGTATACCATAAAACGGGTAAGCCTTGCTGAGTATTAGAATACTCAGTCTTGCAAATTTAACTATATTTCAGGTAATCCCCCTGAGGACTCTACTCTGCCTGTGCCCTGGCCTTATGCTCTTCCCGATGGTTGCTCCGTGGAATGGGATCCATCCCCGGCCAACACAGATTACTCCGAGTGATGTTGGGCTTGGGCTTAACTCGATATCCGTTCCGCGACTTCTGATAGTGTCGTATTTTACTTTTCGCTGCAAACACTCACTCTTTAAACGGTTTTGTATAAATTCTTACTAGTTAGGTCTTACTACTATATATATCCGAACCTCATGTAATATTATGCCTGTGATGTAAAATTGTCGGTGTTTGTATCTCTGGACTCGCCTTCGTGCGAGGTACCTTGTTTTGATCCTGAGTTAGGTGGTTTTATCGGGACTTTACCCGATAGACCACGGGGTTACACTGTTTGAAGTGTGGTTGAGTCCTTACTACCTTCTGAGGAAGGATCAGTGCACTTGAGTCAGTGTAATTCAGATTGGTTCTGCCACAGCTGGTATCAGAGCTAAAAAGTGTACACCGGAGATATGAATTGTCTTAAAAATGCTTTTAGTATAAAAATTGGACCAATAAAGTATTTTACGAAACTACGTTGGTTTCGTTAAGGATTGTGCTTAGTACGTAAAGCCCTAGGGTAATGTTTAATAAGAGAATTAGAGGTGGCTATAGTATAAGTATATATATATAACTCTAACTTCCAGCACTACTTTTTCGTTAAAACTTAAACTTTTGCACAATCAACCTTATATTTTGTACCGACGCTCTCATCGCGAAGGTAAGAAGGTAAGGATCCTCAGCTAACTGGGGAGTTAGCCTTCCCGTTGGTGATGCGAACCGAACGCTGTTTCTCAAGCAGTGGCCTACTTGAGATGCTGCCAATATATCAACTTCGGTTGGTTATATTGGGAGTATATGGTTAGGCACAGGGTATGGTGATCGCTGTTCATACCCCGTATTTTGCGGTACCCCCGTGAATACGTTGTTTCGATAACGTATGTTAACGTTGTCTCTACGGCGGTAATTGTACAGATACTATTTCTATAGTGAACAGTAATGTTTGGGGACGCTTTCATGACATGCTGGCATGAAAGGTTCACGATATACAATTGTGGTTTACTGCAGGTACGCTAACCATGATTCAATAGGTTCTGAACGGTTAGGATTTGTCGACTAGATATTATAGGGAGAGACATACCTATATTATGCCACCGTAACTAACCACGTAAGACCAAGATTACTGGGCAGTTATCTTTGTTTGTGTGGACGTAGTACGTGCATGCATCTCTGAACTATTGTTTGTAAGTTAGAATTCATGTTTCTGTTGTCATAAGGATACCTAGAGTGTTGTTAATCACAAGTCCAGACTTGAAATGGTCATACGGACAGCAATAGGGATAGTATCTTGGTATCCTGTGTTTCATCCTCAAGGTCTATAATATCTATCTGATGTCCAATCCTTGCTGTTACCAAATCAGATGTCTCGTTCTCTTTATCTTGTGAGTTCTTAGTGGGATGGATACTATGATGCAATCCAGCATTCTCATGAGCTTGACTCACATTTTTCCACCACCTTCTTCAAACTTTAGGAAATTTATATCCTATCTAACATTTGAATCCTTTTGATTCAGATGGTAGATGTTCAGAGGATCTATTGGGATGCTGAGGGATATGCTCACACTGATTTCCTGTATTGGGAAGGGTTTCCGAGAATTCTGTGGAATACACTTCGTATTTATCACTACCCGGATCCACCCCAGTATAAGGGTCGTGAGTTTACTGAAGTCGGAGTCCCTCGATGTCGTGCCACTGTCACTATTCCCCATCATCCTACCCTGGAGTGGCAATCTATTGAGATAGAGGTTGTTGGGTATCGTCTCGTGGATGCTTTTGAAGCAGCAGCCCTCAATGCTATCACCACTTTTTGTGAACAGCATCCGGATACGGTAGCAGCTTACCCCATCGAACTGTTTCCAGCAGTTTTTGCACACGATGCTGAGTGGATCTTCAGAACAACTTATCTCGGACATTTAGTTGGAGATATAGCCGAGGAGACCCTCAGGACAGTGATCAGGTATATGAACGCTCAGTACCGCCTCCAGTCACTTAAGCAAAGGTGTATGGACGATATGGTGAATCTGGCTCAGGATTTTCATAGGGGCCTTACCTTGAAAGATGACCAGATCCATTTGCTTGGTCAAGGAATTGCCGGGAGAGATACTACTATTGGGCATTTGGAAGTGCAGATCTTGGAGATTGATGCTCAAATTCTCCTGCGCAACACCATAATTGACTTTTTGGAGGAACAAGTCCATGATTTGAACCAAGAATTAGGTGACACCCTTGGACATATTGAGATGCTCCAAGAACAGCAAATGCCTCCTCTTGTGCCCAATGAGCTGGAAGAAGAAGAGGAAGATTCAGAAGAAGAACCTGAGGAAATTGAAGGCGTATCCAAGATAGATTCGGAACATGGAGATCCAAAGCCCAACCCTCAAGATGATGACTCTTCCTCTGGAAGTGCGTCGTCTGTGGGCAATTTGGATGACTTTTAGGCAAGATGGTGTAGCTGGGTTATGATCCTAAGATGTAGCATATGTTAATAAAAGGGATGTAATATGACCACTAGGATAAGGCCATTTCTTGTAACATCGTGGCCTATAGTAGTTGAACTCTAGCTGTTTATGTATTTTAAAGACTACCAGAATTATGTACTATATGGTGACCACCAGCTGGGTTTCACAATCATCGTCCTTATCCATTTCTCCCTTCTATCTATGACTGCTGAGTTGATTTGATGAGATGGACACGAATTGTATACATTTCTCAAACTCATTGTGTATGTTCATCAACGTTCTTATGTTGTTTCAATATGTTGTGCCATGCATCATACCTCTGATAATGGAAGCAAGAATAACCTGTTGTAATAGACATCTTCCATGTTTTTCAGATGGTTGGCACTACGCGTGGAACTCCTGAAGGTTTCAGGCCAGATCAGGCTAGCGGTTCTCAACAACCACCGCCGCCACCACCAAATCTAGTAGAGGTTATGGCACGACAGACTGAGCTTCTCAATCTTCTAGTGCAGACACAACAGAACCGGCATCGCCAACAACCATGAGGAGGTCGTGATGACCTCAACCCTCAAGTAGCAAGCTATCAAGATTTCTTCAGTACCCAACCCCCATTGTTCAGTAAAGCGGAAGAACCTCTTGATGCCGACGCCTGGCTTCGTACTATTGAATCGAAGTTCACCCTTCTTACTATACCTTGTGCGGACTCGATTAAAGCTCACTTCGCCGCCCAGCAACTTCGTGGCACTGCCCGCATTTGGTGGGATAATTATTGCACCATGCAGCCTGCTGGACATGTTATTTCCTGGGAGGAATTTTGGACTGCCTTTAGGGCACATCATATTTCTGAAGGACTGTTGGAGCAGAAGCTGAATGAATTCCTGGCACTTACCCAAGGCACCCGCACGGTACTGCAGTATGCGCAGGTATTCAATTATCTATGCCAATATGCGAGTTATCACACTGATAATGATGCCAAGAAGCAGAATCGTTTCCGTCGTGGCCTCAATACCAAGCTTAAGGAATGCCTAAACCTTGTTAAGGCTAATACTTTTAGTGAGCTGGTTAATATGGCCCTAACCTAGGAGGACTGCATCACGGCACATCATGCCGAGAAGAAACGGAAGTCTCCCACTGGACCCTCGAGTGCTCAGTCACCAAGGTATCATTTTATTCCCAATACGCGGTTCAGAACGCCACAGCGGAATGCCCCACCTGGCAGATTGGTTTTCCGCCCGCCTCAACAGCAAGGAGGATATAAACCTTCAGTGCCTCCGCAACAGCCACAACAGTTTGGCTCAAGGCCAAATGTTCAACAGTTTCAGCAAGGGAGCAGCACTAATCGTTGTTTCAACTGCGGGAGTGTAGATCACTTTATCAAGGATTGTCCTTCGCCCAGGAAACCTTTTCAAGGGTAGGGTTTTAATCAGAACAACCATGGCAAGGGCAAGAAATGAGTAATGCAAGTCCGGCAAGGGCAAGTCAACTTCACCACCCTTGCAGAACTTCCAAAAGGAGCCCCCATAATGACGGGTACATTTTCTATCGACTATAAACCCGTTATTTTCCTATTTGATTCCGATGCAACCCATAGCTTTATTAGTGACAAGTGTGGTGCCCGAGTGGGACTTGATTCTTGTCAAACCGAGGGGTTGTATATGATCTCTACCCCTAGGGGAAAGATCAGTTCCAATCAACTGATTAGATATGTTCCAATACAGTTGGGTAGTAAGGTAATAAAAACCGATTTGGTTTTGCTCCATTTAGAGGGTATGGATATCATACATGGGATGGATTGGATGACAAAAAATAAAGTGTTGTTAGATATCTCTTCCTGAGTTATTGAGATTGACTCACCATATGATGGAGCTACTACCCTCTATCTACCCCAACAAGAGTACTTTTACTCTTGTGTTTATGCAACCACAGACATCAAAGTAGAAGACATTCTTATAGTCTGTGAGTATCCCGATGTCTTTCCAGACGATTTGCCTGGGATGCCACCAGATCGGGAGATCGAGTTCGTTATTGAACTCCAACCGGCACTGCTCCTATTTCCAAGAGACCATATCGTATGCCGCCTAATGAACTAGCCGAGCTAAAGATCCAACTTCAAGATCTTCTTGATAAGGGTTTTATACGCCCAAGTGCTTCACCTTGGGGATGCCCCGCCCTATTCGTAAAGAAAAAGGACAATAGCTTAAGGCTATGTGTCGATTATCGTCCACTCAATGTGGTCACTATCAAAAATAAGTAGCCTCTTCCCCGCATTGACATCTTGTTTGATCAACTAGCTGGAGCCAAGGCCTTCTCTAAGATTGATCTACACTCTGGTTATCATCACATCAAAATCAAGCCTAGTGATGTTCCAAAAATAGCTTTCTCGACCAGATATGGACTTTATGAATATCTGGTTATGTCTTTTGGACTCACTAATGCACCAGCATATTTCATGTATCTTATGAATTCAGTCTTCATGCCGGAGCTTGATAAATTCGTTGTGGTTTTCATAGATGATATTCTGATATACTCTAAGACTGAAGAAGATCATGCTGATCATTTACGTGTTGTTCTTCAACGACTACGTGATCACCGACTTTATGCTAAATTCTCTAAATGCGAGTTCTGGCTTGATAGTGTGAGATTTCTAAGATATACTGTCTCTAGTGAAGGCATATCGGTTGATCCAACTAAAGTCCAGGAAGTTATGAATTGGAAGCCTCCAACTTCAGTCCATCAAATCCGTAGCTTTCTTGGATTGGCAGGATATTATCGTCGATTTATTTTAGACTTCTCTAAGATAGCCAAGCCTATGACGGAGCTACTCAAGAAGGAGATTAAATTCCATTGGGATGATAAATGCGAAGAAGCATTTCATACACTGAGAAAACTTCTAACCACTGCTCCAGTATTAGCTCAGCCAGATAGTACCAAGCCTTTTGATGTCTATTGCGATGCTTCTGGAACTGGACTTGGTTGTGTGCTTATGCAAAACAATCGAGTTATTGCTTATGCTTCTAGAGCACTCCGGAATCATGAACAAAATTACCCAACTCATGATCTTGAGTTAGCAGCTGTTATTCACACTCTCAAGATTTGGAGACATCATCTTATGGCACCAAGTGTAATATTTATACTGACCATAAGAGCCTCAAATATATCTTTACCCAAGCCGACATAAATATGAGGCAAAGGCGCTGGTTGGAATTGATCAAGGACTACGATCTTGAAGTACACTATCATCCTGGCAAAGCTAATGTGGTTGCGGATGCACTTAGCCGCAAGGCACATTGTCATTGCTTATCCATAGAAGTCTTCAGTGAAACCCTCTGCTATCAAATGAGAAAACTCAATCTGGAGATTATTCCTCAAGGTAGTCTGAATCTTATATCAATTGAACCTACCCTTCAAGATAGAATCATCACGTCGCAATTGCATGATAAGGGTATCAAAATTATCAAACAGAAACTATCTCAAGGAAAAGCAAAATATAGTTGTTTCCACACTGATCATCAGGAGTTCTACGGTTCAACAATCGTATTGTTGTACCTAAGAACCGTCAACTACGTAAATAAATCCTTGATGAAGCACATCTGTCCAAGTTTTCTATTCATCCTGGTAGTACTAAAATGTATCAAGACCTTAGGCGAAACTTTTGGTGGACCAGGATGAAAAGAGAAATTGCTAAGTATGTATCTTAATGTGATACCTGCCAGAGAGTCAAAGCCAGTCATCTGAAGGTATCAGGTACACTCCAACCACTGCCTATTCCATCTTGGAAGTGGGAAGACATCAGTATGGATTTCATCGTTGGTCTTCCCAACACATCTTAGAAGCATAACCCCATCTGGGTAATCATTGATAGACTCACCAAAATAGCACACTTCCTTCCTGTGCATACAACTTATACTGCTAAGAAGTATGCCGAAGTCTATCTCGATCAAATTATTCATCTGCATGGTGTCCCTAAGACGATCATCTCTGATCGCTTCTGGGAGCAGTTACAATCATCTCTCGGAACCATGCTAATTCGAAGCTCTGCCTACCATCCACAAACTGATGGACAAACCGAGCGAGTTAATCAGATTCTTGAAGACATGCTCCGAGCTTGTATCATTCACTATGGTATGAACTAGGACAAATGTCTAGCCATGGCCGAGTTTTCTTATAACAACACCTATCAGTCCAGTCTTCAAATGGCTCCATTTGAGGCTTTGTACGGTCGAAGATGTCGAACTCCTTTGAGTTGGTTTGAAACCGGTGAACGCAAAATCTTCGGACCAGACTTAGTTACCGAAGCTGAAGATAAGGTTAAGATTATTCAAGCAAATCTTAAAGCTCGGCCACCGCCTCAGCGCCTCTCCACTGTCCGTTCCCACGCGCGCCACGCCGCTCCGCTGTCGCCCCAAGCCGCCACGTTGCGCCGCAGGTTGACAGCAGCTTCTCCGGCTCGCCATGCCTCTTCTTAGCCCCGCCGCATGTCCAGGAGTTCTTTTCGACTTCTTTTATCCGTTTGCGCGACCACATTTCGCTTCTTCGGCTTCTCCTCCGCTCAGCACCCTGCCGGACCACCGCCACGCTCTTTGCTCGCCGTCGTCAGCCGCCTCCGCCACCCCACACCCACAATTCCGTGCTCTACTGGCACCACTACACCCCACTGAAGCTTCATAGCCAATTCTTCTCCATTCCCTCACGTTCGTGCCACTATAACGCCGCCGCCGTCGAGCTCCATTGCCGCCGTGGACAGCTCGCCCCGCCTCCTATCGATCCACGCCAACACCTCTAGCAGCTTCACCTTATTCCAGTGAAGCTCACCAGCCCCTCCAATGCCACCCTTCAACCCCACATCCACCTCGCCGTCGAGCTCCCTCTCATCGCCGTCCCGGGTCGCCGTGGGGACCCGCCCTTCCGGCCATCCTAGCCCCCGCCAAGTAGCTCGGGTGAACCGTCTCGACCCCCTGAAGCTTCTCCCCCACCTCAGATCCACAGCCGGTGAGCCACCCCACCGGAACGCCGCCGTTCCCCTCCCTGCCCCTTGCTCTACTCCGACCAAGGACCCAATTGCTGTGATTTCAATCTTATTAGGGTCTTCTTTGTAAAAAAATAGGGGTATCTCGAGAATGAACATTTATGCTAGATCCTGTTCATGAAAAATTCCAAAAATATTTTTGAATGATGTTTCTGAGTTACTTAACATGTCCATAATATTTCAGCCTCTAAAATTATTTGGAACTCTAGGTATAAATAGATCTTGAAATAATAATGCTGATATTGTTTATTTTTGTAGCACTGTTCCAGTGGAGATAAAATTCTAATAAATTTACAGGAGCTTTACTCATGCTTCACCAATACTCAATTAAAATTATAGCTCCAGTACTATAGTGGTTTGCTCTGTCGAAATAAAACATGTTCTAGGTGCTAATTAATGGAGATATTTCTTCTAATTTATTTACTGCATAAAATATTCTGAAAATTTTAGGATAAGAGTATAGCAATGAGATCTGTTTAAACTAATTTTTGTAATATTAGTAACCACTCCTGACTTGGGGTTTAATTATTTGATTAAAAATAAAGGTTTTTAATAATAATGACCCCATTTCTTTAAAAGAATAACCAGCCTAGTTTCTAAAATCCACTAATGGTGTTTAATGGAGTTAGTTTGGTAAATTAGGATCACCCCCATGCTATCTAATGTAATTAGTTTGGTTGCTTAGAATAACTAAACATGTTACTTAATGCAATTAGGTAGTTTAGTTTGTACTCGATAAATGATTGCCCAATAGGGAAGTAGATAATCGGTTTGCTAAATAGAATATTTGTTTATTGGATTGAAACTTTATCATGAAATGAAATGAAAGTGTATGCATTCTCTAAATTATAATATTTGCATATCATATAGACTCGACAACTCTCGCTGACGGAGATTATCAGCTAATTCCGGAACCAGAAGAAGGAATTTCTGAAGACCCCGGGAACGTCACCGGAAATTTAACTAAAGCTCCGAACCCCGGTTCGGAAAATTTTAGTTTTGACATCTCTAACCTCAGCCCCGCCAGCGAAGGCAAGCCCCGGACATACACCCTATTTTTATACACTACAATTTAAATATTAATTTATTGTACTGATGCATCTAAGTTCTTAGGAGTTGTATGGAAACCCTAGTTGCACATTCCTAGAATCCTATGTACTGTATATTAGAACTTGAGTCTGAATAGCTGCTATGCGAATAAGACCGGTACAAGTCGAGCGATTGCCTATCACTCGCGAGCTTTATAGGAGTTGCAATGTTTACATTCCTGCAATCACTATAAGGATAACGGACGGGGTTGTGATTATGATTCATGACCATGGCAGAGACCCCGTCTGTGTTGATAAAAGTTTGATAAGGTCGCAGTGTGTGGTAGCGGTGGTTAAGCATTTCAAAGTACTAGCCACATACCACGAATTATGGGTAAGCGGTAAGCCTAGTAACCGATCGGCCCGAGGAGTGGACATACCCCCCACCACTCATAATTTGGTTTTTCGCACACGCACCGACGTGCGGGAGTACATTCCGCATAGCGGACAGGAGTACGGTCATGTAGTCGCGCTACAGGCGTACGTCCTGCACATTGGATGTGCGTATGGTCCTACAGTGGCTTGTGGTGGCACTAATCCACGAGTCGGAATGAAAGGCAAACGGTTGCTTTGAAACAATCGTTGGATGTTCCAAGCGTGTGAGTTAGGTTTACCCTTGCAAGGTTTGAAAATGCGATTCTGAATCGTCCGTTTCTCACGGAGATGGAGACTGCTTGATCCCTTTGCCACATAGAGTAATAAGAGCAACCTTCTGATTATCAAAGATGATGTTTGTTTAAAAGGTTCTACCATGCTTGAGTAATTATAGTTGCTTACCTAGAATGGATGATCAACTAGAATCTGAAAGCTAAAAATTGAAAATTAAGGACCTACTCTTTGGTGCTTTTCAGCAAAAGACAAACCCAGAACTGTTCACAAAGCCTTCATAGTCTAGCTACATGGCTACGTATACCATGAAACGGGTAAGCCTTGCTGAGTATTAGAATACTCAGTCTTGCAAATTTAACTATATTTCAGGTAATCCCCCTGAGGACTCTGCTCTGCCTGTGCCCTGGCCCTATGCTCTTGCCGATGGTTGGTCCGTGGAATGGGATCCGTCCCCGGCCAACACAGATTACTCCGAGTGATGTTGGGCTTGGGCTTAGCTCGATATATGTTCCGCGACGTCTGATAGTGTCGTATTTTACTTTCCGCTACAAACACTCACTCTTTAAACGGTTTTGTATAAATTCTTACTAGTTAGGTCTTACTACTATATATATCCGAACCTCATGTAATATTATGCCTGTGATGTAAAATTGTCGGTGTTTGTATCTCTGGACTCGCCTTCATGCGAGGTACCTTGTTTTGATCCTGAGTTAGGTGGTTTTATCGGGACTTTACCCGACAGACCATGGGGTTACACTGTTTGAAGTGTGGTTGAGTCCTTACTACCTTCTGAGAAAGGATCAGTGCACTTGAGCCAGTGTAATTCAGGTTGGTTCTGCCACACTTTATTTATTTATGTTGTTGTTATCTTATCTTTTTTATTTATTTAAGGGATTGGTATATACTTACATTTAGTTAATGCCTGCCTAATAAAGCTTGACCAACTAAAAATGCTTATCACAGTCAAATCATGTCGGCTTTTCCTGATTATAGCCTTGCATGTCATATAATTTACTCCACTTGCTGAGTACCAACCATAAGTGTACTTACACTTGCTTTATTAAAATAAATGCTGCTTAGAACAAGATAATTGTCTGGAGTTCCCTGAAAATTTTGAAGAATACTAGGCGTATATCTCCCAGTCATCTGCCTGTGAAGTCGAAGTCCGCTGCTAGTTATCGACGTTTATTTATTCGCTTGAGATTAAGACTGTCGGTCATATAATAAAGTATTATTATACTCTATTTCGTTAATGCATTGTTTCGGGTGTACACTTGTGACGTCTACTATACGTGCGGAACTTGATCCTGGCGCACATATGGGATGCATTCGGTTACCTTTTCTAAACCGGGTGTGACAACAACAACTTAGCCTTTTGTCCCAAGCAAGTTGGGGTAGACTAGAGATGAAACCCACAGAAAATAAGAATAAGAATGACAATCCACGAAATTAATAGAAGAAAAATATTTCCACCCAAAAGCCATATTTTTTTCACCAAAACCGTTTATATACCCACATGGTATACCCGCACTTTATCTATACAATGAAAGTCGAAAGAATTGAAACCATTTCTCATCAAGGTTAGGCTCACCGTACTCCTCATGGAGATTCTACTTGTCAGCCTAAAGGTTTGACGAAAGATGATGTAAACCCACGAAATTGATAGGAGGAAAATGTTTCCATTCAAAATCTATATTTTTTTCACCAAAATCTTTTATATACCCGTAGGGTATACCCGCACTTTAGTTTCCATTATAACATCCCGTCACACGCAAGTTTGTTGGAGGCAAAATGATCCTCCGTACTTTACTTTCCAATTATACATGCAATCAAGCGACTGATTTTTTTGGAGGCCACCGCATGCGCCTGATTTTTTTGGAAGTAGCCGCACTTTACTTTCCATTGCTGCAAGGAACCATGTACTTTTGGAGTAATGTAATGGAGTGTCCAAGAGTAGGCAGTAATGTGTTATTAAATCCCCTAATGTAATGGACATCAGGGCTGGATTTGGAGCGTACTTTTCAGTTCAAATGTCTTTTAATTTTTTTCTTCATAATTTTGAGGGTAACTAAAGAATTGCTGATAAAATATTGGGAGTGACTAGGAAACATTCAAGTAAATGTTGGGAGTAAAATAGCACGAGGACTCCTATGATGACATCGGCATGAACATGAATCCTGTGTTTTAGGAATTTTGGTTTGATTTGCTTATCACCTTTTGTGCTTAAAACATTTCTATGGAGAGTACAGGAGCATGGCAACCAGAAGCTAGGAGGATGAAAGGATGGGGGAGTATATATAGCCTCCGAGCTTTCAAGTGCGGATTGGGAACCATTACGACAATGGCAGCAACCTGGTCGTCCTGTAGTCCTGTTACATGGTAAGATGGCTGTAACACTTGACTGTTCCTTGTTATCTTGGTCTATGATTGCTGATTTTCTCTCATAAACATAAATCCACTTGTTAGTTTGCTCAAAGTGCAAGAGCGCGATGGCGAAACCATAAGATTCTGGTAATATTTCCTTTAACTTTGAACTAGAATGACCTGAAAGAATAAGCAATGCATGGTGCGAACAATCTCCAACTGCAGTCATATTGGTTTGCAAAGAATCTTATTTTCCAAACAGATGGTAGAAGCATGTTTCACTATTACAAAACCTATCATTGCAAACGCCTCATCACTGCCTATTTGAACAGAACCAACGATGATATAGTATCACTGCTGGGTCCAAATAGAACCCACGGTGATACCGGACAACACCGCCGGTTCGTAATACAACCTGACTATGATATGTTCAAAAGGCATCATGTGACATTCAGATATTTAGGGTTAAGACCCACTAGGTTCTAGTATAAAGTGTGCATGTTTGATCTTTTGTATGTGTTCTAAAACTTGAATGCAAAGGGAAAAGGGTAATTATGTAATTCTAGAAAATTTAGGTCTTTTCGTGCAAAATGGGTGAGAATGGGAGGTAAAAATCAAAACATATGAAGGTTATTTTGCAAAAAGTCAAGAACTTACTTTTAAACTGCAAATAGAGATGAAACTACCCAAAGGATGCAAATGTAGTGTAGATTTTAAATAGGATTTCCTTACAATTTAAAAACTTTGCTAAGTTTTATGTTAGTTTCAAATTATTAACTCTTTTGAAGATGAACCTTAAAGAAAAGTTGTAGATCTTGTTGAACTCTACACTTTTGCTTTCGGGCACATTTCCATTTGAGCTATGGTTTGAAAGTTAACTAGGCTTTACAGTGGAGTCCCTGTACTTTTGGGAATTTGCAACTAAGCCCCCCTTCGTCCAC
The DNA here is from genome assembly GCF_002211085.1 of Panicum hallii. NCBI lineage: Eukaryota > Viridiplantae > Streptophyta > Magnoliopsida > Poales > Poaceae > Panicum > Panicum hallii. Next base: position 11,639,724 of record NC_038045.1, on the reverse strand, counting down.
CTCCAGTCCTCCTCCTCTGTTTTCTTCTCTGCCCGACCCGGCCGCCCTCGCCGGCCATGTGCCAAGCTCCTGCTGCCCCCGCGCCGCCTTCCCTCGCGCCACGTGCCGCCCCAGCACCGCGCCGCCACTCCCCACCTCGCGCTAGCCCTCTCCTCGCTTCTCCACATCGCGCCGCCGCCGCCCGAGCCACCACGCATCCCGCCGGCTTGCCAGCACCTGCTCTCGCGCGACCAAGCCTTCTTCTGGACCCTGAGCACGTCCTGAAGCTCCCCACGCACTCACCCTTGCCTTCATGCGTCTGCATTTCCACTACCCTTCTCTTTCTCGAGCTCTCCACCTCGCCGGACCTCCGCCGCAGCTACTGCTTGTCGTCGACAGCCGCCGCTGCCGCTGCTCATCCCCGATCCAGAGCTCGAGTAGCACCACAGCAACCCACTAAAGCTCACAAGCCTGCCCAATTTCATTCTCCGACGCTAGATCGCCCGGACCACAGCGCCGGTGAGCTCGAGCTCCCGCCACTGCTCGGCCTCGCCGTCGTCCCGTCGATCCACTGCCTCTTAGCCCCGGCCAAGCACACCATCAGCACCACATCATCGTGTAGAAGCTCTCTGGCCACTTCCCCGCCGCCCTCCGGCACTCCGGCCACCGGAACACCGACGCCGCCCCTCGGAGCTCCGCCGCCCGCCCTTGTTCACCGTCGATACGTCGCCTCGGCCCTTCTCTTCCCCAACACCGGCCACCCCCGAGACCGCCGTGAGCCCCTGAACCTTTCCCCTCACTTCCCCCTCACCGCCGGTGAGCCCCCTCGCTGGAATTTGATCGGCACCGATTGGGTTTCCTGTGTAGCCCGGCCAAGGATCCAATTGCAAGGATTTGAATCTTTTCAGGGCTCTTTCTGTAGAAAATCTGTACCCCTCTCTAATTTCAAATCAGCCAACTTGTAAAATCCATAGGAAATTGTAGAAAAATCCAAAAATAGTTGTACTCTTGAAATCTAACTCTACAACTTTTATTAATGAAGTTTAGTTTGAAACCAAATATTTTTAGAGTTATTTTAAAGTTTAACAAAAGGATATCTTGTGTGTAACTTTTGCATGTTAGCTTATTTTCATATGATTTTTGGTATGCAGCATGTTTAAGGTATATGTAAGATTTTGTAAAAATTTCACCTTAATTTATGCACTCTATCTGGAACTAATTTGAATTTATACAAATCAAGCTTGAATTGGTTAAAGTTTATTTAAACATGTTACTAAAGTTTTCATGCTTGGATTTTTTTCCATGTGATGATCTGTAATTGAGTAATGCATAATAAATGTTTCAAGAATTTATAGCACTGTTTTACCTAAGATTTGAATTTAAACCTAACATTTGAACTAAATTCAAATACCCTAGAGTCTATTTTTAGAAAATTATGAAAAATTCACATTAAGCTCATCCACTAGAAGAAAGCTTACCCACAAAAATTCAAGGCTACAGCGTTTGGGGATTTCAAACTAAAAATCAAACTTGTTAACTTAATTCTATTAAATCAAGTAATTTGATATTGAATTTGTGACAGTTCATGTACTTGTAAACTAGGCACATTATTTGTTAGTGTGAAGTATGTGCTTGTTAGTGTAAAGTTTGTGTATGTTTATGTGAAGTTTTTGTGTGTTTATGTGAAGCTTTTGAAAATTTAAAGTGCAAATAAAAAGGGTATTTTTGTAATTATGGAAAAACTAGGGTTTTTTTTGCAAAATGTATCTGGATAAGGGTAATTTCAAAATAAGTGAAAGGTGGTTTTGTAAACATGTTTTTCTTATTTTATCCCCTGTAAAAACTATATATTTATTCAAAAGTTGCATTAGAAATGTATGTGTTGAATTGGGTAAAAGTTTGGGTAAAATGGTGAAAATAAGGGTGTTTATGTAATTTTATAAAAGTACAAGTCCTTTTGTGCAAGTAGATGATTTACAAAAATAATTCTCAAAGTTACTCAGAACTAAAGTGTAAAAGGTGCAAGTCATCATGACATGTCTATCCAATCATTATGACGTGTTTATCCCGTCATCATGACGTGTCATAAATGTTTGCATTTAGGTCCTGAATTTTATAAAGTTACGCTTTTTAGGACAAAAGTAATTCAAATCCAACTTTTGTTCAAAATTTAACGTGTAAAGATATAAGTTTTGAGTTTTTGAACTTGAGCCCTAAAGCAATGTTGTAGAGTTTGAAAAACTCTCCAACTTTCATTTTGGGCATTTCTTCATTAGGGCTTTAGATTAATGTGAAATTTATACTTTACAGAAAGGTCCCTGCAGTTTTCTAAATTGCGCATAACTCTTTGGAGGAATTCTATTCCTCCTTCTCCTCTGTTTCTTCTCCCTGGCGCCCCTTCTTTTTCTTTCCCCACTGGCGGCAGCTCCATCCAAATCCTTCTTTTCTTCCTCTTTCCTTCTCCTCCACCAGGCAACAGCGGGCTCGGGCCGAGCAGGCGCGCGCGCGGGGCGCAGGCGCAGGCCCGAGGCTCGCGGCGGCGGGCTGGAGCCGGAGCAGGCGCTGGCGCACGCGGCTGGGGCGGCCACGGCTCGGCGCGGTGGTGGTGCGGCGGCGGAGCCGAGCGGCTCGCGGGCGCTGGGCGTTGGGGCGAGCAAGCAGGCGCGGGCGGCTGCGGCTCGGGTTGCGGGGGCTGGCGGCACAGGAGCTCGTAGCGGCTGGCGCGGGCGGTGCGCGGAGCACGCGCAGGAGGCATGGAGGCGCGCGGGAGCGAGCCAGCGCAGGGCCGTTCGGGTGGCGCGGAGCTGGGGCTCGCGGTAGGCGGCGCGCGGGCGGCTCAGGCGCGAGCAAGCGTGGGTGGAGCACTAACACGGGCAGGCGAGGCTGGTGGCGGCGCAGGAGCGTGGACGCGCGAACCGCTGGCAGTGTAGGCACGCGGCGCAGACGCAGGTGGAGCTGCGGCCGTGGCATGGCAGCGTGCGAGCAGAAGACGGGCGGTGTAAGCAAGACATGACGCGGGCCAAGAACACACGCGGTTCGGGCGTGCGCGGGAGCGATGCGGCAAGGCCGGGGCGAGCGCGAGTCCGGCAGCAGGAGGGGCTGTGCAGGGCAACGACATGCAGAGCGATGACGTGCAAGACGACGGCGTGCAGCGCATAGTGGTATCTCCACAGGACGAGCTCAGGCCGCGACCGAGTTGGTGTACAGGAAGGTCGCACGCGGTGCGGGAGGCGCTGTAGCGCAACGATTCGGGGCGGACCCGCCCAGGGGCTAGTAGAGTCGCGCGTGATGGACGTCGGAGGCTGTTGAGGAGAAAGCAGCGGACGAGATCAGGTGGCACTGCGAACTACTCGTGGAGGATTTGGAGATGGCCAGGTGCGAGCAGACCATGGCCCTCGCGGAGGCAGAGGGGGCAAGTGTGGCGCGGTGAAGCGAAGGCGAAGGTCTGGGCAGAATTGAACTGGCGCATCCGCAAGTGTGGAGCGGAAGCGTTCTATCGGCGGCGGTGGTAGGCCGTTTCGGATGCATCGCAGCAGGCAGAAAGGGCGGCAGAGCTACACCTTGTGCGATCGAGAGTGGCGCACAGGGGCTGCGGCCAGGCACGGCGGCCCTGCAAGTAACTGCGCGGGCATGCCGGATATGTTTCTGCAGTGCATCTGCGTGAGCAGAGGAAGTTCAACCCGTGAACAAGAGGATCTTGAGGTTCGCGAAAGAATCGGCATAGCGAACCAATCCGGCACCATCGTTTCCTCCCATGGTTCACGATGTCCAGCAGCTCTTACCCTTCACCGATTGTCCGAGCAAGACCACGATACCTCAAGGAAGCTCGTGAACCCTCTTATCGAGCTTCTTCGGATCCCTTCGCTGAAACATCATCGCCATGGCAAAGCCGACTATCGTCGCCACGGATTACCGTGAGGAATACCCCTCCGGCTATTCTTCACCCACTACAATCCCCTGGCAAGCTTCTTCGTCACCCACAGAACCTCGTCACCATCGAGTTCTTCTCATCGCCAATCCTTTTCACCGCGGAAATTCACTTTCCGCCTGTTATCCTCCACAACCAAGGCTACCCCAAGGTTTGCTCTGACCCCAAGGTGACCCCCTTTGCCGGAACATCGTCGTTATCTTCCTATTCTCTGTTTTCCCCGACCAGGGACTTAATTGCTTCGATTTAGAAAGTTCTAGGATGTTCTCTGTAAAATTTCCAGAGTCTTCTTTATTTTCAAATCAGTGAGCTTCTACATTTCATAGAAATTCATAAGAAGTTCATAAAAAAAATACAAAATGAGTTTTGTTTGAATCCTTCGGTTAAAATCTACAAGTTTTATGTTGTGATCTTGAGTTGAAAGTTTTGATTTGTGGTCTAGGTTAAATATTAGGAAATGAGTGCTTTATTGTACTTTATATTATATGCATGTGTTGTAGCTGGAAGGTAAACCATAGGATGTATGTCTCAAGTATAGATGTGTGATATTTAGTTGATCCTATCACACGAGTACTTATATCCCTACCATCAAGACCTTATCCTTGTCTTGATTGCCGTTTCCTTAAGGTTTTTTCCATATAAGGATCCTTATTAATTTGTGTGTATCTGCTGCTTAACTAATACATCTATGCAGCTATGCTTTAGCGTCAGCTATCAGCTCAGCCGCTACGCATCCGTTTCCTTTGAACCTATGATGTTCCTGTGTAACAGCTGCCAGCCGATGCAATTCTTTCGATATGCTTCTACCATCGGCTGGTTAGCTGATACGATTGTTATCTTTCTAGTATCGGCTACTGCTGATACAATTCTTTTGTTCTGTCCTACATCGGCTGCACATGATCGATGCATCGGAGATGCACACACGATCTTAATATTCTTGTTATCGGCCGATCCAAGCCGATTCTAGTTGTTTTCCATATCGGTTATGGCCGATCAATCCTTAGTTTTCCCATCCTTATCCACACACTTTATCAGCCGATTTATCAACTGAGAGATCGGCTATATATCTATCGGTCACATACCCTCAACCACACTCCAATCGGCTGTACGTCACTCAATTGTTGTGCTGACGTAATCAAACCGATACAACCACACCTAGTTACCTAGGATAACACTTAAGCACATCTTAGTTAAGACACAGCTGCTTTAGGAATCACCCCTATGTTAGAATGATCGATGCTTTCATCGATCAATTAGGAACCCGATACACCTTTCAATCAGCTACCCAGACCAAAGTACACAACCCTAGGTCAGTAAGATAGCACAGTAGACAGTTCCCTCCTTTGCCAATTCTATCGACCGAAACCCCTGTTGTTTCCAATCGACTGTCGTAGTCTTCAACCAATAGTCCATCTTAATTAGTATCCACCTAAAGATCTATCCAAGTTTAGTTGCAGATCTTTTGATTGTTATATGATTAGTATGTTAAATGAGTGTTGGATTACAACTTTATTGTAAAGTAAGATAGTTTCGTATGTTGCATTGCATGTAGATACGACTACTTCCGCAAACGGTACCTACGAGATCTCCCAGAAGTCTGTAGAGGATATTTCTGAAGACCAAGAGAACGTCACCAAGGGATTATCGGAAGCCCCGAACCAAAGTTCGGAAGACAACAATACTAACATCCCTGACTTCAGCCTCACCAGTAAAGGCAAGCCCCGGACATAACCCACTATTTTAATTACACTGCAATCTATATCTATTTATGTAATTCTATGCATTAAGTTCTTAGGAATTGTTTGGAACCTTAGTTGCATATATCCAGGAACCGATGTACTGAACACTAGAACTTGAGTCCGACTAGCTGCTATGCTAATAGGACCGGTAGAAGTCGGGTGATTTCCTATCACTCGCGCGATATAGGAGTTGTAATGTTTACATTCCTGCAATCACTATAAGGATGACGGATGGGAAGAATGTGAAGTATCATGGTTCAGATGATACCCCGTCTGTGTTGTTGAATCTGATAAGGTCGCAATGTGTGGTGATCGAGGTTAAGCATCTGAAAGTACTAACCACATGCCGTGAGTTTTGGGTAAGCGGCAAGCCTAGTAACCAATCGGTCCGAGGAGTGGACATACCTCCCACCACTCGTATTTTGGTTCTTCCTGTTACTCGATTCGACGTGTAGGAATACGTGTTGCTGGGCAACCAGGAGTACGGTCATGTAGTCGCGCTACAGGCGTACGTCCTGCACTTTGGAAGTGCGTATGGTCCTGCAGTCGCTTGTGGTGGCTCTGATCCACGAGTCGGAATGAAAGGCAAACGGTTGCTTCGGAATGACCCTTTGGTGTTCCAAGCGTGTGAGTTAGGTTTATCCTTGCAAGGTTGGAAATTCGATTCAGAATTGTCCGTTTCTCGCGGAGATTGAGACTGCTTGATCCCTTTGTCACATAGAGTAACAAGAGCAATGTTATGGTTATCAAAGATGATGTTTGGCTAAAGATTATACCCTGCTTGCTTAGTTATAGGTGCTTACCTAGAATGGATAATCAACTAGAACCTGAAAGCTAAAAGTTGAAATTAAGGATCTACTCTTTGTTGCTTTTCAGCTGAAACTAAACCCGGAACTATTACAAGCCTTCATAAGTCTAGTTACATGGCTAAGTATACCATGAACGGGTAAGCCTTGCTGAGTATTAGTATACTCAGTCTTGCTAGTTATATGTTTTTCAGGTAAAGTCTTTGAAGACCCTACTCTTCCCCTGTCTTGGCCCTGTACTCTTCCAGACGGTTGGTCCGTAGAATGGGATCCGTCCCCGGCCAACACTGATGATACCGAGTGATGTCGTGCCCGGGCTTAGCATGACATCCGTCTTGACGACGTGCTGTAAATCATCGCGTATGTTTTCTGCTGCCAAAAACCATAACTTTAACAGTTTGTAATGTTTTCTTTAAATTTGAAACTTCGTACTGTTGGAAACTCTTGTATGGTAATTTCCTGTGATGTAAAATATGACGGTGACTGTATCTCTAGACTCACCTTCGTGTGAGGTAACCTTATTTGATCTTGTATTCAGTGGTTTATCGGGACGTTACCCGACAGGCCAAGTGATTATACCGTTTGAAGTACGTTGGAGCCCTCTAGAGTGGACTCACGTACTTGAGCCGGTATAATTCAGGTTGGTTCTGCCACAAAATTAAGGTATAATTAGTGAAATTGAGTTCAAATCTCCTATTTTATGAAGTTGTATTTATCAATTGGTTGGATTGCAACTTTATCATGAAATAAAATACTTAACTCGAGAACCACCTAATTTAAATTATTGCATATGTAGAGTCAGCGACACTCGACGACGGAGACTACGAGCAAGTCCCGGAAACCGAGCAAAGAATTTCTGAAGATCCTGCGAACGTCGTTGAGACTTTAACTGAAGCCCCGAACTAAAGTTCGGAAATCCTTGACATCACTGACCCTAGCCCTGCTCAAGAAGGCAAGCCCCGATGCATAACCTAGTATTTCAGATTACTACGTTTATACAATTTTATGCTTATATATTATATCTTGCATTAAGTCTAAGAGTTGAAATGGAACCCTAGATGCATGGATACTAGGAACCTATGTCTTGTGCCTGAGTCCGTATCGAATAGATGCTCTGCTAATAAGACCGACAGAAGTCGGGTAATTTCCTGTCACTCGTGCGATATAGGAATTGAATGTTTACTATTCCGCAATCACTATAAGGATGATGGACGGAGTCATGTGCAGTATCATGACTTAAAAGGTTACCCCGTCTGTGTTGATAAAAGTTGATAAGGTCGCAGTGTGTGGTAGTGGTGGTTAAGCGTTTGAAAGTACTAACCACATGCCGTGAAATATGGAAAGCAGTAAGCCTAGTAACCAATCGGCCCGAGGAGTGGACATACCTCCCACCACTCGTAATTTGGTTTTTCACACGCACCGACATGCGGGAGTACGTTCCGCGTAGCGGACAGGAGTACGGTCATGTAGTCGCGCTACAGACGTATGTCCTGCACATTGGTGTGCGTATGGTCCTACAGTCGCTTGTGGTGGCCTTGTTCCACGAGTCGGATTGAAAGGCAAACGGTTGCTCAGAACGCTTAACCACTAGATCATTTGATGTTCCAAGCGTGTGAGTTAGGTTTGCCTTGCAAGGCATGGAAATTCGATTCAGAATCGTCCGTTTCTCGCTGAGATTGAGACAGCTTATTCCTTCTACCACATAGAGTAAGAACAGTAACCATGGTTGGAATAATATTGATGGATGCTAATCTCTACCTTGTTTGTCTAGTATAGGTGCTTACCTAGAATAGTTAATATAACTAGAATCTGAAAGCTAAAATATACAAGTTAGATCATACTCTTTGTTGCTTTTCAGCAAAAGAAGAAAACCAAAATCTCTTAAATCCTCCATGGTCTAGTTATGGGCTAAATATACTCGATTCTGGTTAAGTTTTGCTAAGTATTAGTATACTCAGTCTTGCTACTCTACTTTTCAGGTATGGCCCTTGAGAACCCCACGGATGGTTCAGCATGGCCCACCTCTATTCCGTTTGGCTGGTCCGTGGAGTGGGATCCGTCCCCGGCTAGCAGTGACCCTCCGGAATGACACCATGTTACGGGCTGAACTTGGTGTCAACCTCTGCGACGTGTGTAGTCGCGTGTTTAATTCTTCCGCTGTGACTCAACACAAGCTTGCATAGCTTGTGGTCTTTAAACAATGTCTGTATAAGTATACTTAAGTTTGAAACGGTTTGTAATAATGTTTAATATTCCGTGAATTAAAAGTTGGTGAGCTGTTGTGTGATTGTAAACTCGCCTTCGTGCGAGGTAAATCTGCTTCGATCCTATTGAGCCGTGGTTGCATTGGGCGGAGACCCGACAGACCAATGGGTTATTCCGTTTGAGGTGCGTTGAGTTAGTATCAGCTGTATAGCAATGACTAGCGCACTTGAACCGGCATAATTCAATCGGTTCTGCCACACATCACCACAGTTCGTAACACGATCCGGCGGTGATATAATTACCTCCCTATTTCACTCTCCCTCTCTCACACTCCCTCTCATTTCCTCTCTCAGTTGCTCTTATCTATCCCCTGGTCTCTCTCTCCCCCCACGGTCCTTCCTCTGTTTCTCATCCCCTCCTCTCTCCCACTGCATCCCTTCCCCTTGATCCCATCCCCTCCGGCCCTCCCCCTCCCCTCCCCTCCCGCCGCTGGTTCCCCTCCTTTCCCACCGCCAGCTTCCCTCCCCTCCCACACTGCCGGCGTGCAGGACTTAGGCCCGGTCCTAAGATTTTAGGGGCCAGGGCGAGATTTAAACTCAAGGCCCTTTAATAATAATACTAATAATAAATAAAAAGCTAAATAATATACGAATAAAATAGTAACACTAAACACTCAAAGTGCATAAAAGTTATTGATATCTAGCAGGGTGTTGCACTGCCGTCATTTGAACCGTTGGACCATGTATCATGTTATTAGAGTTTCTTGGCTGACCCTACCCCTTTATATTTAATAGTTGTCGTCCAAAATAGCTTAGGTTCTGCTTAGATTAATTTATCAAGAATAGTTTTACTGTTATCGGTTTGCAAAAATCCACATTGATGAGCATAATCTGTCATTTGCAATGTTGCTGCGTTCTCTTCGTTCTTGCTTGTGTTCTTCAATTCGCATATAAAAATTAACCTTCGTAGCGAGATCAATCATGCAGCGTATGATTGATAACCAGAGGCGACGCGGTGCGATTGCGGGCTTTAATCTTATTGATCGGAAGGATGTTTGTGTCAAGTAGCCGACCGATCGGCAGTTAACCTGCTAACAGAAATCGGGCACTCAGGTTCCTATTACATGCACATGTGTTTGGTAACATGCTCATGCAATTAGATGGGTACAGTTAAATGTGCATGCAGAAGACTAGAAATAGTGCAATTAATTGAACCCCACAAGTTGGTCCAAATTAAAAGCTACAATTGTATATAATTCTTTATGGAAAGAAAATTTTAATCGTAGATTTGCATTTTTTTCGAATGGAGAGAGTATATTCAAATAACCCCTTCTCTGTTGATCGAGACAACACTCTAACCAATGAAAGGTCATTTCAAATTTGTAGTAGATTTGTCTAGGTGAACGGAGTGCATGCTTTTCAGTTAGAAGAATTACTGCATTATTGTATTTGGAAGATTTGTACGATAACTATGTATATCTATAATCTATGTATATCTTTCTTAATTTTATTATGGGCAAATTTCAAAGCTCGTACGAGTTCATTTAGTTTATGATAGATTGTTAGCGTATCAATAAATTATTTCTATCTGCTCCTGCCGTTTTTGATAAGTTAAAAGTTAATTTCTTTGTCATATCTTTGATTTAATAGTTTTATTATTTAGTACATATTCTATAAATATAAAATTCAGGTTTATCAAAAGAAATTAAAACACGTGCCTGTTGCACGTGCATTTCCACTGGTCGCCCAAAGAAAAAAACTTACGTCATTCTGGAGCTGTTATCGCCAAAAGAAAAACCCTTACCAGGCACTTGACCCAATACTGCGATCATTAGCGGATGTTGAGAAGGTTAATTATAATTTATATTTGTTTTCTGCTGGTTATTGTTAATACTCATCACACATGACGATGATACAAGTTAATAACAAGCGCAGTTGCCAGCCCAATAAGTCAGATCTAAAACTTACGATCAATCCGCCCTCTAAGAGTTACTCCGTATAACATGGCGTGTCCCCTCACCGAGGGCAAACGCATTAATTTTCTTTTCCTTTCCTCTGGTAACTTCGGCCTTTCCTCTCCCTCTGGAGATAGCGCAGAGCGGCGGCGGCAGCGGCCGCGAGCTCCTCGGGAGCGGCAACGACCTCCCCCGAGCGAGCACGCGGCGGCAGCGGCTGGGCGGAGCGGTGCGGCTTGGCGGGACGGTGGCAGCACGGCGAGGTAGAGTGAGAGCGGAGCTGAGCAGCGCGGCGGGCCGGCGGCGGGAAGGCATGGCACGGCGGCGGGCTCCCCAGGGCGAGCTCCGCTGGCGGCGCTGCGGCGGCAGGGACCTCCCCCGGGCGCTCGTCCTCGGTGGCGGCGAGCTCCCCGAGGTAGCAGCGTTTTCTTTCATTTGTTTTCATTTTTTTTATTTCTTGGATGCAGAAGTTTTTTACAAAACTTTTTTTCCCAAACTTTTTTTATTTTGGATGCAAAAGTTTTTTCTTCAATTTTTTTCAATTTTTTTCTCAAAATTTCTCTTTCAAACGTATTCTCATCAAAATTTTCGTTCTCGCCAAATATTTCCTTGAAAAATTTCTCCGCAAAGTCTTTGTCAGAAAAGGATAAAAAATACTAGAAAAGGGGAAAAAAGACGGTCGGAAGATCGACGGTATACGGTCGACCGTAAATTAACTAGGCCCAGTTGCCAGCGACCTTTGGTCGTCATTCCATCTGTGCATGCACGTCGTCGGCTCATTGAAGGCAGGAGGTGTCGACGATGATTCTTCAAGACGGATCGGATATACTCCCTTCCGTTCCAAAGGTGATAGTTTTAGAATTTTCAGATTTATAGTATTTATTATATATCTAAGTATAATATATATATCTAGATGCATTGTAAAATTTATAAATTAAAAAAAATTAAAACGGCCGAGGGAGTAATAAATATATATAAACAGGTTTGTGCAGAAAAGACGAGCACGTGGATCCTACTTGTACACTGCCGCTACTCGACAAACGCAAAACACGTGACGGCTCGCCTATAGCATGCATATACAACGAACATGATATCTCTGATATCTCTAAGCTAGGGATGTAATTTAGCTTTTGCAGCAGCGACAGGGAACATATCGAAGATGGATGCACAAGCACGCACGATGCGTGTACTTCCTCGTGCACTTGCGTGTGAAAATGCAACACGTACGGTTTGAAGTTTTACTGCTTGGTTTGTTGTTAATCGGGAGAGATAAATGCTCTACCTTCTAAGTGGACCTGCCAATCTTATACTTGCAGTAAACATAAGTTTTTCTTCTGGCTGCGCTCTTACTGTTAGATCGATTGAATACAAGAAACCTGCTAAGAAGGAAAAGCAAGCACTTTGATTACTATAACTGTGCTCTTTGTAACTCTGGATAGGAGAAGACCTTGATGCATCTGTTCTTCAGCTGTTCTTTCAGTCAAGCATGTTGGGGGTTTATTAGCATTCCCTGGGACTTCAATTCATCACCCTTGGACATGATTATCTTTGCAAGGCAGCAATTTGGTAAACCCATTTTTAGGAAAGTTGTGATGGTCGCGTAGAGATATGTGTTTAAGGAATAATTAGCTCTAGTTACACTCAGAGCTAAACCATCGGTGAAGTTGTCGCTAGATAATTGGCTAATAAGTAACATTTGACATGTCTCTTTTTCTTTTTTGAGCTTCAAGCTCCGTTAACCCCGCTTCCATCTTTTACATATAATAAGAAAATAGATAGGAGGCTCCTCTGTCTGTCCGCTAAAAGAACTTTTTTGAAGCTTTGTACATGCTTGATACTACGTTAACAATTTACAATAAATTACTATTATGTAACTTATCACATTTTTAAATATAGAAGCTAAATTCCCACCAACCACTGATCTATTTCAAGGATGAGGTATGACTGTATTAATTTTTACTTTTTTAAGATTTATATTTCTATATCAATAAAATTAATTTTACTGGCTCCGTAGAGCTTAGCGTCTAGAGGTGACTCGTGCATTTTATCTTCACAATTATTGTCACTTGAAGCTAGCTCATGTCCGTCTTTGTTGCAACGCATATCTTATAGCCTATAGCTAAGCACATGCATGCAGCTCCGCCATATGATCTTGTAATGGAGCTAACTTACATCACTGATAAATGGCATCACGTTGTGTAGCGTTACAATACACGTACATTATCACCGATTACTATGTACCTATCGAACCTGTTATGTGTGATAACATTTGATTTCCGAAGTTATTTTACCATGTTATCACCGGATATCACTGTCTTTCAAAAATTGCAGGAGTGAAATTATGAGTATTATGCTAAATTTTCATTGTAACACGCTCGAGACGTGAAAACCATTAAGGTGCTGTTTGGATCCAAAGGCAAATGGCAAAAGGGCAAATGGTAAAATTTTTGCTCCTGTCACATCAAATGTTTGGACGCTAATTAGAAATATTAAATATAGTTTAATTAAAAAACTAATTATATAGATGAGGACTAAATGACGAGACGAATCTATTAAGCCTAATTAATCCATAATTAGCAAAATTACGGTAGCATTTGCCCTTTTGCACTTTGGGGTGTTTTGATCCAAAAGTGCAAAAATAGTGCAAAAGACCAAAAATTTTGCACTTTCTCTTTCTCTTTCCATTGGATCCGAACAGATACTAAAACCAAACAGAATACCCTTTTTCACAACAACACGCGTCTGGTGAAAGCCTTCGGGTGCCTCTTGCAAAAGCAGGCGCCGCTCCTTGTTGGCAGCTCCTCAAATGCTCACCTAGGCCACCACCGTTTCCAGGTTCTTCTTGATTGTAGCTGTCACACAAACACAGGACCCCACATAACTCCGCAGTCCAAACCTGCATGCCAACCACCACCACCGTCACCGCCGAGAGACGAGGCACCGACACAACGGAAGTGCCTGTCAGTCCCAGAGTCCCTGGTGCCTGTTGCCCGGCTCCGCGATCACTTGCGTGTGGAGAGGGATGGGGATGGAGTGGCCGCCTGCGCCGACGCCGGCGCTGCAGTTGCAGAGGAAGGCGGCGGTGGTCGGCGGGTCGGCGCTGAAGCTGCTGCTGTTCGTGATCCTCGCGGGGCTCGCGCTCCGGCTGCTCGCCGCCCCCGCGGCCTACCTCCTGCCGCCCACCGCCGCACCGGACGGGGCCGCGCGCCTCCTGGCGGCGCCGGGGAGGGGAAGGACCGGCGGCGGCGGCGGGACGCCTCCCTCCGGTGAGCGGTTCTTGGAATGCCTTTGTGCCTTTTTGCCTCTTTTCCTTTTTGTTGTTTCTTCCAACAAGAAAGGCATGCAGCCGTTCCTTCTCACGGGGAAATGATCTGGCTTGATATTTGGTTGGGATTTGCAACATTAAAACATGCCCATTCTGTACGACGAGAATTTGGAATATTGATTGATTGTTGCTGGAGAAGAGCAGCAGTAAAATTTGGATGCCTTATATTGTGAAACATTTGAATCGACATGTTTATGCTCCACACTGGATTATTGGTTAAACAGCAAAATTAAAAAAGATACTAAATGTGGAAACTATACTACTAAAAGGTCTGAGGATCTTCAGAATTACTTTAAAGGCTGTAACTTGAATTGTTTACTGCTCAGGGGGGACTGCGTGGATCCCCTCTGTTTCCATTCGTTTAATTTATTATACTTGTTCTGTTTGACCCTATATGCATGTTCTGCTACATTCCAGTGCTGTGGCATTTGTTATTTGCATGTATTTTGTTAAATGACCAAATACCTACAGTTGGAGGATGGAGGTGTGTGATTGATCACTTGCATTAGTTTAGTGAGACGGGCAAGCTTGTTAGATCCTCTACGAAAAGGTGGGAGCTTTGCTTTTGCTTCATGGGGTTCATGATTGAGAGGATCCCCAATTTGGATTAAAAAAATCCAGTTTCTTGTCTTAGGGTGATGCCAGCTTTTACCATTCTCTTTGCTTTTCATAGATTTACTAATCAAATAATTACTGCACTTTGTTTTGGATCTTATGTTTCTACTAAAATCTTGCTTGTGATTAACAGAAACGGATGATTTGATTTTTGCTGTGACTGGTTCGGGACCTCTAACAGCTCCAGACAAGAAGGAAGGTTCCCCAGGAGGTATGTTTCTTAATTCATAGATGCAATCATTGCTTAATCTACACTTTACATGAGAATGGCATCTTGGGCAGAAAATTAGTGCATTGGGGCAATTCTTTATTGATGGAAAAGGTCATCGATCTTAGTTAAGTGGTAAACATTAAAGGGCTTATTTGGATGTAAATCCCTAGGATTTGTTGAAATTCGAACAGAATCCCTAAATTCCCGTAGCAACCGCTATCATCGGAAGTCTGAACAGAGGTAAGGATACGGGTTTTCTTTTTCTTCTTGTTTTGGAAAATCTATGCAGTTTCATGGCTTCCTTTGCTATTATCAGCCCATGCTCTCTTTAAGCAAAAGGACGGTGACTTGTAAGATATTTGTGATCTTCTTAAGGAAATATTTTGTCTGGTCCATTTCATTTTCATGTGTTCAGAAAAAAAACATTTTTATCTTTAGTTCTTCCGTTAGTAATCATTTTATTTTCACTTGTGCAGAAAGTTGTAATCTTTTCCATGGCGAGTGGGTTCCTCATTCATCAGGGCCAGCTTATACCAATGCAAGCTGCCGCTTCATTGAGTCTCCTCAGAACTGTATGACAAATGGAAGACCTGACACTGCTTATCTCTATTGGAGATGGAAGCCATATGGTTGTGACATACCTTCGTTTGACGGCAAGAAGTTTTTGGATGGCATGCGGGGCAAGCATTGGGCACTTATTGGTGATTCGATCCTTCGCAATCACGTCCAATCATTGCTTTGTCTTGTTTCTGAGGTATTCTGTGATTTTTCAAGTATTCGTGTAATTAGCCAGTCATAATATTTTTAATGGCCACTGTCTAATTTTAATGCTTCATTCAGTTTCTGACTATTTGAAGTTTAGCTAAGTAGATATTAGTTATCCCTCTTTTACTGCAGGCACAGTGTTGAAGTTTGGAATAAACCTGGTTAATTTGCAATAATATGGTGTACTCTGTTATTATTTAAGATTGATTATTATCTTTGGCAGTGCAGATAAAATTATCCCTTCGATGTGAAAGATGCTTATTCTATTAAAATATGCATACTGAGTGTGCCTCAGAGTGTTCTTTTATTCTCTCTAGACTAGAACACAATTCATGTAAATCATATCCATCATGCAAAATACTTTGTAATTGATTCTTAGCTTGAGATGTTGCAATACTGTAAGCAGATTCCCACTAATCACTGTGTATATCTGTCTGGTTCATTATGCAATACCTCACTTTCACCAGTTATACATTTTCCTTCACTATTCATTGTGCACAACTAGGAATTCCTTAACTATGCATAGCATAAATCAGGATCACGGTCCATGCTTGTTTGACAAAAAAGTTATTTTTCTTCTCTGTTTTATTATTTTGTGCAAGACTAGTTATACAAAAGCAAGAAGATAAAGACACAACAACCCAAGCATGATGTTTTTGCTGTGAATAAGATGAACAATCGGTTCTTTCACCCATGTCACAGGGGAAGAGATTGGTCTGACATATCAACATACTAAAAACCTTAAAGGTGATGAGTCTCTGTCTTTGCATTTCTCGCTGCAACTTTGGTTGGAGGCCCGCAAATTGTGCATCAACCACATCAAACCACATTTTGATGAGACGTAGCTTGTGTTTGGCGTCCCTACCCTTTGTACTTCAGAAACATCCTTTGATATTGCTAGCAAGGTGTTCTTGTTGAAGATGGCTTGACGAGAAGACATGGCTTTTCAATACCTGGTAGTAAATCTAGTGTCTAAAGCTTATGCTGCCCTGTTTCCACATGCATATTGTCTAGTGCTTTGTGTAGATAATATTTGTAGTGCTTGCACCAATCCTTCATAGTACGATTTCAAAAGCAAGGCTTTTGCTGGGTTTCACCTCTAGCCAACTCAAACTTGCATGGGGCTAAAAGACTTCATTGTTTCCGTTGCAGGTCGAAGATGCTACTGAGGTCTACCATGACAGTACATTCAAATCCAGAAGATGGCACTTCCCCTCATACAACTTCACGGTATCTCTTATCTGGGCACCGTTCCTTGTCAAAGCCAAAATATTTGAGGATGACGATGGAGTTTCAACTGCTGATCTCCAGCTGCACCTTGATATTCTTGAGACAAACTGGACTAGTCAGTGGGAGAGCTTTGACTACGTCGTGATATCCACAGGCCAGTGGTTCTTCAAAACTGCAGTCTACTGGGAGAATGGAGCTGAGATCGGCTGCCACTCCTGCCAGAACAAAAACCTGAAAGAGTTGGCCCCAGAGTACTCCTTCCGCAAGGCACTCAGCGCAGCCTTCCTGTTCATCATATCCTCGCCTCACAAGCCAGTGGTCTTCTACAGGACATGGGCGCCTTCACATTTCGAGAATGGCGAGTGGTTCAGTGGTGGGACTTGCAACAGGACGTCGCCATTCAAGCCAGGGGAGGCCGGTGACAGGGGATCGGACAATAAGATGTGGAGGATCGAGAGAGAAGAGTTTGACAAGGCGGTGGCGAACAAAGGGCCTAACGGCAGTGCTGACCGTCTGAAACTGCTCGACACATTTGAGCTCTCACTGCTGCGGCCTGATGGGCACTCGGGGCCTTACAGAACATACCATCCTTATGAGAAGGGGATGACTGCCAAAGTCCAAAATGACTGTCTGCACTGGTGCTTGCCCGGCCCTATCGATGCGTGGAACGACATCATCATGCAGATGCTGGCGAAGGACTGAAACTTCCTCAGTTGGTACCAAACCGTGCCATCTGATTTCGACACTGATGTCGGTTCAAGCTGCCTCGTTGTCATACATATGTGCTCTGCTGCTCAAATTCGCAATTTCCAGGAGCCTATGCAGCATCGTGGTTCTTGAAGCAATCTACCACCGCAGAGGGTTTATTAGCTGTTAGGGTGTGTTGGAAAAGAGGTTATAGCATGCCAAAGTGCTTACTTCTTGATGACTGTTGGTCGTAATATTATACCATGATAGACTGGAAAAGGTGCGCCTATTGTCTATAGCGCGTGATATTCTGTAGCCAATGTATGCATCTAAAACTTTAGTCTTCAAAGGCATATACAGTGGTGAACTGAACAAGTTTTCCCATTGCCATGCAGCTGGAGTACATAATAATATATAAAATCAGATGTTCCGAGTATAATGAAAACAACTACTCGTGTAAAATGTACTTTCAAATACTCAGAAAAAAATTTCACGATCTTAAAAAAATGAAATAAAATAAAGGGAAAAAAAAGGTCTGGTGGCTTTTCTTGCAAAGAGAATGCCATTGTGCAGATCCTTTGAGATGTCAAATGTCACGTGCCCACATCAACTCAGGTTGCAGAGAATAATATCCTTTGCTGGCGCAGATTTAAGATGTTTTTATACCATGGTGACTGGAAAAGATCTACGCATTGTATGTCTTCACCTGAATCTTATACATCAGAATGATGCGTGAGATACAACCGACAGGCAAGCAATGGTGGACTTAAACATACTTTCCCGTTGTCGTACACCTGAAATGAATTTTCATGTAGTCGAAACAAAGGCCGACAGTCTTCCGTCACCGAAAAAACTGGGAATGAAAAAAAAACTGATGGAACGTTCGACCATGAACTTCATCGAAGAACCAACATCCAACCTTTCGTCAATGCATTCCATCAACAAAACTGAATTCTCTTCAAACAACGCATTGATGCACTTGGCTGAACCAAATTGCCTTCTGTTTGTCACAAGCAATGAAGCAATCATTTGCCAATGAATTTCATCCAAGCAAATGTACAAGGAAATGATAATCAACTCTTTTATGATTTGATTCAGCAACGTCTCGTTTGTATTTTTACAAAATCTTCAAAAGCCTTACTTAAAGCATGGTTACACCCCCTTATTTTGAGAAAATATACAACAGCAGAGGAATAGAAAGCAGATCACTGCCCTGGAACAAGTGCATAGATCACAACTCCATGCCACACTATATCTCCCTTCTGGCTTGAACTACCTCTCTTCACCATCAACAGTCCATTTGAACTCCACAGGTGGAAAGGAATGGATTATCTGCAAGGCACCTTTATCAAAGACAAACTACAAGAAAATGAAATTTTACCAGAGAAGTTGAAGTGGCAGAACTCAGAACATAACTCATCTAGATTGTGCTATGTGGTTTACTACTGCAAATTTTACAAACCATAAGAAAAACCTCTCATCACCAAGACTCCATATTTCACAATTACATGTTTGATGGTGTTGAAAAATAAGTCAGTCAAGACAATTCAATCAATAAATAACCATATTAACAAACACACAGGAAAGAGGTAGAAGAGGCTCCAAAATTGTGCAGAACTTTTAGCGATGGCTGCAGTTTCTCCAACAGCCAGTGATAAAGTTTGGTCAGTCATCGTTATTCATGAATACTACTGCCTGGTTACTGCTTAACAATACCATCATGCACGAATAGGATTTAACACTCTGGTCATCGACCGGCACCAGGAACAGTAGTACTAAAGCAAAACAAACCCTCAAAAATAAAGTTGAATCCCAGCAGGGATATTAATACTAATATTTCAGAAATCCTCCTGAAATCGATAACTTTCAACACTGGATACATAAAATACAATATGATGAAATACGAACGGTTCAAATACTCCCTTGCCTTCATACAAGCTGAAATCCATAGCTACAACACTACATACCCAAAAGATATTCAAAAATCAATATTCTAGAAAAGAAATTAATGACAAAATTACCCTTAAAATTAGATCCTCAAAGAAACTAGATCTTTTGAAATACTTCAATGTTAATTGTAAAAGAAACAATATGCTCTTCGAACTAAAACAAATTCAGCATCTACTTCAACTGGATGATGATTCATTTTAAGAAAAAAAACAGATGAAGCTCTAAGGAGGAAAAAAAAATTCAAACCTCCATTAACCTCAAAACGAAATTGTAAGTAATATCCACCCAATAAAATCATCTTCAAAAATAAAACAGACATTAATCAAGTCATTCTCCAACATTACATTTCATTGTAAATGTTACTTCCTAATTACTTCAATAGCAACCGTATTTCGTTATGTAAATGTATATTCTGAGTGTTCCAAAGTCGTCATATTAGTATATTACTCATGATTCATGAGTTGTCTCACTGACCCCTTGATGACTCTATAGTATTCATGACTTGTCCCACTGTTCATCTGTTCCCATGGAAAATTTTCTTTTCAAGTTCATCTATTCATGCGCTTGCTCATGTGCCTCGCAGGCTCGGCCCAAAACCAGGAAGTGGGGAACCTATGATGCTAGTGACAGGACTGATTCTAGTCGCCCCTGTGACAATTAGTGCAATTCTCGAAGCGCAACTCTCCAAATGTACATATTAACCTTCAAGCCAAGACAGCACTCTACCTGGTCAACAACTTGGGAATTTATCGAGCGTCTAAAGCCTTGGAATCCTCATTCGGTCCATTTAATGATACAAAAAAGACTCGAATCTGGATCATCTAATTTCCACACACGAGATACAATTCTTCCCAATAGATGATAAAAGTCGCATTCAAGTATCTACCGACGAACAGATCAAGAAGAAAAACAAAACGGAATCAGGTGCTCTCACCAGTCATCTCTCCTCCTTGGCAACGGCATTGGCGGTGGTGTCGCGGGGCTCGGCACGGGAAGGGAGTGGGTTGGAGCCCTTGACGAGCCACCCGAGCGCGAAGAAGGCGGCGCCGGCAAGGATGGCTGTGCCCCAGGCGTGGGAGTACCAGCGGCTGTACTGCCGCACGGCGAACCGCCACTGGTCCCGCAGCGTCGCCGCGTCGGGAACCGCGGCCTCCGGGGGGTTAGGGTATCCACCGCCCCCCGCGTGAGCTCCGCCGCCGCCGGGCAAGCGGGGTCGGGCGCCGCCGCCCTCCGCCGCCTGTGGTTGCGGCGGCGTGGTAGGCTTCTCCTGGTGGTTCGACATTCAGGCCTGACCGACCGCTGATCCTCACTCACGAAGACTCTCCCCGGAGGGAGAGGAGTGAGGAAATGGGCCAGCTTGGGCCAGTCCCATTCTGGGCCGAGACAGAAACTAGTAGCTACGACGTTATGAACTGCCGGTACAAATGTTTTTGCTAGCGACTAGTGTGCCATTAGGAGCAACGCGCGTGACTCCCGACGTCGCAGAAGATCCACGGCGGCCCGCAACGTGCTCGCTCCCTTCTTCTCCTCCTCCTCCTTCTCCAGCAGTTCCCACTGTCGGATCCGCTGCCGCGCCACCCGCCCATGCACCGCCGTATCGTCGTCTTCGACCCCGGCCTTCTTCTTACCCCGCTGCCGCGTCACCGACAATCAGGGATCCAGCCCCGCTCGGCCGGCGGCGCTCCGCGCCGCCTCACCTCCGCCACTGGCTTTCGACCCCAGCTTTCTTCTTACCCTGCCGACGGCCACCACTAACCGGTGGTCTAGCCCCACCTGGAGCGCCGCCATGCCTCCGCCGCATCCACTCGCATCTACTTGCAGGGATCGAGCGCGGAGCTTCTGCGACGCATTCATTTACACCCGCACGCGTGACTGCGAACATTTGTGCGACTAGCAAGTGACTATTTGATCTTTCTATATATATTTTTTTCTCTTATCAGTTTGTAGAGTTAGAAAAAAGTTCATTTTGTTTAGAGATTGTGAAAATATCTCTGAATGGACGTGTATTTAAGAACACATGTTGTGATGGCTAATATAGTGGACCATTGAGCATTCTTGTTCATAAAAGTTTCTATGTGATGTCTTTTGTGTTTCACGATGAATTCATTACGAGAAATGTAATATTAAAAAATTAATTACCAAGCGACAAGTTTATCTCATCATAAGTTTTTTGCAAGAAGAACCAACCTACGTTATGGATTTCTGAACGGATCCGTTATATCACATAAGAGGTCGCTTCTTTTATTTATGTTCCGGTGCTACAGAAGTCAACTGACACAAATTGCTGCCAAACTCGTAATGGCATCTTAACCATTTTTCAAAAACAAAAGAAAAAGGAAAAACAGCTCAGCGCCAAACAAAAAACGAATTACAAGCACATAGGTCAGCGTCAGCCCGGCCAAGCCCATTCTGGCCCAACACACTCAGCTTACCCATCAAGTCCAGGTCGTTCTGGCGCCTCGGCCGACTGCGGCGAACTCGCGAGACAAGGGTTTCTGCTCCTCCGTCCTCCGGTTGCGCTTCATGGCGCCGCCTCCTCCCTGCTATCGCCCCAAGAAACCCTAGCTGAATCTCTTCTGATTTCAGGTATGGCCCTGGATTTCCCCTCCTTTTTGCGTTCTCTGCTGATTTAAGCGGTAGACAAAAAGAATCTAGTTGGTTTTTGTTCGATAAATATGAACCCCATCAAAAAAAACAAAAAATGGAACCCTTGAGCTGTACAGTATGATGCACGGAATAGGCTTGATTCGTTTCTGCTTCTTGCGCACCCATCGTAAACAGGTTGATTTTCATGTGATTTTCTTTGTTGGGGGGGTGGGGGGGGGGTTCATATTTTCTATGGGATTGGTTTGGCGGCTCTCAAGTATGCCAGTTAAGCAGATGCCTAGTGCTTGTTGCTTGTTTGTTTTAGTTCGTCTGTAATTTGTAGTTACTTAATTTTCAATATTTCAGCAGATGCACGTACTAGGGTCTTAGTTTGATGTGCTTGTGTTGCGTTTTGCTTCATTACTGTTTGCTCAGCAAGTTATTACTGAATAAATAGCTTAATTGGCTTGCAAATTCATCCTTTATGAGGTAGGCGCACGATCCTTTTACAGAGAGAGAAAATAGATGCGTATTGATTCATCGATGTATGTAACTATGTACACATGCTTCTGGATATTTTTCAAAATAGATAGGGTGCTGCCTTATTCATCATCTTGCTGACTTCTAAGAAACGTTGGAAAATTTACACAAAAAGTCTTTATGTGAACTGCTTAGCTTCATATCTGATCAGTATGCATTAGTTTACTTAGCTTCATATCTGTTTTATCTAAAAAAATGTTCATTGTTTGTGTGCACACACATAATGAAATTTTCCACTGTGAACTGCTTAGCTTCGTGTGGTTACACCTCAAATATATGGGGCTCCACTTCCACCATCTGATCAGTATAGCGGTGGAAAAGAACCTGAAAAATGGAAAATGATTTGGTACTGAACTACTGATGACCAATGTGACGTTGCTTAGTTACCTTTAACTACTCTTCTTTGTTACTATGGACAGAGGATCTTTTATTACATACTCCCTCCGTTTCAAATTATAGGTGTTTTGGCTTTTCTAGATCCGTAGTTTTGTCTATGTATCTAGACTTAGTGTATATCTTGATGCATAGCAAAAACTATGCACCTAGAAATGCCAAAGCGACCTATAATTTGGAACTGAGGGACTATGTAGCTTTTTCAAAATATCATTAATTCATTTTATGCATTTGTGCTTCTTCATTAGTTTCACTCCCATGGTCTGGTTATCTTCAATGCTTCATACTGAATTTCTGTTTTCCTTCTTTTCAGTCTAGCACTCTGAATACCTATTGAACCTTGAAATTGCCAAACTAGCAGAGCTGCATTTCTCAATGGACGATATCCCGGAGGCACTGCTTGCAGAGATTGTCAAGCGGCTAACCAGCCCGTGTGATCTTAAATCTCTTTCTCTTGTGTCAAAGCGGCTCTATGCCATTGTGGGAGAGCTAAGGGATGCTATTTACATTGGCTGTGGCGTTAGCCCTGTGACAGGGGCCTTGGAATCACTGTGCTCCCGTTTCCCCAATTTGTGCAAAGTGGAATTCAATTACTCTGGTCGGACTCACAACCACGGGATGCAGTTGGACAACCATGGCCTCGAGGTGTTTTCATCTTGCTGCCCCTCACTGACTGATCTCACATTAAGCTTCTGCTCATACATTGATGACTCAGGCCTTGGTTTTTTAGCATGCTTCAAGAAGCTGATGTCTGTCAGGTTGAACACACTACCAGCAATAACTTCATTCGGGCTTCTCTTGGTGGCTGTTGGATGCAAGAATCTATCTGCTCTCCACCTTATTGCCTGCAAGAAAGTTGGTATTGTGGAGTGGCTGGAGTACCTTGGCAGGGTTGGATCATTGGAAGAACTTGTAGTGAAGCACTGTGAGATGATCAGCCAGTTTGACCTACTAAAGTTTGGTTCAGGATGGATGGCACTCCGGAAGTTTGAGTTTCAGATCAATGGTTTGTTCATCAACTTATATGATCCTCGTGATCCTTCATGCATGGCACACTACCAGTATAGATATGATTTCAGTTGTGAGAGTTTGGAGGATTTGACTTTGGCACGGATCGCAACTGAGAAGGAAATAGGACTTCGTTGTCTCCTGAGGAAGTGCAAAGCATTAAAGAACTTGAGCCTTCATTATGTTCATGGTCTACATGACAATGACATAGTTACACTCTCGCAGAACTGCAACAACCTTACGAGCATCTCACTTCGGCTGACACCTCAGTTCAATGAAGGTAGTGTTTTCAGGACATCATTGACTGATGACAGCCTTAAGGCTCTAGCCCTCAGGTGCCGTATGCTTCAGTCTTTTGAGCTTATATGTTGGGCATGTGATTGCGACTGGCCAGAAATAGGATTCACACAGGAGGGCCTTGTGATGCTCATTCAGTCTTGTCCAATTCGTGATCTTGTGCTAAGTGGTGCTCACATCTTTGATGATGAGGGAATGAAGGCGGTCTCATCTGCACAATTCCTAGAATCACTCGAACTTATGCATTGTGTGAAAGTAACTAATGCTGGGATGCGCCTCCTCTCACGTTGCCCACGTTTGATTAACCTCACATTGAGGCAGTGTGATGGTTTCACTGATGCTGGAGTGACTGAGGTGGCACGTGCACGGAATCTGGAGTCCCTGATTATTGAAGGCTGTTCTCGGGTCGCTCTAAACGCAGTGCAGGGGGCTGCAAAATCAATTCACTACAAAGAAGATTACCCAGGCTTGTTAAATCTAGGCAGAGTGTGAGTGTGACCATCTGGAAGGATGAAGCGCACGCCCACATATTAAGTTCTATTTTGGCCCCTTGAGGAGGATTGGTCACGGTTGGTGGCTGGATTTTAAAATTTTACATATTTCTTTGCCCTCCCTTTTACTGCGATTTGTGGGTCGAGAATGTTAGTGTGTAATTGTGATATTTGGATGTTTGGAAGGCATCTGATTGTTGGGTGACTACTATGACTTACTTCTGCTTGTAGCACATTTTTTTGCGGCTTTCCATCTCTCTTTAGCACATTGGCGTTCTATGATATATCTTCTGGATTATTTCGGTTCAAGCTAGCAAATCTCGTGTGTCTTCCCTTGTGCCATGATATATTGCGTAAGGTGAAAAGTCATCGCAGCTCCGCCTGCCCTGCGCCCAAAGGTGAATTAGCGTGATGCTTCCTCCCCGGAAGCTGTTGCCACGGGACGGTAGGAGGATGAGTATCAGCTTGTTAGGATGGGCAAGGTTGTTAAGCAATTGACGGCTTCATGAATTCCTTGCCGCCGGATTCATAGAATTCCTTGGCGCCAGGAAATTAAAAGTAGAGAAAAGGCATTTCTATTAATTTATATACAGCCTGTGAACATGTCCTTGCTGCCATAACTTTCACATCTATACCCCATAAAAATGCACCAGTTCTTCACTATTTTGACTTGTTTCTTCGCGATTCTTTATCCGGGCTTCTTTTTCTTGATTTTTTGCCATCATTTGGATAGCTTGGAAAAATTCTCTCTCTGAACTTTTACTACAATTTAGATGTTATAGAATTTCTCTTTCTTTTTAAGATCATTTGGATGGCTTGAAATTCATCATTGGAATTAGAAACCTAGAAACACATGTAAGAATACATCTTTATAAACACGTTAGTCTCAATATATATTGTTATTCAATCACCAAAATTATAAACAAACAACTTAGAGGTCATTTTTCTTACTAGAGTGAACCAATCTTGTAAGCTTGGTGTCTTAGTGGCTCGCCAACAAGCCGTGACCCTTCGACTTTGTGTCGAGTGGTGACGTGAATGTATATTGAGGATGAGGAGACCCCTTTCTTGGTGGCGAAGCTCCGTAGAGAAGATGACGTCAAAGTGACTAGAAAAGAGGGAGTAGTGACCCTTACCTTAGTGCCAAGTTCTCATCCGGCTTGGCGGAAGGCGTAGTGGCGAGCCCAAGACCTTGAACTGAAGAGATTTGGTGAGTAAGAGCATATCCTCAATGGAAGTTCAACATGTATTGGGGGTGGCATTTGTCTACCGATACCATGGGATAAATCATCATACCGAGTTTGCATCTTCTGTAGCCCATTCCTTTATGTTTCCACATTGCATACTTGTAACTTGTGTGTCTTTATTGTACCATAATTTAGTCAACATATATTTTGTGACCAACATACTATCTCTGTCCCAAATTACAATTCATTTTGGTTTTTCTAGATAGATGTACACTATGTCTAGATATATAGTAAAAATTATGTATCTAAGAAGCCAAAACGAATTGTAATTTGGGACGAATGGAGTACATAATAGAATGACTACTCTCTTGGAAACAATCCATATTTTTCGTTTAGGTCCCTTGAAGAAGAGGTCATGGTGGTCTTACAAGCCAACTTCGCCTGCTCAAAGTATTTAATGTTAAACTTCTTTGCTGTGAAACTACTTTCAACTCTTACATAGGTGAATCTTTATTCTGTATATAAATCAATTTTTAGAGCTTTGATCTTGAACGTGTCCTGCTGCTCATTGCTAATTCATTGTAGGCTGTGGTTAGAAATGGTTGTGCACATGCTGTGTGTAGCTGGCTGGTTGGATTCGTCTATAAAGTGCTCATGTGTTATGACGACTGGCATGTATCTGATCGTGATATACACTTCATATGCGTTGAACACGCTGTATATAAAATAGCTGCTGCATAACAACCTATATGGATTCGAAATCTATGCAAGTTTTGTTTAAAAAAAATCTATACAAGTAAAATTTTGTTCATGTTCAGCTTGCGATATATGGTACTCTAGACTGGGATGATGAGGAGAGATCCATTAACCTGGACGCACAGCCTTTCCGTCCTCAAGATTCTTGGCGACATATGTTTCTCTGAATTCTCCCTGGGTTGTGAGTAGTTCGTGATAGTTGTTGGCTTGTCTCCAGCCATGTCGATGACATGGGCTTTCTACTGGTTTCTAGGATATCTTTAATAATGTTTACCCTTGACTTATGTACTGCTGCCCACTTTTCCAAAACATGTTTTGACTTTGCAATAAGATGTCATTTTCATAATTCCACAAGACTTCTTCACTATTTGAAATTTTGACTACACTGCTTCTATAACTGTTTCCACTCTACCCCTTTTGCACATACGCACCTAAAATCGAGTAAAGGTGGAGGTGAGCCATTTTAAGAAATGAATTTTCCCATATCAACATGGCCTAATTCATGTGTTCTTCTTTGTCATGGTGTACTTTGTTGCTGCCGGGTCGCTTTGTTTTGCTACTTCATGTTCAGCGGATGCTTTGCTGTCTCTCTAGATTCTGGTGGATTCTCCAACAGATGCATTGATGTTGTGCTCCATCGGTCTAGCGGATGCATTGCCGCTGCTGTTGTTGTCATTGTTGGATCACTCCGGGTGGATGCTTTGCGGCCATGGTTATTTTGAATGTTCGTCTCTGCTAGATGGATGCTTTGCCATCTTTTTGTTAGGCAGTCTACATAGGTAGTCATGGCGATGATGTCTCTACTCTCATGGTCTCGGTTGTACGTGGTGTTGTAGTTAGGTTTTTAGGGGTTGTTTGGGATCCTTCCTTTTCTTGCTCTTTTTATTTTGCTTTGGATCGCTTGTCACCAGCTTGGTCGTTTATTTTTCTATGCTATGAGTGTTCTCTCGTAGTTGTGTCATTGTAAGTCTCCTCTTAATGAAAAATATGCTTAGGCACGGTTTTGGAAAAAAAAAATCTTAAACGTGTCCTGCTGCTCATTGCTAATTGATTGTAGGCTGTGGTTAGAAATGGTTGTGCACATGATGTGTGTAGCTGGCTGCTTGATTGGGCTATAAATAAAGTGCTGATGAGTTATGACGATTGGCTTGTATCTGATCGTGATATACACTTCATATGCGTTGAACACGCTGTATATAAAATAGCTGCTGCATAACAACCTATATGGATTCGAAATCTATACAACTAAAATTTTGTTCATGTTCAGCTTGCGATATATATGGTTCTCTAGACTGGGATAATGAGGAGAGATCCATTAACCTGAAGTCCTGAACGCACAGCCTGTCCGTCCTCAAGATTCTTGGCGACATATGTTTCTCTGGAGTCTCTCTAGGTTGTGAGTAGTTTGTGGTAGTTGTTTGTCTCCAACCATGTTGATGACATGGGCTTTCCACTGGTTTCTTGGATATCTTTAATAATATTTACCCTTGACTTGTGTACTACTGCCCACTTTTCCAAATCATGTTTTGACTTTGCAATAGGATGTCATTTTCAGAATTCCACAAGACTTCTTCACTATTTGAAATTTTGACTACACTGCTTCTGTAATTGTTTCCACTCTACCCCTGTTGCAATACCCTCCTAAAATCGAGTAAAGGTGGAGGTGAGCCCGTAGAAGAATTTTTTTTGGAAATGAATTTTCCCATAACAACAAGGCCTAATTCATATATTTTTGGCTCTAAAAGAAGTCATTTCAACAAAAAAGAAGTTTTTGGTTCAGTAGAATAATTTTTTAGGAAATGAATTTTCCCATATCAACATGGCCTAATAATTCATAGATTTTGTCTGTGATAGAAGCCATTCCAAATAAAAATAAGTTTTTGGTTCAGTTCACGGCCATATATAGTTTACTAGAACTATCAATGTTGACCTGTTTTTTTCACTGAACACCGGTGAAAACTCCAAGATGGGAAGAACCAGTTTTTGCGGCTACGTTGCAGCACTGCAGAGATGAATGCAGTTCTCGCACATGAATTGTTCTTAATGTCACAACGACTTAATTTGTTGCCACTATAATTTATACAAACAGTGCTAAACATACTACACTGAATACTGTGCACATACTTTGCATACATAGTAGCTACAAGACGACCTCGAATTGCACCACGGACGCCGCCGTCTTGCCGCCGATGAAGCGCTCCGACTGCGTCTTCCGCAGCGCTCTCGTGCCGGGCTCCACTGGGGACGACCCCATCTCAGGGCTGCTGGAGCTCTGCTCCTCCGGGATGGATGTCAGTGCGCCGGACCACGGCGACCCGGCTCCATCATCCCCCGTCCGGTAGGGCGCGCCCCGCGCCGCGCCGGGGGCTGGCAGCCGCAGCCTCAGCACCTTGGAGAACAGCCTCCGGAGCAGCGCGGGCAGGCTCCGCCTTCTCCTGCGCCGGCCGGCACCCTGCAGCTGGGCGTCGGCCGGCGGCGGTGCTGCTGCAGAGGGGAGGTGCGGCATGGAGAGCGACCGGCCGCAGGCGAGCACGGCGGCGTCGAGCTGGCGCGTGAAGGCGGCGAGCTCGTAGGAGTCGTAGAGCGCGCTGCCGCAGTCCCAAACGAGGAGCGAGGTGCCGCTGCTGAACTCCGGCGCCTCGTGATCGGCCATCGCCATCCTTGATATATATTGCTCTCGCCTTTTGCCTCGATCGGAGGAGCAAGAAAGAAACAGATGAGAGAGAGAGAAGCAGGGGGAGAGGGGATAGGAACAGATGGGTGCAGTGACGGGCAGAAAAAGCGGAGGAGCTTTACAAGTGGGTGGAGGTGACAAGCAACGCGAAGGCGGTGGAGCTTGTGATCGATGGAGATATATGCATGATCAAAGCAAGCGGAGGTCACGGCTCACGCGACTTCCATTCTGATTCATCACTCGGCCACTTGCAAATAAAGGCGAGGGAGGGAAACGAGAATAGGAATAGCTGATTGTGAACAGCAGATGCAGCATGATAGGCTGTTCATCGATGTGGAACGGACTATCTGCCACCGGGAGAGATTTTCTGCAGTCAACAGGATATACTTTGATGACCACACGTAGCAAACCAATTTCAAATTTAAATTATGACTTCCATGCAAATTTAGTTGTGTTATGTCTTTATTTGGAAATGGTAGTTTTAGACTCGTCTAGAGATAATACACTTATAACGTCATGTTGTGCTCAACATGAGTTTAAGTTAGTGGTCTTTCCTCTTACCTCGTAGGGATACACTTCTGATTCCATGCCTTAAATTTTATACAGTTAAAGTAATTAAAAATAAAAAATGGTTATTCCTCTCCGACCCCTACCCTAAATCATTAGGGCTCACGTAAAAAAAAAGGAAACTGTTACACGTAGTGTGCCGTAGGGATTCATCATCTTATGGATAAGGATCTATTGTGGCTAATTACAAGATATTTTGCCAATTTACAAAAATAAAAAATTATATAAATATATTTATGATAATAATCATCTAGATCTACCTAAATGGACGGTCCGCAGTCACTTTGAAAATGATAGAAATTGCGTTAGTCATGCAGATATTTGTTATAATTAAACTTCTTTTCCTTTATCATGTCATAGATTTAAGTGATTTGTCTTGACACCTTGCTTCTTTAACCTACAAATCCTATTCCTAGGAGGCTATTCTCCTATATCAGACTAAGTTCGTCTTAAGAAAGCTCACTTGACGAACTGTTCCTAAAGAAAAGAAATATAGCATATAGGGGATAAGCTATTGATATCAAAACTGAATGTACCCAATACTTTTCCTTTATCCTAGTTTTAGCAAGTCAATAGCACCAACCAAAAAACAAATTGCCGGTTTTATTTATCTTTCTACAGTTTGCCCTTCGGAAAAACAACTCTTCCTATAAAATAAAAAGCAATATGTAATTCTGAATTAAAATAGATACAACATACTTGTGTCTTAAAAGAAAATATGGTAGTATCTAAAACCTTTTCAAGATGATAGAAGTTCGTCTCAGCACCACCTAAAGAATTGCATAGTCGATAACATTTGAAGGCTAACTAATGACATGGTTATATATAGTTGAGAAAATTATTTTCCCGCTTGTACTAATTGAGCTTCATATTTTCACTATGCTTTTTTGAAGCTCAAGAATCAAACATAAAACTCAATCTTGTGGATCTACAACATTTTTGTACTTCAACGGTGTATGGCAATTGATGTGAAATGATGACTTGAGACTATAAATTCGATGTAAATTTAAATATGAATTAGATATTATGTATAGGAACATACAATTGTGTTGTGATATGAGGATGATGATAAGAATCTGAATTTCTTTTGAGGCACATATATCTATCTATCTTGATAGATGCCAATCACTTCTCACATAAAAAGATATAGTTTCAAATTTGGAGCCGTCACTAATAAATGTTACAATTGGAGGGTGTAGGGTCTAAACCTGTCACTAATTTATGTCATTAGTGACTGATCGGACACCAGACGTTGGTGCTACTGAGCACGACCAGTAGACTGTAGGGAAGTTTGAGCGGGGACAAGAACAAAGCAGAAACTCATAGCGGAGGACCTAATAGCTGAATGTTATGCTATTTTTTTCATTACAAAACCAACCATAAGCACATGTGGTACATACATCTATAGACAAACCTAACCGACCTATGTACTCAAAATTTTGCTTACACATGAGCTGAAGATCTCCTGAAGAATTCCAAATATTGACTTTTGCTACAACTGATACTAGAATCAGTGTGGGTTTCACTACGTGAAAACGTATTTAGGTAACATGGTATTGGTAACAGGTGTATGATGCTCGTTATAAGAAGAGTTAATGGTAACAGCTATTGTTTAAGCCCGTTACTAATGAGTCCCACCCGACCTAGCAACACTGACATCGGTTACCATTAACTCATTATTGGTAATGGATGTTAAGAACGCCCATTACCAATATCATTGATAACGGACTTTAACAACGTATCGTTACCCATGTGGTGCACATTGGTAACGAGTGTTTGATGCCTATTACCAACGTGGTGCACATAAATCTTTGTATCTTTCTATTATTTTTCTGATATTTTTACTACGAGCACATAAGTGACGACCAAAAAAAATCTAGACCAATCGGACTTAACATGTGACCTATAGAAATTCGAAAAGATTAAAAAATATTAATATAAAAGGATTGCATCCCTCTTTCAACCACAAGTGATTGTACGCTTTAATGGAGGCTTGCGCAAACCAAGAAGTCCCTAGCTTGAATTCTAGAGGTGGCAAAAATCATTTCTCTTGGAGGAAAAGAAGCTGGTCAAGCGAGGGTGTTGCTCTTGGGTATAGATCTTTTTTGCTGCCATTTGGTATTTTTAAAATGCAATTGGTAACGGGCATCAACATAATCCCATTACTAATGACTGTCATTGGTAACGGGTTTATGCCCATTACCGATGTTGGGTCATTAGTAACACAATCAAAGTAATGTTGGCCATGCCCGTTACCAATGACTATCTCCACCCGTTACCAATCAGGGGGTTTTCACGTAGTGTTTCCTATGCCTACTGCCAAAGCTGTTACATGTTGAATGTGTTGAATTCTCAAGCACATCGGAAGAACCTGTACTATTCTAGAGTTACTTCACATCTAAGGAAATGAATATACTTGTCATTAGTGATGGCTCTCAAGAAGCAATAGTCATAACAATCGTCACTAATTATTGAGGTTATGACCCGTCACTACAGACATTTTCCGTTAGTGAATGGTTACATGACATGCAGGGACTATGTACATCTTTGCGTTGATGTATAATATTTCTTGCATCATATAAAATCATTAGGCCCATTAAAAGTTTCTCAACATCTATATTATACTGAAAACACTAGATACTGTAAAAGGGCAACAATGATATGTATTTTTAGATTTTTTTAAAAATATGGTATGGATAGACACACAATCATGCTGACGCAGATGCCTTGTTGTCGTCATGCACGTCGCCTACAAACATTACCATCAAATTTAGATTAAATCTAGGAACATTTACACGCGCCTAGTCGAGAATTTAATTTTGGATATGCAAATTCCACCACAAATAACCTAACCAACTGAGGTACACTTGGTTTGTAAAAAGTATTCGATGATTGATGGAACACTATTTTTTTAGTCAATCTGAACAAATAAAATAAGCAATTATGTCAACGTTTATGATGTCAACGCAACTACTACGTGTGCAAACTACATCAACTTTAATTTAGCTTGTGGTAGATGTATGTCTCGCATCACTTGTCATTAGTAATGTGTTGGGTACTTCACTTAATTTTAAGTTTGTGACACGCACCCTTGTAAAAATAGTATACTTCATCACTCTGTTTGCTTTCCGAGAGTGGCACTACAAATGCAATCATTCAAGCAGAGACGCAGACCCTCCATCGCCAGCACAAGACAAAAATTTGGTCTACGATTGTTCAAGTAGACACGCGAAAGATTATTCCACTCCGCTGAGATAGATAATAAAAAAGTACACCAGAGAATCCTTGAAGTTGTTACAATGTAATACTTAATTATTACGGTTCGGTGTCATTGAAGCCTTCCAGTTGTCTGATATTCCCTAGCTACATGTAGAGGCGTTTTAACATGAAGCTGATCCCAGATAAACACTACATAGATATTAATTTTTATCACAAATTTATTCAGAATTATTGTTTAAATATATATATAACTCTACTCATAACATCCTCCACATGGCTAATCAATACAACGAACTATATTTGATAACTTAAATATTTAGCAGTAGTTTCCAAGATATAACCAAGATATAACCTTGGTTTGAACATTTGACTCATTCACCAAAATATCATTCTCTAAAAGAGTTGTTATCGCAAAAAAAGCGCATATGACAATAGATGCCAATCATAGCTGCTGGGAGATGCGCAGAACCATGGCACTATGAGGTAACTCATTAATTAATAGGTGACGAGACTCGGTCCTGATCTTTGTTGGTATTTTTAACGATCATTAGATAAATACGCAAACGTATGGATACCGATGTTTCTTTCATGTGAGAATGATTAGGGTACCGAATCCATAGGAAACATGAGTGTACTATCTAAGAATCAGCTTTGTCCAATGACAATTAGAATTTGGTATCTACGGCTAAAAATCTTGATATAAGAGAGATCAGTCTCTAACTGCTTATTCGGGCACCAGTTTATACCTAGTCAGCCAGGTGACCCCGGCCAACGGCTTTATGATGTACCTGAATGTGAAAGATTACAAAAGATGGTGTTGATGATCGTTAAGTACCAATTTTAACTATTAAAACCTGCATCAATAATATAAAAGATGAAGTACCATCATAATAATAGGATTTATTTCTAACAATTTCCATAAGTGTTTACAAATTTGTATGCATGTGAGTTTAGCAAGAAAAGGAGAAAACACAACTCAAATATAAAGAAACACACTTTTAACCAATGAGAGGCTAGCACATGGATCTAAGGGCCCATAAATCAGACCAAACCAACGTACCAAGTGTCACACCTGATTTATAAGAACATAAATCGAGCAATCATATATGCGCCAGGATCAAGTCACGCATATATACAACAGATTATCAAGATATCACAACACATGTCACGAATAAAAGCGTATAAATTATAAAATGAATATCTTTATTACAACTGAATCAAGAATCAGTTAAAGGAATGCGGAAGCGTAAAATGAATACATGAAGAGCTGGGCGCCACAGGGACGTCGACTGAGAGACAAACGTCTAGAAGTCGTCGAAGCCGCTGACGTAGTCCTCCACGTTGCCGGGCACTGAGCAGCAGTCGAAGACAACCGAGATAGAACAGAAGAGTAGAGAGGCAAGTGTGAGTACAAACTAGTACTCAACAAGTATAACACAAACTATGAGGCTCTAGGCTGGCTGACTAAAGTGCATTAGCTTTTAGTCTTGGCAAATTTTATCAAAGCTAATTACTACAAGTGGATGAATTACCATAACCTAATTGCATAAGAAATTAATCAGTACTAATTAAGAACTACTGAGAACCATCCAAACCAAAACCACCCCGGGGAATCTCCCTAATCAAAGGTTGATAACCCCACTAATCAAAAGGAGGATCTGGGCCGCTCATGACTGTGAGCACAGCTGATATATCAGTTTTACACTCTCGAGAGGTTGCACAACTTTACCCACAAATCGTGAGCTACGCTAGTTGTTCATCACACTTCCTTAGGTGAGATGGCTAGCAAGCACACTACGAGACCGTTACAAAGGACCACGTTGGTAAGGTGTAACCGCTAAGGATTCTGGATCAGCAACGATGGGGCCCACCTCCGGGGGTACAAGACACACAGCACAGACCAAGCCGGAGGAGCAGGGACCATTGAAGCTTACCACCCCTCTTGCCCACGCAGGTAAGTTACTCCCGAACCAACACGACCTAATTAGTAAGTCAAGACCGTCCCATTCCAGTCTTGTGGTTGCGCGGTTGTCCCAGGTTGTCGCTCTATGAACCGGTTCTTATGGAGAGTGGCCAACCAAGCACTAAGCACCGTGCTGGCCCCCTAAACCAAGTTTCTACAAAATCATATTTTTAAGGACGCAGAAACCACTCAAGCACACAGCACAGAGGGTCGGCTCCAGAATTAAGTTGCATAAGATCATTAACAAATTAATTAAAAAGGACCAGGTGTGTTATAGCGCAGCAACCTAGCACAACTAACCAAAATGCAACCCAAAGGATATATATACAGGATATAAAGTGGCTAGGGAATCCTTATAGGCATACAGAATTAAAATGCAGTATGAAATTGTATTTAAAAAGTGATAGGAGGTTCATGTTATACTTGCCTTCCTCAAAGTTCTCCTGCTGCTGCTCAAACTGCTCGGAAGATGGCTGCTCCTGGTACTGCTCCGGTGGCTCGACGTCTACTCACGATCGTAACAGCAATACATGGCCCACACATGCACACACATGCAAACAATTGCAAAATATAAGAAACGGTACACCAATACAATAGAACAGCACATAAAACTGGCCTAGAACTATTCTACGCATTACAACGATCGCGTGGATATAAAGAATACCTAAAACGGAGCTAGAATGCGAAAACTACGCTTAAAACAGGGTCCAGGGGCTTTTCTGCGAGAAAAACAGAGAAACCAGGGGGTTCTGCGAAAAAACTGAGGGCCTAAACGTAATTAAACCCTAGACACAGGGGCTAGCACGTGAAAACATGCGGCATGGACTGCGGCCACTAATTCCAGGAAGCTCAGGGGCCTAAAAGCATAAAACAGGACCTATCCGCAATTATTTTTAAACTACGGGTGGACTGCGGGTTTATTTGAGAAAAACTCAGGGGCTCTTTAGAAAGATCGCCAGGCTGAAGCGTTACTTTCTTTTCTGGCCCCTCGGATCTGGATCGGGCGGCTGAGATTAGACTCACTAACGAAGGGGTACGCGTGGATTCCGTCCGCTGGATCATGATCTAGTGGCTCCAATCTAAACACACCGCGATCTAATCTTGGTCACTGGCTGCGGATCGGACGGCTGGAGAGGTTTGGGGACATAGGTGGCGGCGCTACCTCTCCGGTGACAAATCCCGCGGCGGCGCATCGAGCGGGGCTTGAGCTTGGGAGAGCCAGAGGGACATGACGAGCACGCCTGGGTACTCAGGACGGCCGGTCTGGGCTTAACCGCGTTCTGCCACGGCGAGAGGCGGCTCTGCGTGACGGGTCTCGCCGGAATGGCGTTCCGACCTCGGACACATGCCACAAACCACGCTGGCTGGATAATCTCCGAGAGGGGGTGGTGGTGTTCCTCACCGTGGGCTCAAGACGGGCGAGGATGCGGTGAAGGAATCTCCTCGGCGGCGAGCAGGCGGCTGAAGCGGTCGGTGATCGTGGAAGGAGATCTTGGGCAGGGTTGCAGGGCTCCGGGTGCCTCGGTCGGCGACGCACACGGGCGGTGAGGGTCGCGCCGGGGTTACAGGGCCCGAAGCTGTGACGGCAAGGGCGAAATTGCGGTGGTGGCGCAAGGGCGGCAACGACGGCAGTGGCCCAAATTCGAGCGGCTGACAGGCGGTGCGGGGCTCGGGTGCGCTGGGGATTTTGGCGGCTTAGGGCGGCCCGAGAGCGCGGCTACGGATAAGAAAGGGAGGGGCCGGCAGCCTCGGCGTGCGGCCACCGATCCAACGGGTGCCGCGCATCCCGCGGGCGGTTGCCGCTCGAGCCTCTTCCGAGCTCGGGTAGCTTCTAGATGCGTCTAGACGGGGCGCGGCGCTGAGGAGTGGGTCCAGGGGGCAGCGGGGCGGGGCAGCGGAGCGGGCCACTCCCAGGGACGGGCGGCCGGGCCGGCGGGGAGAAAATAGGGGAGGGGCGTGCGGGGGAAGAAGAGTCTGACCGGTGGGGCCATCGGGTCAGTGAGAGGGAGAGCGCTCGGCGGGGAAAGCAGAGGGGAACTGGGCTGGCGCGTGCTGGGCCTCGGGCGGCTTTGGGCCGTGGGAAGAAAGAGAGGGAGAGAGGGCCCACGGGGAAGGAGAGAAGGGGAGAGATGCTGGGCTGGCTGGCCGGCTGCTGGGCTCTCCTTCCTTTGCTTCTTCTTTTCTTTTCCTTTACTCAATCTATTCAAACAAACTATTTGAATTCAAATAGATTTGAATTCAAATCCTACAAGCTCAACACAAGAAAAAAAATAATGCTCCAGCATGAATGCACAAACATGTTGACCCTATAATTAGTTTTATTTCCTTGTGTTATAAATTGTTTTAAATGCAAGGTAAATTAGAGAAAAACCTTGGAAATTTCATTTGAGCCAAAATAAATTCATTATAATTTAAGGAAATTACCTTAGGGTGTTACAAACCTACCCCCCTTACAGGATTCTCGTCCTGAGATTCGAATAGGCTAGCTAGCAAAGAGATCGGGATATGTCTTCCTCAGCTCATCTTCTCGCTCCCAAGTAGCCTCATCCTCCGTGTGATGACTCCACTGAACACGGCACACCTTGATCTTCTTGTTTCTGGTAACTCTCTCGGATGTCTCCAGAATCTTCACCGGATGCTCGATGTAGGTCAGATCTTCCTGCACATCCAACCCTTCTATCGGTGCTTGCTCTTCTGGCACTCTCAAGCACTTCTTCAGCTGAGACACGTGAAACACATCGTGCACCCCTGAGAGATTGAGAGGCAACTCCAAACGATATGCCACCTCACCTTTCTGTTCCAACACCTTGAACGGACCAATGTATCGAGGAGCTAGCTTTCCTCTTACATTAAACCTGCGGATTCCTCTCATCGGTGAGACCTTCAGGTATACATGGTCACCCACTGCAAAGGTCAGATCTCGACGACGCACATCCGCATAGCTTTTCTGACGAGTCTGAGCGACCCTCAGATTTTCTCGCACCTGCTGTACCAACTGCTCTGCCTCTTCAACAATATCTGGACCAAATACCTGCCTCTCGCCAATCTGATCCCAATACAGCGGAGTCCTGCACTTCCGACCATACAGGGCCTCGAAAGGGGATTTCTTCAGACTGGCCTGATAACTGTTGTTATACGAAAACTCTGCATAAGGCAGGCATTTATCCCAGCTGGTACCATACTGAATAGCACAGGCTCGAAGCATATCCTCCAACACTTGGTTGGTTCTTTCTGTCTGCCCATCTGTCTGAGGATGATAAGCAGTACTGAAGCGTAGCTTCGCATCCAACGAATCGTGCAACTGCTCCCAGAACCGTGAAGTGAACTGAGATCCTCGATCAGATATAATCTTCTTAGGAACACCATGCAGACAGACAATCCTGGAGATGTACAACTCTGCGAGTCTAGCACCGGCGTAAGTAGTGTTCACCGGAATGAAGTGAGCAACCTTCATCAACCGATCCGCTACTACCCATATGGAGTTGTACCCTTTCTGAGTACGAGGCAAGCCAACGATGAAATCCATAGTGATCTCCTCCCATTTCCACTCTGGAATCTTCAACGGCTGCAATAACCCTGCTGGCCTCTGATGCTCTGCCTTGACACGCTGACAAGTGTCACAGATAGCCACGTACTCCGCAACGGAACGCTTCATTCCATACCACCAGAATCGTTCCTTCAGGTCATAATACATCTTCGTGCTGCCTGGATGGATAGAATATGCTGTGTCATGAGCCTCACTCAGAATCAACTTCCTGAGGTCATTCACATCCGGCACACATATACGACCCTTGTACCACAAGGTACCCTGATCATCCTCTCTGAAATGAGGTGCTTTGCCAATCTTGATCAGTTCACGGATCTCTTGCAGCTTCTCATCTTCCTTCTGATGCTGCCTGATCTCTGCCTCTAGAGTAGGTTCTGCCTCGAACGATGTACCCGAGGTGTGATGCAAGAAACCCAGACTTAACTGCTCAAACTCCTCGCATAACTCGCGAGGCATCTGAAAAGCCACGGCCATGTTAACATAGCTCTTCCTGCTCAGAGCATCTGCTACAACATTAGCCTTGCCCGGATCATAATGAATCTCCAGGTCGTAATCCTTGACCAACTCTAGCCATCTTCGCTGCCGCATATTCAGCTCACTCTGAGTGAAAATATACTTGAGGCTCTTGTGATCGGTGTAAATATCACACCTCTGCCCAAACAAGTAATGCCTCCATATCTTCAGAGCATGCACAACTGCAGCTAACTCCAGATCATGAATAGGATAATTCAGCTCGTGCCGGCGCAATTGCCGCGAAGCATAAGCTATCACTCTGCCTTCTTGCATCAGGACGCAACCAAGACCATCCCTCGAAGCATCACAATACACTGTGAACCTCTTGCTCTGGTCTGGCAGGGTAAGGACTGGCGCCGTAGTCAACCTCTTCTTCAGCTCCTCGAAGGCCTTCTGACGCTCATTAGTCCAAGAGAAATCCACACCCTTCTCTAGCAAGGAAGTCAAAGGCTTCGCAATCTTGGAGAAATTCTCAATGAACCTCCGATAATAACCTGCTAAGCCCAGAAAAGAGCGGACTTCCTTCACTGTCTGCGGTACAACCCAGTCAAGCACATCCTTCACCTTCCCGGGGTCCACAGCAATACCTCCCTTGGAGATAACATGACCGAGGAATGGAACCTCGTCAATCCAGAACTCGCACTTGCAGAGCTTGGCATACAGCTTGTGCTCTCTGAGCCTCTGCAACACAAGCCTCAGATGTTTCTCATGCTCTGCTTTTGACTTGGAATATATCAGGATATCATCGATGAATATCACCACAAAGGTGTCCAGATAATCCATGAAAACCTTGTTCATCAGATGCATGAAGAAAGCCGGAGCATTGGTCAAGCCAAAGGACATGACCGTATACTCGTATAGCCCATACTTGCAAGTGAATGCCATCTTCGGGATATCCTCGGAACGAATCTTCAGCTGATGATAACTCGAACGCAAATCAATCTTCGAGAATACACAAGCACCCTGAAGCTGATCAAAAAGATCCTCAATACGGGGCAATGGATGCTTGTTCTTGATGGTGACTGCATTCAGATCCCGATAATCGACGCACATTCTCTTCACGCCATCCTTCTTCTCTACAAGCAACACAGGGAAAGCCCAAGGAGAGAAACTGCGACGGATATAACCCTTAGCTAGCAACTCGTCGACAGTCTTCTTAACCTCCTCATGCTTGACGGGAGCCATACGATAGGGCCTCTTAGCAATAGGAGCTGTGCCAGGCAAGAGATCAATAGAAAACTCAATGTCGCGATCAGGCGGCATACCTGGCAAATCATCCGGAAAGACGTCCGGAAATTCAGACACCACGCGAATACCATCCGTGGGTCTAGCCTCCATCTGATGAAGAAATCCAGAAGGCTCTGTAGCTCCAACAGTAACCTCCTGACCATCCGGTGCTGACAGAAGAACAGTCCTCTGAGCACAATCTATCCGGACTCTCCACTTAGCAAGAGTCTCCATCCCGAGGATCACATCAATGCCCTTGGTGTCTAGCACCATCAGATTCGCACTGAAATCTACCCCCCTTATGGCCACACTGACTCTGGGACAGAAGATATGAGACCTCAACTGTCCTCCCGGTGAAGATACTAACATGCACCTCTTTGATGTGCTAGTAGGAATACCATGATGCTCAACAAAAGACTGGGTGATGAAAGAATGCGTAGCACCAGTATCAAAAAGCACTGTAGCAGGATGGGTGTTGACCATGAACGTACCAATAACCACGTTAGGAGCGTCGGCCGCTGACTCGGCCGTCACGTGGTTCACCCTGCCCTCAGCTGGGGCCTTGGGCGGTGCTGCACGCCCCTGCTGTCCTGACTGTGC
This sequence comes from Panicum hallii, assembly GCF_002211085.1. Classification (NCBI taxonomy): domain Eukaryota; kingdom Viridiplantae; phylum Streptophyta; class Magnoliopsida; order Poales; family Poaceae; genus Panicum; species Panicum hallii. The sequence goes on along the minus strand of NC_038045.1, from coordinate 11,598,762 downwards.
TTTTCGGGGGCAGATGTTGGCGTAGTGCCCCGGCTCGCCGCAGTGGAAGCACACTCGAGGAAGTGCAGCGGCCTGCTGCCCAGGAGGAGGAGTGGGTACTCCCTGCCTCGGAGCTGGTGGAGCCGGAGGCGCTGAAAGCCTCTGACCCTGTCCTGCCTGCTGCTGAGGACGAGGAGGAAACTGCTGCCGCTGCTGGTACTGCTGAGGTGGCCTCTGCTGCTGCTGCTGCTGCAGTGGATACTGATAGCGGGGACGAGTGTTGCTGCCCGAAGAGGATGGAGCCATCTTCCTCTTCTTATCCTCAATCTCCCGGCGCTTACGCTCGGTGTTGAGGGCCGCATCAACCAGCTGGTTGAAGTTGTCAAAGCGGTGGTTCAGCAGCGCATACTTAATGTGATCATCCAGTCCCTCCTTGAAATACTCCTGCTTATCGCTATCACGAGCGACGTCAGCAGGGGCATAACGGGCCAGCTGAAGGAAACGGTCACGGTACTCCGTCACCGTCATAGATCCCTGAAATGACAACACAGATAACAAGGATAGAAATCGCTCAATGCGTCAGGCTTACGAAGGGGATCAAGGATAGATCGAAGCTCAAAAGGAACTGCAGAGAATTTCGTTCAAATTTACCTGCTTAAGGGCACGGAACTCCTTCTGCTTCATCTTCATGATGCCCTCGGGAATGTGGTGGTTCCTGAAATGCTCACGGAACTGGACCCAGGTGAGAGCATCACGGTCCTGAGTTGGGTAGGACTCCCACCAGTCGAGAGCGGAGCCTCGCAGCTGCCCTGCTGCGTACATAACTCGCTCACGGTCGTCGCACTGAGCAACAACCAACTGGCGCTCCACCGAACGAAGCCAGTCGTCCGCCTGGAGTGGGTCCGTGGCGTGAGAGAAGGTCTGAGGATGACCTCTCAGGAAATCCGCACGCTGATCACGAGGCTGAGGCGGCGGAGGAGGCGGTGGCTGGGCGTGGATGTGCTGCAGAGCCTGAACAGTATTGTTCAGGCTAGCCATCATCTGCATCTGGAGCTGGAAGAACTGCTCCGGGGTCAGTGGTGGCGGCATCGGCAACGGCTGACCAGTACTCTGGTTGTTCTGCTCCTGCTGGTCAGAACTAGAACCGGTGCATCTGGTGTTCACCATCTGATTTCAACAAACAAAATTTATGAGAAAGACTTATTGTGCAGCTGCGGAAATGAAACTTCGGAATGATATGACAAAAGAAGGAATATAGGTTTTACCCCCAACGATCTAACTCAAATTTTATTATTTAGTTCAAGTTGGGTTAGGGTCGATTTGCATGAACAAATTTAACTACTAAACTATGCAATCAACCAAAAATCCAAATCAACACCACTCGACTAACACATTCGTTCTAGCATATATATATATATATTTTTTATCAGGACAACCTAAAACTCTTAACTTATAAGATTAGGCGACTAAGGCCAACGTCTACGGAAAAACTCACGCTATTTCTCAGAGAAGGCAGGAGAGGGATAGCCAATCAAGGACTTAAGACTCAAGGAATAGAAGCAAAAATGGATGTTTAGGTTTTGCGGAAGCAGAGCAAGCGAAAAGAAATCTTAAACTCGACCAGTTCTATCTAGGCTTCGTCCTACAGTCAACACGGCTCTGATACCAATCTGTCACACCCGATTTATAAGAACATAAATCGAGCAATCATATATGCGCCAGGATCAAGTCACGCATATATACAACAGATTATCAAGATATCACAACACATGTCACGAATAAAAGCGTATAAATTATAAAATGAATATCTTTATTACAACTGAATCAAGAATCAGTTCAAGGAATGCGGAAGCGTAAAATGAATACATGAAGAGCTGGGCGCCACAGGGACGTTGACTGGGAGACAAACGCCTAGAAGTCGTCGAAGCCGCTGACGTAGTCCTCCACGTTGCCGGGCACTGAGCAGCAGTCGAAGACAACCGAGATAGAACAGAAGAGTAGAGAGGCAAATGTGAGTACAAACTAGTACTCAACAAGTATAACACAAACTATGAGGCTCTAGGCTGGCTGACTAAAGTGCATTAGCTTTTAGTCTTGGCAAATTTTATCAAAGCTAATTACTACAAGTGGATGAATTACCATAACCCAATTGCATAAGAAATTAATCAGTATTAATTAAGAACTACTGAGAACCATCCAAACCAAAACCACCCCGGGGAATCTCCCTAATCAAAGGTTGATAACCCCACTAATCAAAAGGAGGATCTGGGCCGCTCATGACTGTGAGCACAGCTGATATATCAGTTTTACACTCTCGAGAGGTTGCACAACTTTACCCACAAATCGTGAGCTACGCTAGTTGTTCATCACACTTCCTTAGGTGAGATGGCTAGCAAGCACACTACGAGACCGTTACAAAGGACCACGTTGGTAAGGTGTAACCGCTAAGGATTCTGGATCAGCAACGATGGGGCCCACCTCCGGGGGTACAAGACACACAGCACAGACCAAGCCGGAGGAGCAGGGACCATTGAAGCTTACCACCCCTCTTGCCCACGCAGGTAAGTTACTCCCGAACCAACACGACCTAATTAGTAAGTCAAGACCGTCCCATTCCAGTCTTGTGGTTGCGCGGTTGTCCCAGGTTGTCGCTCTATGAACCGGTCCTTATGGAGAGTGGCCAACCAAGCACTAAGCACCGTGCTGGCCCCCTAAACCAAGTTTCTACAAAATCATATTTTTAAGGACGCACAAACCACTCAAGCACACAGCACAGAGGGTCGGCTCCAGAATTAAGTTGCATAAGATCATTAACAAATTAATTAAAAAGGACCAGGTGTGTTATAGCGCAGCAACCTAGCACAACTAACCAAAATGCAACCCAAAGGATATATATACAGGATATAAAGTGGCTAGGGAATCCTTATAGGCATACAGAATTAAAATGCAGTATGAAATTGTATTTAACAAGTGATAGGAGGTTCATGTTATACTTGCCTTCCTCAAAGTTCTCCTGCTGCTGCTCAAACTGCTCGGAAGATGGCTGCTCCTGTTACTGCTCCGGTGGCTCGACGTCTACTCACGATCGTAACAGCAATACATGGGCCACACATGCACACACATGCAAACAATTGCAAAATATAAGAAACGGTACACCAATACAATAGAACAGAACATAAAACTGGCCTAGAACTATTCTACGCATTACAACGATCGCGTGGATATAAAGAACACCTAAAACGGAGCTAGAATGCGAAAACTACGCTTAAAACAGGGTCCAGGGGCTTTTCTGCGAGAAAAACAGAGAAACCAGGGGGTTCTGCGAAAAAACCGAGGGCCTAAGCGTAATTAAACCCTAGACACAGGGGCTAGCACGTGAAAACATGCGGCATGGACTGCGGCCACTAATTCCAGGAAGCTCAGGGGCCTAAAAGCATAAAACAGGACCTATCCGCAATTATTTTTGAACTACGGGTGGACTGCGGGTTTATTTGAGAAAAACTCAGGGGCTCTTTAGAAAGATCGCCAGGCTGAAGCGTTACTTTCTTTTCTGGCCCCTCGGATCTGGATCGGGCGGCTGAGATTAGACTCACTAACGAAGGGGTACGCGTGGATTCCGTCCGCTGGATCATGATCTAGTGGCTCCAATCTAAACACACCGCGATCTAATCCTGGTCACTGGCTGCGGATCGGACGGCTGGAGAGGTCTGGGGACACAGGTGGCGGCGCTACCTCTCCGGTGACAAATCCCGCGGCGGCGCATCGAGCGGGGCTTGATCTTGGGAGAGCCAGAGGGACATGACGAGCACGCCTGGGTACTCAGGACGGCCGGTCTGGGCTTAACCGCGTTCTGCCACGGCGAGGGGCGGCTCTGCGTGACGGGTCTTGCCGGGATGGCGTTCCGACCTCGGACACATGCCACAAACCACGCTGGCTGGATAATCTCCGAGAGGGGGTGGTGGTGTTCCTCACCGTGGGCTCAAGACGGGCGAGGATGCGGTGAAGGAATCTCCTCGGCGGCGAGCAGGCGGCTGAAGCGGTCGGTGATCGTGGAAGGAGATCTTGGGCAGGGTTGCAGGGCTCCGGGTGCCTCGGTCGGCGACGCACACGGGCGGTGAGGGTCACGTCAGGGTTACAGGGCCCGAAGCGGTGACGGCAAGGGCGAAATTGCGGTGGTGGCGCAAGGGCGGCAACGACGGCAGCGGCCCAAATTCGAGCGGCTGACAGGCGGTGCGGGGCTCGGGTGCACTGGGGATTTTGGCGGCTTAGGGCGGCCCGAGAGCGCGGCTACGGATAAGAAAGGGAGGGGCCGGCAGCCTCGGCATGCGGCCACCGATCCAACGGGTGCCGCGCATCCCGCGGGCGGTTGCCGCTCGAGCCTCTTCCGAGCTCGGGTAGCTTCTAGATGCGTCTAGACGGGGCGCGGCGCTGAGGAGTGGGTCCAGGGGGCAGCGGGGCGGGGCAGCGGAGCGGGCCACTCCCAGGGACGGGCGGCCGGGCCGGCGCGGAGAAAACAGGGGAGGGGCGTGCGGGGGAAGAAGAGTCTGACCGGTGGGGCCACCGGGTCAGAGAGAGGGAGAGCGCTCGGCGGGGAAAGCAGAGGGGAACTGGGCTGGCGCGTGCTGGGCCTCGGGCGGCTTTGGGCCGTGGGAAGAAAGAGAGGGAGAGAGGGCCCACGGGGAAGGAGAGAAGGGGAGAGATGCTGGGCTGGCTGGCCGGCTGCTGGGCTCTCCTTCCTTTGCTTCTTCTTTTCTTTTCCTTTACTCAATCTATTCAAACAAACTATTTGAATTCAAATAGATTTGAATTCAAATCCTACAAGCTCAACACAAGAAAAAAAAATAATGCTCCAGCATGAATGCACAAACATGTTGACCCTATAATTAGTTTTATTTCCTTGTGTTATAAATTGTTTTAAATGCAAGGTAAATTAGAGAAAAACCTTGGAAATTTCATTTGAGCCAAAATAAATTCATTATAATTTAAGGAAATTACCTTAGGGTGTTACACCAAGGCCAAACCGACGTACCAACGCATGATGCACGCCTAGCCGACCTTGGGGCCCACTTGACAGCCACCCAAATGAAGGTTGGTGGGAGAGGTGGTGGCCAGGGGGTCGGCCAAACCACTGGTTTAGCTGAACTCCCCGTGCCGCCTTTCACCCCCATCTTCCACGTGGCGACTCCTTGTGGCTTCTTGATGGCGGTTGTGGCTTATTCCCCGGGATTTACTAACTTGACCATCGCCTTAGAAGGAGGGGTCTCCTCGTCCTCCGAACACGGTCCTTATTGTCGCTCCACACCAAGCCGGAGGGTCGATGACTTGCCGGCGAGCCACTAAGATTCCAATGGGCTGGCACACCAAGATTATAGTTGTTGTTCACTCTAGAACCAAATACAAGGCAACAACACCTTGCTCTCTCACTCTCTCTAGGTCTAACCTAGCACTAACAGTCTCAAAGCATGTGTAAAGCCTATGGATGTGATTAATTAGCAATGTGATGGCTTGGATGTCTTCTTCAATGTGTATGAGCTTCCTCTCAACTCTGGCAACCATAAATGGCCGGGGCGGGGGGGGGGGGTGGTATAAATAGCCCGAGAGCTCCAAAGAGCCGTTACTCCAATGGCTACAAAAGGTGCAGTACCAGATGAACTGATACTCTGTCTAGGAGGGTGTCGAATCATTCGGTACCTCTTTTCAGCCACATAGCTGTTGGACCTTTCTCCCTAAAGCCACTTTTGCTTGCATCATTACTCCGATGCTTCATTCGATGCCTGTCGTTCATCCGGCGTTGAAGAGCTTTCTACCGAAACCTTCTGTCACTTGACATGCTCTCTGAGTAATTAAACCATGCTTGCACCGACGCCTTCTTCAGTGGTGTTGGATTATCCGGTGCTGATAGCACTTTTCCCCAAACCTTCTGGAGCTTCTGAGCAAATCACCGGAGAAATTTGGCACTATTGCACCGACGCCTATCTTCAGAGTGTCGGATGATCCGGTGCTGAAGAGCTTTTCTGCACTTGATCGTCATTGCAATTCTGAATTGCACCAACCTATTCATTTTCAACGCTGTCAGATCATCCGACGCTTCCTTTCATGCTGTCACTTGCCCAAGTCATCTCGGCAATCATTTGGATATGTTCAAAATATTCTTTGGATTTTTACTATATTTTAGGTGTCTTGACTATGGTTTGGACTGTCTTGACTATGAATTGGATTTCATCCATAGAATTAGAAATTCTACGCATATGAGCTCACAAACTTATTAATCCCATTAACTATGTTTTCACTCAATCACCTAAATTATATTTATGATCTAAAGTGGCCATTTTTCTTACAAGGCCTGTGGCTGGACACGCGGACGAGAGGCATTTATCCCTCCGTCAGTGGAGTAAAAAATAGATTATTGCGTCTAAAATTGAGAAGCCATGGAACGCGTGGGCATCGTTTGTGCTTGTTCAGAAACCTCTTGCTTGCTTGTTCAAGTGCATCTCATCATCATAAGGATACATGATTCTATATAAAATTATTCAGAAACCTCTTGCTTGCTTGTTCCAGTCCATCTCATCCAGACTGATGATACAAACTGCTATATATTTTCATTTGTTTCTCCATCCTGCTGATCGAAGCCCTCATCAATTGTCCTCAACACATCCATCATTATATTCATACAGGTGATACTAGTAGGAGATTTTTTTTAAAAAAGGAAAACCCAAAACTGCAAAAGAAGAGAAAAATTACACATCGATCCATCACTGTGAACCCCTACTTGATGCCTGGAGCTACGCTACTCCGTGGTGATGGACTGGTAAATTTGCTGCATGGCCCCTCTGAACCTGTCGATGTCGAGCGTCACGTTCTGGCCCTCCAGGAACACGTCCCAAACTTTACCCTTGCGCTCTATGGAGAGCGGGTCGGCAAACACAGGGTGGTCCCTGGGGTACTTGTCCTTGAGCGTCGTCTCCTGCGCGGTCACCTCGTACTCCTCGTACCTGAGCCCCATGTCCGGCACCGGGTCGCCGAAGTCGAACCGGCACGGGTACTTGAGGTTCCCCCACGGGATGATCTGCACGATCGTGCCGTTGTGCGGCAGGAACACCATGTTGGTCAGCCCGGCGCCGTGCACGCCCACCATCACGTCGCACGAGTTCACCACCGCCGCGAACCGGGCCATGTCGCTCACGTCCTCCGGCCCCGCGGCGACCACCTCGAAGCCGAGGTCCGCAAGCGCGGCGACGGCGTCGGCTTCGTTCGTCACTGCCCTGGAGTGGCGCCGCAGAACGAAGACGAGCCGGGGCTTCTGCCCGGAGCTCCGGCTCACGGGGGCCGTCCACGGCCGCTGCAGCGAGAGGACGGAGCGGAGGAAGTCCCGGAACCCCATCATTGTGTAGCCGTTGCGGGCGCGAGCCGGGTCGATGCCAAGTATCCTGTGGCTCTCCAGCCCCACATGCGCCGACGGGAAGCAGCGCACGGCGGTGTCGGCGTCGAAGTCGATGACCGGGTACACGGACAGTGCGGCGAGGATCGGCCTGAACTTGGCCACCCAGTCGGCGTTGTAGTCGGTGATCAGCAGCTGGACGCGGCCATCGTACTCATGGGCCGTAATGTAGAGTGGGACGATGAGGTCACTCATGGCGTGGAAGAAATTCTTGCCGCAGCCGCCGGTGGAGAAGACCACCGCCGGCACGTCGTGCCGAACCGTGCACTTGGGTGGGATAACGAAACTGTGTGGCGCCGGCGCTGAGGATCTGACCTCGACCTCCCGAATCCTCGACATGGTCCCTGGCTCCCACTTTCGCGTGTAGGGCCGGATTGTTATCGTGGAATTCTCTGGGCGGAAGGTGGAGGAGGAGACGACATAGACTCTGGCGGATTTGCCGTGGAAGCGCAAGTCGCCATCCATTGAGCAGTAGTCCGAGTGGCGGTTGCTGAAGTTGCAGGTTAGCTTGCTCATTGTTGCTGCTCCTCCCACATCTGCATCCAACAGAAGTGTGATTAGAAATTTCGCTACATTTATTTAATTTTTCACCCATATTGGAAATAAACATTTTCGCGTCAGTTTGTTGTGCAAATTGTGTAATACACTGGACTGTCCCCGATGTGAAGCCCAATACAGAAATCAAGCTATGATAAATATGGAATGCTGCTTGTACCTGAGTTTACCAAAGAACCATCCCTTGCCCCGTTGGTGGCGAGGATTTCGTTTTGTTGGTTATACCCTGCAGCACATTGTTATGGATTAATATAAGCTTTCACACGTACACGAGTGCAACTACTGCAACGTAATGCGAACACAAGACATGCGTACACTTTCACAATAATAACCATACGAATTAACTGTATTTGAAGTATATGCAGTTTACATTATTGTGCGTGGCCGTGGTAAACACATTATGAATTTTTAGATTTAACGAATGTTCTATTGTACTGGTCAGCTGCAAGTACTGAAGCATGGCTAGCAACCTGCAGAATAACTTCTGCTGACTCATGTAATTTTGCTGTAGATATTCTTTTTAGATGTTTGCTGCAGATTGTTAGTACTTGATTTCTTTTAAAGGTTTCAGAAGGATAATGCTCACAGTAAAAGTATCATAATCTTTGTATTTTCGTAGTGCGGAGGACTAATCAGAGTCTGGTAGGATTATCATGTCCATCCCAAGTTTATACGATAACCCTTTAGTCCTTGCAGAAAAAGAAGAAAGTTTATAGAATTAAGTATTCCATCGGTTGCATGGCAAACATCACATTTATTGAAACAAGTCCCTTAGATTCAATGACTCCATAATTAATGTTACTCTAATAGTCACTACTAGCTAGGTTAGTGCAACTGTTCATGTAGCACGTCAAGGCACTGGATACTAGTCACTTGATGCTGCAGAAGGTGAGGTGACACGAAAATCGAAGGTGAGGGCCACATTGTGTATATTGTTGTTAATAAGGCTAGTCTCGGTGGATATTTCATAAGAGATTTATAGGTATTAAATTTTGCGCCACATCAGCAAATTTGCTGCTATGGCAGAGTAATTATAAGGAGAGGGGAGGGGGAGTTTTATGGGATGGGAGATAGATTTCATCCCATGCCACATCACCAAGTTCTTGATCTTGGCAACTATACAATTAAACTATAGTCTATCAATCAAGGAAGAGAACGAACTCAAGCTTACATACCAATGCTATACATTGAGACTGGTTAATACAAATGTTCTCTCTCCATATCAATGCTATGCATACCTTTTGCAGATTCTGGCTTCTCAGTGTCGAGTGATTGTTGCTGCCCTCTTGCACTACTGTCCAAACCTTGAAAAGAGGTACCATGGTGTGTCAAGCATTTGACATCGAGATGTAGGTGGAGAAAAAAAATTCTGTATACAATCTTGCATTAGCTCACCGAAGGATGAAACCTTGTTAACCATTCCATCTTTGAATCTGGTAAATCCCGTCTCCCTTACTGCATGATGTGGAAGGTGCATAGTTTTGTAAGTGTAGAGCTAAACATCCTAAACGCTATAACCAGATCCATGTTTTTTATCGGATTCATTAGAACCCATATTTGGTACTCCCTCTGTTCTAAAATCTAGTTTGTTTTAGCTTTTCTAGATTCATAGATTTTAATATACACCTAGACATACATTATATCTATATGCGTAGCAAATCTTATGAATCTAGAAAAGCCAAAACGAACTACATACATTTTGGAACGGATGTATTTAATTATATGCTCTGACAAAAGGAAATAGTGTTCTCTAACAAACCATTAAAATTTCTGTGTTTGTTAGACATTCAACAATATCCACTTTAATAAGCACTAGTGTGAATTTCTGGTAAAATCTGGACATCTCACCACAATTTAATTGAGGGTCCTGCTCAAGTAAAATCTTGAAATCACAGACTGCTTTCCAATGCATTGTTGAAAGATGAAAGAAAACAAAGAGAAAAAAACAACAACAAACACTACTGGTAATTTGAGGGATCAAACGGACAGAGGACAGCACAGTTTAACACATAAATAAAAGATAACAAAAAAGAATTGCTCTCAGACACAGAACTGATCTTTGTCGACTGATCAATGAAAGAGTGACTTACGGCGCGCAGCCTGTGGCAGGAAATCGGTCTTGAGCACAATAAGGACTAGAAGAGGAGGTAGAAGGAGCCACAGTACCGCCTTTCCTCCCCCGCTCCCATGCTGCTTGGTACTCTCATGCCTCCCGTTCATCTCCACAAGCCCTTACACCGCCACCTCTGTAATGCCCTTTGCTAGACACTCCAACTAGTAAGAGCTTCCTTTGCAGCTACTTAAGCCAAGCACACTACCCTTTCATCGCATCTCGATCCGCGCTTGGATTCTTGAGCTAAGTATAAGGGTTGACTTGCGTGCAGCATTAAATCCCATGCACATGCTTGCGCGCAAATGGCATCCACGTATGGAATTGGGAGCCAGTGGTCAAAACTGCAGAGAGATGCTGGTATAATTTTTTAGCCGCGGTGTCTTGGATTGCATCACACCACTAAATTAGCAGCAAGCTAGGCCACCGGCAGTTGTTTGCATACTCCCTTAACTCTATGGGTGTTTGATCAATGTCGTCGTTCGACAATTTGGTCAAAGCCGTTCAATGCCCCGAAAGAAACGGCCGGAGTCATTTTCAACAATCGTAACAGCATGGTGCAAAAACTTCCCAAGAATCTTCGAATGGCTCGACACTCTGTTGTAAATCTTTTTTTACCTCGGTTGATGTATATACTTCTTTTCCATCTTAATCTATATATATACCCAGTAGGGGCTTGCCCCTCCTTATTCATAAAAAATAAATAAAATTCATACCAAGACAAGTCATGCGCGGCAACCCTCTAACACTTCCGCCATTATTTTCATATACTATACTGTGACTAATGGGTAACAATGACTAGGAGCTGAAAAACAAAACCAAAAAAGAAGAGGAAAAATACACATTGATCTGTATCACTTCAGCAACAGCCTTATACCTGCCTTCGACTCTAGTCCGTGGTGATGGACTGGTACACGTGCTGCATGACCCCTCTGAACCGGCCGATGTCCAGGGTGACGTTCTGGCCCTGCAGGAAGATCTCCCAAAGTTTACCCTGGCGGTGTAAGGAAGCAGGGTCAGTAAACACAGGGTGGTCCCTGGGATACTTCTCGTTCAGTGTGGTCTCCTCCGCGGTCACCTCGTACTCTGCATACCGGAGCCCCATATCCGGCACCGGATCGCCGAAGTCATACCTGCACGCCACCTTCATCTCTCCCCAGGGAATGATCTGCACCACCGTGGCGTTGTGAGGCAAGAACACCATGTTGGTCAGCCCGGCGCCGTGCACGCCCACCATCACGTCGCACGAGTTCACCACCCCGGCGAATTGGCCCATGTCACTGGCGTCCTCCGGTCCTGCAGCAACCACCTCAAAGCCGAGATCTACCATGGAGCTGATGGCGTCAGCTTCATTCGTTATTGCCCTCGAGTGGCGCCGGAGAACCATGACGAGCCGAGGCTTCCGTCCGGTGCTCCTACTTATCACAGGGGTCGTCCATGGCCGCTGCAGCGAGAAGGTGGACCGGAGGAAGTCACGGAATCCCATCATGGTGTAACCGTTGCGGGAGAGACTTGGGTCGATCCCAAGCATCCTGTGGCTCTCCAACCCAACACGCGCCGACGGGAAGCAGCGCACGGCGGTGTCGGCATCCAAGTCTATCACCGGGTGCATGGATAGAGCGGCGAGGATCGGCCTGAACTTGGCAACCCATTTGGGTTCGTAGTCAGTGATGACCAGCTGGACGCGGCCACTGTACTCATGGGCTGTGATGTAGAGTGGGACGATGAGGTCGCTCATGGCGTGGAAGAAGTTTGTGCCGCAGCCACCGGTGGAGAAGACCACTGCTGGCACGTCGTGCCTGACCGTGCATCGCGGTGGGATAGTGAAACTGTAAGGTGCTGGAGGCATGGATCGCATGGTGACCTCCCGGATCCTCGACATGGTCTCTTTCTCCCACTTTCGCGTGTATGGCTGGACCTTGATGGATGAATTCTCCGGCCGGAAGGTAGATGCTGAGACGACATAGACTGTGGCGGATTTGCCGTGGACTCGCAGGTCGCCTTCCATTGTGCAGATGTCAGAGTGAGCATTGTTGAAGTTGCAGGTTAACTTGCTGATTGGTGCTGACACATCTGCATATATATACCAGAGGAATGACGATGTTGAAAAATCCTCTAAATTATATTATTGAAATTTTTTTGGATCTACATTTTGGGTGATCTTTTTTTTAAAAAAACGTTTGGGTAAATTGATTGTGCAGCATATGTAAAGCCGAAACATGAATCGAGGTAAGAACTAATGACTAGCTTTGCACATTTCATATGTAAGCACACTATGACTAGCTTGAAGTTAATTAAGCCAGTGAAAGGATCCGTACCAACGGTCAACTTGATTATAATTAGCTGACGATGATTAAATAGCATACAAATCATATACTTTATTTAGTCCTTGCAAAAAAAAAAGCATCCATATAGACTTCAGTGATACTAAATCGTACATAACTTGATCAATTCTAGGTACGTAGTAGTCACTAGTTTCGAGGAAGTAGAACGTGAAGGAACTGCGCGCTCATGAATCGAATCACATGGTGTGTATTGTTGTTGATACCAATCGAGGAGGCACTTGTTTTTTCTAGATTGGCAAACATACCTTTTGCAGCTTCTCGCTTCACCGTGTCATGTGATTGCTGCTGCCGCGTTGCACCGCCCAGACCTTGAGTATTTATATATAAAAGTGAATTACACCATGATATGTCAAACTTTGCAAACTATGTAGCTCACCTAAGGTTGAAACCTTGTGGACCATTTCGTCTGAGACTTTGGTGAATCCAGTCTCCCGAACTGCACAAAGTTGAAGGTGCATTTTAGTTCTGTAATGTAGTCATAACTCGTAACTTGTCGTTGTATAGTACATAATTCCCCAATGATACCAAGGCATTGATGCGTTTAAAACATATTTCTTGATTGAGAAGAAAAAGGAGAGCAATCCTTATCTATGCTCTTACAGTTGTTGTCATTTGCCTTTTGTTTTGATCACGATGCTACCTGGTCTTTTGTACTACAATTAATATTGCAGTAAGTGAAGGTTTGATACTTCCAACAGACAAAATTAAAGACCAGAAAATTTGTTTACATCATTACCTAGGAAAATATATGTGTTCACAAATTTTGATTATATCATAAGCACAAGCATCTAATTCTGCGAAACCGCAGCCTGTCAGCACATTTTTATCGGGGGCACCTGCTAAAGGAAATCTGGACGTACAGAGGAAAGGTTTGCATGCCACGCCACGCTGCTCAACTATGGTTCATGAACAAGAAGAAAAATACACCCAAGAATAAGACATAAAAGCGGAACCGAAAACTGATCACCGGCCGATCCATGGAATGGATCTTCGTCCAAGGATAAAACACGTAAACGGCGACTTACAGTGAGCGACCTGCGGCAGGAAGCCAGTCTTGAGCACAATCAGAACTAGGACAGGAGGGAGCAGCAGCCACATCGCCGCCGTTCCGGTGCTGCTCCCATGCTTGGTACCTTCCTGCTTCCCTCTCATCTGCCACAAGCTTCTGCACGCCGGCGATCTATAGTCCAACTAGTGAGCTAGCGTGCTTCCTCTGGCACCACCTCTTTTTATCGCGTCTCGGTAGGAACGAGAGCCCTGGATCGCAGAGCTCCTCCATTCCTTGTGTTGACTTGTGCGCAGCATTAAATCCCATGCACATGCATCCACCCTACCATCGGCGCGTGGATGGGCGAGCGAGTTGTTAAAGGGGAGATCACTGCAGCGCGAAGCATTTTTATTTGGACCCTGCAGCGCGCTGGACTGTTGCATCACCATTAGGCAGCTGTTTTCAAATGCTTAGTTGACGACGGATGCTGCTGATTGCACGAAACCTACGACTTCTCCATGTTTTCTACCGGAGGGGGGCTAAATAGGAGAGCACCGACGCGGACTAATTAACTTGTAATTTTTTAGTCCGTCGTTTCTGGGGAAATTCGTTGTAGTTGAGTAGACAGTATGTTCGATTTGCCCAAGCTCTGACAACACCAGGACTTGGGAATGCTATGGTCTTACCCTGATAATGGCAGCTGTTCCTGTTGAGATTAAGGTGCACGATGCCCTATGGTAGAACATTCAACTGTTCACTTTTTATGCACAACTCCCTAGAGATTGTCCAATTTTCCTTTCTTCCTCTTCTTAAAAAGCATGTTTTTATTTAAGGGAAAAGTCCAGTTTACACCTTTAAACTATAGCAAAAGTTCGATTTTTAACCTTAAACTACAAAACGTATAAAACCGGATGAGAGAGGCTATCCAACTGTTGAAACTGGACAAATTTGACCCTTAGAATGGTTTCGGAGGTGGTTTTGAGTTTTTTAAAAAATTTAAAAATTCTAATTAGATCTAAAAAATAAAAACTAATTCATTTTAAATTAAAAAAATATGAAGCTAGTACCAAAATTTTTCTAAAAATATAACCTATCTATTATTGCTCTATTTGAATCTTATTTATTAAAAAATAATAGGTATAACTACAAGCAACCAAATACTATGAACATAAAAAAATAGATCTGAATAACTGACAAGTATAGCGCCAATAAATTGGTTACTTTTTAGAAAATTTTTGATACTCATTCCATATTTTTTAGATTTGAAATAAATTACTTATGATTTTTTAGTTTAAATTTGAATATTTCCTCTAAGGATCATGCTTTTCCCGTGACCTCAAGATAACCTTCGGTCGGCTCGCTCTTCACGTTTTTTTCCAGGGTTGATCTCCTTTGAGGAACACAACCTCCTTCGTGGGTTCCTTCTTCCCTTCGTAACCAGAATCTCCGATCCTGCACAAGAAAAGGAAGGGAGACAACACATGCTGGAAACCTCCGTATCCTTGATCCCTCTGTCCTCCAGAAGCAGGGCACAACCTTCGGCTAGGGCCAATCGGAAGTGGCGATCCCCAAGTAGCCCCTCTCGGGCGAGGGCCGACTCTGACGGTCCGAACCCTCGAACATAGATCGCGATTTGCTCTTCAAAAAATGTTTCCCCGAACATCGGATTTGGCATGAGTTGAAGGTTATGCGTCATTTTTATTGTTAGCATGTGTTTCACTATTATTGGTTGTCGCTTCAACTTCTCTCGATTTTATTGCCGGTCGTTACCGTTGCTTTTTACCACCTATATAAGCGGAGGAGGAGGAGGGGGGGGGGGGGGGGGGGCGTCGCTTTCACGCATTCACCCGCGCAAGACCTTTTTACTTTTCCACGTGTTGCATCCTGGTTGGTTGGTGCCTTGTTGTCCGACCATCCGCTGGGCAGCTAGCTTTGAATCATAAGTTTACGGGATCTCTTTCTTTTGTTTGCCTGCCTGAAGGTTTCTTCTTTCTTATTATTTGACATCTTAATAAGACCATGCAAAGACGTCCTTGTTCTCGCTGAGAAACTCAAGTAGGTCTTTCTCTTCTTGCTCCTCTAAGCTTGCGCTTATTGTTACCATTTCGTGGGGTAGGTGATTGTCTAGTGGCACCTTCTTGACCTGACAGTCTTCTTTGATGTTAGCTTTTTCTTTGTCTCTTGTGGGTTGGTTGAACAACGGGGGTTTTATGTCCAGCTCTACATGATGGACATTTCTTTGCTCGGGGGCCACCCCCGCTTAATGTCTTTGGCCAGCTGCTGTTTGCCACGGACTGTTATCATGCCTTTGGCTACAGGGATCTTCATACAGAAGTATAACTAGTTGACTATGGCTTTAAATTTGTTTAGAAAGCCCCTGCCAAAAATGGCAAGATAAGGGTAATTCATCTCGACCACGTTGAAGGTTATGTACTCTATTCTTGGATTGGTCAGATCACCAAAGGAGACTGGTAATGGGATTTTGCCCAGAGCATTCACTCTTTTTCCTCTGAAGCCTATGAGGGGAACCTCCATAGGTTGGAGGTGTTGTCTGCTGATATTCATCCTATCGAAAGTGCTGGAAAAGATGATGTCAGCTGAGCTGCCAGTATCTACTAGGATTTTTCCGATTGTCCATCCTTGGACATTTGCTTCGGTTACCATGGTGTCAGTGTGAGGGTAACTGATGAGGTTGACATCTTGCTCAGAGAAGAAGATTGGCATGTGAGACCACTATGTTTTGACCCCTGATCGTGGATGGGCACTTGCCTCGAATAATCAGGTCTCTACCTCTTGTTCTCCAACTCAAGAGAGGAACCTCTGATGATAGGCATTATCATTCCAAAAGTGGGGAGCGAAGATGGCCATTGGCTGCTTTGGTTTTCTTCCTTTGCTGCTGCTCTTGGCGGGGATGGGGGTAATTCCTCTTGGGCAGAAGCATGGCTTGCAGCCTGCGAGGGTGCTCGTGGCTGCCCTGCGTTGGATTTTGCCAGGTGGTTGGATATGGCTGGTAATTGAAACCAGGTGTAGGCGTGAAGGTTGGGAAGCATGGCTGAGCTGTCCAGGTGCTATGATTCACTAGTTTCTTGGACTTTTTCTTAGCCTCCATCATTTCCGAAGTTTTCTTTTTCTCCGAACAAAAAACTAGCGATTACAAAAGACTCTTAGAAAAAACTTCTATAAAAAAATACTCCTATCTTAACTCCTAGATCTATCCTCTCTAACGATATCGGGTGCGGTAGCCGGGCTCTCCGTAGTGGACGTGCTTGCGAGGAGGTGACTCTGGCAGGTACTCCATAGGCTCGTCGCTGTCGTACTCCGGGGGTAACTCCGGATCTCCTCTCAGCCGAGCTTCAAGAATCGCCTTCTCTATAATGTTCTTCATCAGCTTTCTCTTGACCTCGTGGATCTCTGCTCCGGCAGCATCCAGGTCCGTACTGAGAGCGGCGACCAACTCCTGCGTAGTGTCCATAAGCAAGCTTGTTGCCCTGAAGTTCCTCCCTGTAAGCGTGGCAGAGATAGTAGAGCGCTCTCCTGGCGGCTTCACTAGTCCCTGAGTCCAAGGTCTTCCTGGGCACATCATCAATGTGCTTGGAGTACTCCACCCGGCTGCCATGTCTCTCGTCCGGAACACTGATCACCACTGCCACCAACCACTCCTCCTCCTGCTGGGCATTCTTGTATAAGTGAGGTTCATAGCGTGGCATCAGCAGGAAGCCAATTCTCTGCATGGCCCTCCAGAGAAGCGCAGGGAATGGACCTTCAGCAAAGTCCAAGTGATGTATCTGCTTCTCATAGTGGGGCTCAGGTGGCGTTGGGCTTGCGGCGATGGCTGGCTCTGGATCATCATTTGGGTCATTGTCACCACCATCGGGTCCAGCTGAGTCATTGTCACCATTCTCATCCTCGTCTCCGCCTGCAGCACCTGGGTTGGCACCGTCTCCTCCTGCAGGATCCTCATTGCTGCCACTTGAGACCTCAGGGGGGTCCTTAGGCAACTTCATGGGCTCCTCCTCAGTGTCAGTGTCCATCCAGCCTCCTTCAGGTTGGCCGTAGTGGTTGTCATCGTCGTCCTCGAGTATCACGTACTTGGGTTCCGTCTGCTCGGACTCCTCCTGCTCGGACACTTCCTGCAGATGATGGATCGGATGCGGCGGTCCACGGGTGCTCTTGCGGGCGGTCTGCTTGTTTCTAGCCATCTGTAGCAAAAGTGAGGGCAACGCAAGATAAAGAATATTTCAAAAATATTAAAGGTGACCTTAAAGCAAGATTGCATTTTTAAAAAATACCAACACACTTGAGAGATAAGCATGAAGTTAAGGATGAAATAATAGTGTTATTATCAAGAAATAAGCAGTTTTCAAAAGCAAGCAAGCAGAAGCTAAGCTACTAAGCAAGATAAGCCTTAAAATTCGACTATTACTAACTAGGCTAACGTCCTACAGTCAACACTGCTCTGATATCACTTCTATCGCACCTAATTTAGAAAAGGTAACCGAATGCATCCCATATGTGCGACAGGATCAAGTTCCGCACATATAGTAGACGTCACAAGTGTATATCTGAAACAATGCGTTAACAAAATAGATTATAATAATACTTTATTACATGACCGACAGCCTTAATCTTACGTGAATAAATAAATGTTTATAACTAGCAGCGGACTTCGACTTCACAGGCAGATGACTGGGAGACATACACCTAGTATTCCTTGAAATCTTAAGGGAACTCCGGACAATTATCTTGTTCTGAGCAGCATTGGTTTTAATAAAGCAAGTGTGAGTACACTTATGGTTGGTACTCAGCAAGTGGAGTAAATTATATGACAAGCAAGGCTATAATCAAGAAAAAGCTGACATGGTTTGACTGCGATAAGTATTTTTAGTTGATCAAGTTTTATTAAATAGGCATTAACTAAGTGTAAGTATATACCAACGCTTAAATAAATAAGAGATAAGATAACATCAACATAAATAAATAGATAAAGAATATCGATTTAGATCATCTTTAAGTTTAATTATCATGTGAGTATCCAAGCCGCTTTTAACCGTGAGCACGGTTGATATATCAGTTTTCACTCTGCAAAGATTGTACACTTTACCCACAATTCATGTTTCCCTTAATGCCCGGATTTGCAAGGCCCTTAAAGACTTCCGAGGTGAGTGGCAGGGATTCACTACAAAGGCGTTTACAAAGATTTACTAACTTATGACAATCCGCTAAGTTTTCAAGTTAAAGCGGTCATAACTCTCCCTAATGAGGCAGACGCCTTACCCAGGACCATATCACACTCTCAAGAGAACCGAGCTATACCCTGACGATGCAACCCCTCTTGCCCTTTCGGTAAGATTATCATAAGCTAAAGTTTCTAATTAATTAGCCAAGACCAGAGCCATACAGTATTGTGGTTGCACTGTTTTTCTGGGTGGTTCTCCATGTTCCAATTAATGCAATGATCTTAATCATTATCAATAAAGTATTCCATAACATGTGTAAAACCGTGTAACATGATTCTTCAGGTTATCCAACCAAAATCTAAGTAAAAGCGACTAGCGTAGCTACAACATAAATATAATAACCCAGGTTTAATCAAGGAAGTTCAATAAAAACTAGGCATATCCTTAATTTGGGATCCATCATATTCTGGACACACGCATGCATATAAAGTAAATATGTATATTTATAAAGTTATTGGGACTGGAGTACGATTAAGGACCACTTGCCTTCATCAACGAATTGCTGCTGCTTGGGAACGTCTTCAAAGCTCGGCTCTTGCGGACCCTCGAACTGTCTGCCGGCTATCATAACACACAAGTACATGCAAGCAAAAAAATATAATAAATAAGAAACAATACACCAATCAATATACACAGAGCAAAATAATGTAGTAAAGCTACTGCATATGTTGTAAGGATCGCGTGAGCGCAAGAATCGATGAAAACGGAGTTAAAACGGAGAAGTTAGTGCTAAAATAGGATTCTATGGGCTTATTTGTAGAAGATTTGAAACTAGAAGAGCTCTGACCGAAGAAACCGAGGGTTAGAGCATATTAAACCTTAGATCTAGGGGTTAGATTGTAAAAAAGAAGGATCTAGGACTGCGGGTCCTATTTTTGAAAAAGTCAGGGGCCTAAACAGAAGAAAAAGGATCTATGCGTGAATACTTTTGAACTACCGTGAACTCGGGCTGACCGGTATCTGGATCTATTGACTCGGGTTAGATCTAATCTAACCTGTTGGATCTAAATCCGACGGCTGGGATGCGGGGGCGGCAGCGCTAAGCGCCGGCGGCGGGTCGGTGCGGCAGCGGTCAGCGGTGGCGCTTCGCCGGGGAAAACATGTAAACGCGCTCCCGGCCTCGGTTTCGAGCGGGGATTGTAATGGGAGATAGCGGGCTCAATGGGTAACCCATCTAGGGGCTTTGAGGGTGGCGGAATCGTCCAGAGCGGGAGCACGGTGGTGAGCAGCGGCTCGAGATCGACGGCGAGGTCGCGCGGGCGCGGGGAAGCAAGGTTGAGGGAGAGAAGCGGCGGGCGAGTATCCTCACCCCAATGCGAAGCTCCTAGAGCGCTTGCTCGACGGTAGGAAGTGGCGGAGCGGCGGCGCGGCGAGTGGCCGAGGCACGCGGCGATGGTGGCAGCGAAAGCTCTGGTGCTAGGGTTTCTCGAGCAAAAGGCGGCGGCTGCGGCTCCTCACGGGGCGCTTAAATAGGGGCGCGCCAGGCACCTGGGCATGCGGGCCTGTGGCCCTGCGCGGCGGAGGTCCACCGGACTCAGGTGCGAGTTCGAGCTGGACTCGCGCCGAGGTCGGGGACAACCCTGACAGGCGGGCCCCGCCTCTCAGTGAGCGAAGGGGAGAAGAGAAGGATGGGCCGGCGCGCGGGCGGACTGGGCCGGAAGGAAGGAGTTGGGCTGTGCGTGGAAGGAGAGGGGGAAAGGCCAGCGGCTGCTGGGCCACGCGGAGGAGAAAGGGGTGATGGGCTGGGCCGCAAGGGAAAAGAGAAAAAGAGAAAGAAAAGTGGGCCGGGCCCAACTAGAGAAAAGGGAGAGAAAAAGAAATGCATTCAAATGCATTTGGGGCGTGAAATGCACAAAACCTATAGTTCCCTATATTTATTTTTATTAAATTGCTATTAATTCATGGTAAATGCTCTAAAATCAAAATGTGGAGATGAAAACCTTATGGGTCCTAAAGAAATTCTAGCAAAATTTATTTAAGTTCCTAAATTCAAAATTATGGTGTTACACCTTGTCGGTACATACAGACAGGGGTACCTCCTGCTAGTGTGTCCAACCCGAGGGGCGCGAGGTTATTCGTAACCTCGCACTAAGCCTTTGGGTGATAGGGCGTACGGCCCGGGCCTAACAGCTGGGGTCATGGTCTCCGGACCTCACCCCACGCTCTAGCAGGTCCGGCGCCTCCACGTGCCCACGAGGACAAGGTCCTCAGGAACGGCTACTGCGGGCCCGGACCACTGCGGCGTGGTCTTGGGCCCCTACGTGTGGAAGCCGGACCCCCAGGGGGCCTGCGAACCTGTGCCAGGCAGAGCAGCCCGGACCTCCCTTCCCACCGGAGAGGAGGTTCGGTGCCGCCACGTGCCCCTGGGGAAGCGGCCGCTAAACCAGCACAACCACGTGTCCGGTGGCAGCCAGCCTTCTGCAGGAAGCCAGCCCAACTACCGCATTAAATGCGGGTGGTTGGGGTGCGCGTGCCCAAGACAGGGCATGGGCTGCCCACTGACACGTTGGGCAGGTATGCTGACACTACGGTAAGCCCGCCAGTTACCGAGGCGGCGCGTCGCATCACCGCACCGCGTGCGCGGGCGAGCGGCGTGTAGTCACATCACAGCACCGCGCGCATGAGCGAAGGGGTATTATGACCTGCTGCAGGAGGGCCGTGGCGTGCGCTGCTACAGTGCGCGGAGGCTACAGCACGGTAGGTCAACATAGCCCCTTCGCCTGTCAGTGGGAACTGACCCTACAATGACAGCACGTCTCTCACTATGCATGTCACTAACAGCAGACCCTGTGCTAGCGAGACGGCACATGATCATACCCTGGTAGAGGATACGCGCGGGAGCCGAAGAGGAAGATTTCCGAATCTATGGCATTTAAGGCTCCAATGTGTACGTTATTTAATATGTCGCCGGGTCCACCTGTCGGGACCCCGCTCAGTGTACGCGCTCCCCTTGAGCCTATAAAAGGGAGAGCGTGCACGTTAGAACTCAAGCTTTCATAAGTTCCACCAACGCACAAGTTTTACAAACTCACAAGCAATACAACACACAGTGGACGTAGGGTTTTACGCTCCGGCGGCCCGAACCACTCTAAACGCTTGTGTGCTTCTCGTGTTCATATGCCTCTTGATCTAGCATTCCTTGACTTCCCCCAAACTCATCCTAAACTAGGATTAGGCGGGTGCTTTCCGCCACCCGGCTGGAGAAATCCTCCAACATTTGGCGCGCCAGGTAGCGGGTGAGGTTTGGTTAGTGCTAGATCAAGGCCCTTGATCACAATGCCTCAGATAGTTGAGCTCCATGATCATCCGATGGGGGAGGAAGGGGCGTCCTCTACGCTGCTTGCCTCTCGCCATCCTCCATCCAGGGTTGTGGCACCCGTCGCGCCGCAGCGTGCTACGGGGCAAACCTCCAGGGCCCTGTCGCAGCCCGTACAAAACAGGCCGTTGATGGCAGCCAGGGAGCTGCTCCACAACCCGCCAGATGCGGCAGCCTCGCCCGACATGCTGAGGCAATGGCGTGACAACGTCGACCGCCTCCTCGACCTGGCACAGGTTACCCTAGGCTCAGCGGGGGGATCTATGTTTAGGCAGTGTCGTCGTCAAGGTGGCGCATCCGGCTCTGTGCACTCCCCATCAGTGAGGAGTGCACGGACCGAGGACCTGTGGGCAGAACTCAACCGCAGACGTGCAAGAGAGGATGCCCGTGTCACCATCGAGCAGGCGCGCGCACGCCGGCTCAACATCGAGGGTCGGCACCTCGAGGCCAAGCTCGACGCGGTTGTGCCAAAGCCACAAGGACTCACCCAGGCACCGGTGGCTGGGGTAGGCTGCACAGCGCTCGCGACCACCTCCGACCAGTGGCCTGTCCGTCCAAGTTTCGGCCCCACCTGCCAGAAAAGTACGACGGGTCAACCAACCCGTCAGAATTCCTGCAGGTATACATCACCGCCATCGCGGCAGCTGGGGGCAACGATGCCATTATGGCAAGTTACTTCCATGTAGCCTTGACCGGGCCAGCCCGGACTTGGCTCATGAACCTCACCCCAGGATCCATCCAATCCTGGGGAGAGCTTGTCACACCCGGTTTTTAAAGACAAAACCGAATGCATAACTATATGTATGCCAGGATCAAGTTCCATACATATAGTGACTTCATCAGTGAATAATCAGCAACAGCATCACAAAAAGAGAATTTAAACACTATAAAGATTATCAGAGTTATACAGCTCATCCTGGAAACGAAGACTCCAAACTTCACAGGCAATCGACCGGGGGTTGTGCAGGCCTAGAACTCAGCATCATCTTCAAAAGACTTCAGATCACTTTCTCCTCTGAGCAGCAATTATAACAAGCGTGAGTACACTTATGGTTGGTACTCAGCAAGTGTTGGGGAATATATGACATGAAGGCCAAAATCAAGGAAAGGCTGACTGGCTTACTGCGATAAGCAATTTTAATTGGTCAAATTTTATTAGCACCTGATTACTATGGTATAAGTTTATACCAAAACCCACTTTAAAAGAAAAAGAAAAGATATAGCATAAGCATAACCACAACCATAAACATGGTCCACAATTTAATTCATCTTCAAGTTCAATTATCATGTGAGGGTCCAAGCCGCTCATAACTGTGAGCATGGCTGATATATCAGTTTTCACTCTGCAGAGGTTGTACACTTTACCCACAATTCGTGTCTCCCGATTTGCCCGAGGTAGCTAGCCTCTTAAACACTTCCGAGGTGAGTGGCAAGGGATTCACTACGAGGCCTTTACAAAGATTCCCTAACTTATGACAATCCGCTAAGGTTTCAGGCCGCAGTGGTCATAACCCTCCCTAATGAGGTAGACGCCTTACCCAGGAACATATCTACACCTCAAGAGGACCGAGCTATACCCCATCAACGCACTCCCCTCTTGCCCTTTCGGTAAGATCATCACAAGCTAGAGTTTCTAATTAATTAGCCAAGACCAGAGCCATATAGTATTGTGGTTGCACTGTTTTCCTGGGTGGTTCTCCATGTTCCAATTAAAACATATAATCTTGTGATTAACAACACAAAGAGCATGAACATGGATAAAACAGGTGTAACATCATCATTGTTGTCATCATGATTATATATTATTCCCAAACCAGAACCAGTTGAAGCAACTAAGCAATAGCTACCCAACAATAAAGATAAAACCCAGGTTGACAAGGAATGATCATAAAGACTAGGCATATCCTTAATTAGGATCCATAAAAATTAAGACACATGCATGCATAAAGAAAAAGTTATATTTATTGTGATTATTAGGACAAAAGCATGATCAAGGAAACACTTGCCTTTCTTTTAGAGAATAGCTGCTCAGAGTCTTCAATTCTTGTTCTTGAATCTCTAAATCTTCAAAGCTCTTCGATTTCACTCCTTCTAACGTCACACAAGCAACGGGCCCAAAACATACAAGCAAGCAAACAAACAAGAACGACTAAGAACAGATACAACAAACAAAAGAAAAGCTTTACAAGAGCGAACTAAAGGATAAGGCTCGCTGCTACGGTCACGAGAGCGCAAGAAACACGGAAAACGGAGCTAGAGTTGAAAAGAAACAGCTATCGGAAGACTTATATTAAAAAGAAATAAAGAACTATAGGCTTTCATTTATTTTAATTTAGAAAACTAATGAAAAATATATTCAAAAGAGAATATCCCTAATTATAATTAACTCATATTATATTTGTATTTATAAAGACGAAGTAGAACTTAGTCAAATTTTATATACAATTCTCTATGTATAAATTACACTAATTAAATAATTAATTAGAAAAGAAAACTTGTGAGAACATCTAAACGTCAAACTTTATGATTCGAGTTGAACTTTACAAATTAAATTACAAATACATTTGAGTTGATATTAATCAAATTAACATTAATTATAAAAACCGGAGAAAAGATTTAATTGGATTTTATTTCGGAAAACTAGATGAGAGGATATTATTCAAGTTAAATTAATATTTAATTTTAAAAAACAGGAATTACGGCACAACAACGCTACTAAACGATAGCTTAGGGTTTTAGAAGACTAACGCAAAAAGAACGAATCAAAACGGATCTAAAACGCGGAAACTACGCATAAAACAGCGCTGCAGGGACCTATACGCAATTAACTATAGACTTTAGGGGTTAGCAGAAAAGAATTGCAAGACACAGAAAATAGTGCTTGCAAAACAGGAAAAGATTAGGGTTAGATCTGAAAAAAATTCCATGGTGGGGCTGGATTGAAAAGATGGAAAAGATCTAGAGGTTTTCTGCAATTTTCGCTAGACAGCAATTTACACGATAATTACAGATTTCTTCCAGGGACTAAATCGTAAAAGCTTCAAATCAGGCAGCAATGGTGGCGGCGGGTACTGTAGCTCAGATTGCCGGTGATTTAGGGCACGAGAGCTCGCGGGAAGCGGGGCAAATGAAAGAGGACGACGAGGGGATTCCGTTCCATACCTAACTTACCCCGGGGACGCATCGTAGAGATCGAATTTGACTCGAGAAGATGGGCGGCGGCTGTCTGTTTCGTTTCTGGCTGCTGTCTCTGTTTCGTTCCTGCACTGGTGGCTGTCTGCTACGCACCTGGGCAGGGGGGCTGCAGCTGCAGGAGGGGGGCGGTGCTGCGCCAGGAGAGGGAAGGGGCAGGGGCGGCGCTGGAGGGGAGGGGACGCACGGGAGCTGGCGGCGACACCGAGGCTCATGGTAGGGCGGCGCAGCAGGGGCACGCAGGAGATCACAGCGACGGCGGCCGCATCTGTTCGTGGATGCGCAGGAGGAGGGAGAGCAGGGGCGCGAGGAAAAGCTAGGGCCGGCTACGTGGGCAGCAGGGATGCGATGCAGCAGGGGGAACGCCCTGGGTGACGGCGGTGGTGGTGCAGGAACGCGAGCAGGAAAATGCGAGGCAAAAAGATGTGAGGTTAGGGTTACGCGAGCAGGATTTATAGGGACGTGGAGGCCTGAGATTTGGCAACCAGGAGGGCGCGAGGGCTCGCAGGGAGGGTGCGCGGCGGCGGTTGAGCAGCAGCCGAAACGAGCAAAGAGTTTGCGGGATTAGGGTTACACGAGAATTTATAGGGCACGCAGGAGCCGACGCAGGGGAGAAAGTTAGGGCCGGCTACCGGGGAACAGGAGGTGCAAGACACGTTTAAATAGACCTGCAGATGTTGTGCTGAGCTCCAACTCGAACGAGGATAAGGACACGGCAGCGCATCGGGCTGGGACTCGTTCTTGAGTCCGGATCGCCCACGGAAGGTGAGATTAGGCTGACCAGCGGGTTCCACAATTTAGCGAGCAAAGAGAGGATAGAGGAGGTAACGGAAAGAGAAAACGAGATTGACCGAGCGAGTTCAGTTATGTGCCGAAACAGGTTCGTGTGAGGGCCGAACGTGAAAACAAGCTGATAGCGCTGGTTGAACGTGAACGAGTTATTCGGGAGCGCGAAAAGAGAAGGAAGGGATCAGGCCAAGTCGTTGGGGCTGATGGCGATCGAATATCATCGGAAAAATACCGAAGACGAGCCACGAGGCGTCGTTTTCAAGCTTGACTTGATCGGGGGAAACGGTTAGAGGATCGGGAGCTCGATGGGACATCTCAAAGATTCGGAGAGGACAAGGTTAAAAGGACGTATATAAAGATACAGCTCGGTCCGACTGCGATGAAAATCAAAATAGAAATATTTTCCAGAACACATTTTCAAGTTTAAAATAAATCAAGAAAAGTCCAGATAAATATTTTAAACTAAGAAAAATATATCCGGAAGAATCCCAAAATTTTCGGAGAAAAACTCGGGAGGTAAATTTAGGACATGAGGAATCCAAATAAAATATTTGGACTTCATGAAAAAGAATTTTAGAGCTTTCCAAATAAAAAAATGGATCTAGCTCTAAGATAAATAGAATAATTGCCAGAAAAATCTTTAAAATTCTCGGAAAATCCTATTGATAGATGAACACATTGCAAAAGATAGTCACATCCTAAAATTGAATATTTTAGGGTGTGACAGAGCTCTGTGCACAGTTCACGGCGAACTTCGCCACCGCATATCAGCAGCATGGCGTGGAGGCCCACCTCCATGCTGTGAGGTAGCAACCCGGGGAAACCCTCCGGGCCTTCATCTCCCGCTTCACCAAGGTACATGGAACCATTCCACGTATCTCCGATGCATCTATTATCACAGCTTTCTGATGGGGGTCTGTGACGAGAAGATGCTGGAGAAGCTGGCCACACGCCAGGTGGAAACTATCACCACCTTGTTCGCCTTAGCGGACAAATGCGCCAGGGCAGCAGAAGGCCGTGCATGGCACTCTGCCCCCCAAGGATGGCCTGCCCAGACGGGGGGCTGCAGTGGTGCTGCCATTGGTAGTGGCAAGAAGAAGAACAAGAAGAACCACGGCATGAACAAGCCGCAAACTGGGGCTCCGGTCGCCGCGGCGGGAGCGGCCGGGGGCCAGAACTCGCGTGGCAAGCGCCCGTGCCAACAACTTACCGACCCTGGGTCATGTCCTGTTCACCCTGGGGCTCGCCACAGCGCCACCGAATGCCGTGAGATCCAAAAACTCATGGAGCGCCTCAGCAAGAGGCGCGACCAGGCCTCCAAGGATGACTCCTCCCCACCACGGCGGTCTGGCAAGGAGAAGGTCTCTGGCGCTGATGTAGCTGCGGCGGAGAGGGACTTAGGATACCAAACCCCCAAAGAAGGACCTTAGAGGTCTCTTCCACCAGTTCGACTCCAGGTCCGGAGGAGACGAGCGCCGGAAGAAGCTATACGTCATGTATGGCGGCAGCTCAGAGCTCGTCTCCGGAGGGACGTAAAGACCCTTCGCCGAGAGGTTTTTTCGGTGAAGCTGGGGGCACCGAAAGCGGTGCCCCACTAACGGTGGAGGAGCACCACCATCTTCTTCTAGCAATCTGACTATCCGGAGAACATGGCGGGGGCCGGGGTGCTACCACTTGTCACCGCCCCTACCATCACCAACATCAAGCTCCATCACGTGCTGATTGACAAAGGCGCCAGCCTCAACCTCATCAGCTATGCAGCTTTCAAGCAGCTGCAGATCCCGAAGTCCAGACTGGACCCATCACGCCCACTCTCCGGAGTGGGCCCACAACCTATCTACCCGGTGGGGACCATCTCCCTACCGGTTACATTCGGGACGGATGAAAACTTCCGCACAGAGAGTGTTCAGTTTGATGTTGCGGAGGTCAACCTCCCATTCAATGCCATTATTGGCAGGCTGGCTCTGTACTGGTTCGTGGCTATTGCCCATTACGAGTATCTAGTCCTCAAGATACCGTCCCCTGCAGGGGTCCTCACCGTGAAGGGTGACCGGACCGCGGCTGTGGCGGCGGTTGAGAAGCTGCACACACTAGCAGTGGGCCTTGTCCCGGCTGCCGGCGCAGAGGGGTCCAACCCCTCACTCTCACGTGCTAGGGCGCCAGCCAAAGCACCCAAGGTCCGTCCATCTGATACGGACGATGTTCCCGTGAAAATCTTCCAGGTTGGAGCGGAGCCCTCCAAGATCACTCGCATCGGGGGGAACCTGGGAGAGAAATAGGAAAGCGTGCTCATCGCCTTCCTCCGGGCAAATGTTGACATGTTCGCCTGGGAACCGTCCTAGATGCCCGGGATCCCAGGGAGGTGATTGAGCACCATCTGAAGATCCACCCTGACGCCAGGCCGGTGCGACAAAAGCCACAGAAGCAATCCATCAAGCGGCAAAACTTCATCCGTGAAGAGGTCCGCAAGCTGCTGCAGGCTGGCTTCATCGAAGAGGCCCACCACCCTGTGTGGTTGGCCAATCCGATCGTCGTCCCAAAGGCCAACGGGAAGCTTCGGATGTGCATCGACTACACCAACCTCAATAAGGCATGTCCAAAAGACCCCTATCCACTTCCACGCATAGATCAGATTGTAGATTCCACCTCCGGGTGTGACTTGCTATCCTTTATAGATGCCTATTCTGGTTTTCATCAAATCAAAATGGCTAAGACTGATAGGAAGCATATAGCTTTTGTAACAGTGGATGGTCTTTATTGCTATGTTGTAATGCCATATGGACTGCTTAATGCTTTACACACCTTTGCTCATGCAATGAACATCACATTAGGTGATTTGGTTAGAGACATAGTTGAGGTGTATGTTGATGACATCATTGTCAAGACTACAGAATCGAGTTCCCTTCTAGAAAATTTAGCTGAAGTCTTCAACAAACTACGCGCGACCTGCACGAAGCTTAACCCCGAGAAATGTATCTTTGGCATTTTGGCGGGGAAGCTCCTCGGTTTCCTGGTGCCACACCGGGGGATCGAGGCGAACCCGGATAAGATCCGGGCAATCGAAGCAATGAGACCCCCTGCACGACTCAAGGACGTACAGAGGTTGACGGGGTCCCTCGCAGCCCTCAGCCGCTTCATCTCAAGGCTGGCCGAGAGGGCTCTTCCCTTCTTCAAGTTGATGAGGGGGTCCGGTCTATTCACATGGACTGAGGAAGCAGAGCAGGCCTTCCAGGATATGAAGCAGTATCTCACCTCCCTACCGGTCCTAGTGGCTCCGGACCCAGGTGAGACATTGTTTCTGTACCTTGCAGCGACGACTGAAGTGATCAGCACGGTGCTGGTCACTGAGAGGTCCGAGCAACTCATGCAGGGGGCCCCTGTGGTCCCCCCTGTAAGAAGTGGGGGTCCAACCTCCACCAATGTGACAACCGACCCTACTTCAGGGGGTCCGGCCGGGTCCCGACCCGAGAAAGAAACAGAAGACCTGGGGTCCAGTGTGTCCCTAGCTCAGGGAGAAGGGCCCAGTTCCGCTGTCAAAGTCAAGACTATTCAAAAGCCGGTCTATGTGGCAGAACCAACCTGAATTATACCGGCTCAAGTACGCGAGTCCACTCAAGAGGGCTCCGACGTGCTTCAAACGGTATAATCCCTTGGCCTGTCGGGTAACGTCCCGATAAACCACCGATACACAGGATCAAATAAGATTACCTCACACGAAGGTGAGTCCAGAGATACAATCACCATCATATTTTACATCACAGAGAAAATTACATTACAAGGGTTTCCAAAAGAGGTACGAAGTTTCAAATTCATAGAAAAGATTACAAACTGTTAAAACTATGTTTTTTTTAGCAGAGGAAAACATACGCGATGATTACAACACGTCGTTAAGACGGATGTCATGCTAAGCCCGAGCATGACATCACTCGATATCACCAGTGCTGGCCGGGGACGGATTCCATTCCACGGCCCAACCTTCAGTAAGAGCACCGGGCCAAGGCAAGGGAAGAGTAGGGTCTTCAAGACATTACCTGCAGAACATATAACTAGCAAGACTGATTATACTAATACTCAGCAAGGCTTACCCGGGATTGGGTATACTTAGCCCATAACTAGACTTATGAAGGCTTATAATAGTTCTGGGTTAAGTTTCAGCTGAAAAGCAACTAAGAGTAGATCCTTATTTTCAACTTTTAGCTTTCAAGTTCTATGTGATTAACCATTCTAGATAAGCACTTACAACTAAGCAAGCAAGGTAGAGCTCTTTATCTCAACCATCAGTATTATTCATCAAATAGTTGCTCTTGTTACTCTGTGTGATAAAGGGGTTAAGTAGTCTCAATCATCGTGAGAGGCGGACGATTCTGAATCGAATTTAACCTTGCAAGGTAAACCTAACTCACACGCTTGGAACATCCAACGATAGTTCCGAAGCAACCGTTTGCCTTTCATTCCGACTCGTGGACAGGTCCACCACAAGCGACTGCAGGAACATACGCACATCACCCGTGCAGGACATACGTCTGTAGCTCGACTACAAAACCTGTATTCCTGGTTGCCCTTGCAACACGTATTTCCTCAGTCGAACATAAGTAACCAGAAGAAGCAAGACGAGTGGTGGGAGGTATGTCCACTCCTCGGGCTGATTGGTTACTAGGCTTACCGCTTACCATATTCCGCGGCATGTGGCTAGTACTTTCAAATGCTTAACCACCGCTAACACACTCCGCGGCCTTATCAAAATTCAACAACACAGACGGGGTATCACCTCAACCATGATACCTTATAAAACTCCCGTCCGTCATCCTTATAGTGATAACAGGAATGTAAATATTACAATTCCTATATCACGTGAGTGACAGGAAATCACCCGACTTGTACCGGTCCTATTAGCATAGCATCTAGTCGATATGACCTCAGGTGCAATACATTGTTTCCTAGGATTCATGCATCTAGGGTTTCAAGCAATTCCTAAGAACTTAATGCATAGAATACGTAAATAGATATAGATTGCAGTGTAATAAAATAGTGGGTTATGTCCGGGGCTTGCCTTTACTGGTGGGGCTGGGGTTAGTCAAGTTAATAACGTCCGAACTTTGGTTCGGGCCTTCAGAGAATTCCCTGACGAAGCTCTTAGGGTCTTCAGAACAACCTTCTTCTGGTTCCGGGATTAGCTGGTAATTTCCGTTGGCGAGAATGGTCGAATCTACATGATATGCAAGATGGAGTTCAATGGATGCATACACCTTCATCTTAATTCATGGTAAAGTGCAATCCAAAAGGCTAACACTCAAGAACTCATGGTATAAAAAGGAATCTAAGCCTTGAATCATAAGCATTAACTCATGACTATAGCATTAACTTCATTGGAAGCAGAAATTAAGTATTCAAGTTTAAATTAAATTTGAAATTGAATGTGAGCCCTGGATAATTAGGGTCATAAAGTTTTAAAAATTTAAACACAGATCAATTGCATGTTTAAAAGATTCTGACCAAAAGATCTAATTAGATAAACTTTACTGAAAAGACTTAGCTAATTCTACTATAAAACAAATTGAATTGATCAACTTAAGAGAATTTAAATTACAAAACAAACTTAGATTTGAAAATTCCACATCAATTCATACTTAATCTATGGAGATTGCATATCAAAAATCATGATCACAAAGTTAACATGTAGGAACAAAATTGGAACTATAGATAGAATATTACACTCCCATGTCTTAGATTTAACATAGATTCAAAACTATTTGGTTTCATATCAAACTCACTTAATAGAAGTTGTAGAGTCTAAAATCTAGTTTCCAACAAAACTAGTTTTGCAATTTTTGGAATTTCCTAAAATTTTCTATTGAATTTACAAGTCAAAAATACCACTCACATGAAATAACAAGCATCCATTTACCTCTATTTTAAACACAGCACAAACCATATACTTTCATAACATGGTCATAAAACAAAAGTGATAGAGTTTGAAATAAGGATTCAAGTCCAACTAGTTTCACATTTTTTTCAATTTTCTATGATTTCCTAGGAATTTTCAAAGTTCAGCACATTGAAAAGGAAGAAAGGATTGAAAACTTTCATATAAGCCCTTGGAAAGATTTGAGACCTTGCAATGTGGTCCCTATGGCCGGAAACAGGGCACCGGCGGCGGGTTAAGGCCAGATTCCGGCGAGGTGGGGCGTCAAGGGTAGAGAAGAGTTGGCCTACGGGCACTAGGAGCTTGAGGCGCACCGATTGGCGTGCTTGGGAGGAGAGGGGACGGCCGGAGGAGGTCCGCCGGTGTGGAGGCCGAAGGGCGGCGGTGTGGTGGCGCGGGGAACCGGACTACGGTGAAGGAGAGACGCAAGGAGGTGGGAAATGAGCTTCAGGAGGTCCCGGGGCTGCTATTTATAGAGAGGAGGGGGAAGAAGAATGGCACATGGCCGGGCGCCACGGCGGCGGCTCGGGTGGGCGGCGCAACAGGCTCGGGCGGCGGCGGCAGACGCGTGGCGGCACGGGAATGGGCGGGAGGACCAAGGGATAGGGTTGGGGAGGAGATAAGGCGGCGCCTGGGAGTAAGGGGAAGCAAGGGGGCAGTACTGACCGGCCGGAGTTCCGAGGAACAGCGGCGGCGGCGGCGGGAGATAGAAAAACAGAGGAGCAGAAGGAGGGTTGAAGACGACTGGACTGGTTTGCAATTTTCCAAAGTTCTAGGGACCTGTTTGTAAACTAGCGATAACTTTTAAACCAGGGCTCAAAAGGAAAAGTGTTCAAAATGAAAGTTGTAAAACTTTTCAAGATCTACAACTTTGTTTTAGGGTTTGAAATCAAAAACTCGAAGTATGCAACTTTATTTTGAAACTTGGGACTAACTTTAAATTTTATGAAGATTTTGTCCTTGTTAATTATTTTACACATAACTTGGGCCTAAATGCAAGTTTTCAGGTGAGTCATGATTACTTGCATTCTTATAATTTTGGGCCTTAGTAATTTTGAAGATTACTTTTGTAACTCATGCATTTTGCACAAAAGGACTCATATTCTTATAAAATTACACATAGGGTCTTATTTCTACAAATACATCCAACCTTATACAAATCAACACATGCATTACATTTCATACCTAATGTGATACAAATTGACACCTAGGGTGTCACAGCCCTCCCCCCTAAAAAGAATCTCGTCCCGAGATTCGAAGGCAGAAAGAATCAGACGATTAGATTTAGGGATTGGCTTGAAGGAAGTTTGGGAAATTTTGTTGGAGATAAGACTCTGTTTCCCAAGTTGCTTCTTCTTCGGTGTGGTGATCCCATAAAATCTTGTACATCCTAATTGTCTTTCTCCTGGTGACTCTTTCCTTGGTATCCAAGATTTGAATAGGTTGCTCGGTGTAAGATAGATCGGATTCAATCTCAATGGCGCTGGTTTCAACGATCTCCGTAGGTACTTTGATACATTTCTTGAGTTGAGAGATATGGAAAACATCATGAATGGCAGCCAATTGAGATGGAAGGCGGATTTTGTAAGCCACTGGGCCACAGACTTTAAGGATCTCAAAGGGTCCAACATACTGGGGTGTTAACTTTCCTTTTATGTCGAAACGCTGGACACCTTTGGTAGGAGATACTCGGAGATAGACAAAATCTCCTACTTGGAACTGCAAAGGTTTACTTCTTTTATCTGCATAGCTTTTCTGTCTAGACTGAGCTGTTTTGAGATTGGCTTGAATAACCTTGACCTTATCTTCGGCTTCTACAACCAGATCAGGTCCGAAGATTTTGCGTTCACCGGTCTGAGACCAATTCAAAGGAGTTCGACATCTGCGACCGTATAACGCTTCAAATGGAGCCATCTGAAGACTAGATTGATAGCTGTTATTGTAAGAGAATTCGGCCAAGGCAAGACATTTATCCCAGCTTGTACCATATTGTATAACACAAGCTCGGAGCATGTCCTCCAGTATTTGGTTGACTCGCTCAGTCTGTCCATCAGTTTGGGGATGATATGCAGAGCTTCGAATCAGTTTAGTTCCAAGAGCAGACTGCAACTGTTCCCAGAAGCGTGCAATGAATTGGGGCCCTCGATCAGAAATAATGGTTTTAGGGACACCATGCAACCGAACAATTTGATCCAGATAGACTTCGGCATACTTCTTAGTGGTGTAGATAGTACGCACGGGAAGAAAATGAGCCGTTTTGGTAAGTCTATCAATAATTACCCATATAGAATCATGCTTTTGAGGTGTACTGGGAAGACCAACAATGAAATCCATACTAATATCTTTCCATTTCCATGATGGAATGGGTAATGGCTGAAGTGTACCAGATGCCTTGAGATGACTGGCTTTAACTCTCTGGCACGTATCGCACTCGGATACGTACTTAGCAATTTCCCTTTTCATTCTGGTCCACCAAAAATTCTGTCGAAGATCTTGATACATTTTGGTACTACCAGGATGAATAGAGAACTTGGATAAATGTGCTTCATCAAGTATTTGTCGTCGAAGTTGATGATCTTTTGGTACAACGATGCGATTGTTGAACCATAAGACTCCTTGAGAATCAGTACGAAAACACCTGTACTTAACCTCTTCCTGAGATAACCTAGTCTTGATAATTTTGATACCCTTATCATGTAGTTGTGACGTGACTATTTTATCTCGAAGGGTATTCTCGATGGATAAATGATTCAGACTATCTTGAGGAATGATTTCTAAATTGAGTTTTCTCATCTGATTGCAGAGAGTGTCACTGAAGGTTGTCATGGATAAACAGTGACAATGTGCCTTGCGGCTAAGGGCATCCGCAACCACATTGGCCTTGCCAGGATGGTAATGTACCTCAAGATCGTAGTCTTTAATCAGTTCTAACCAACGCCTTTGCCTCATATTCAGATCAGCTTGGGTAAAGATATACTTGAGGCTCTTATGGTCAGTGTAGATGTTGCACTTAGCACCCATAAGATGATGTCTCCAGATCTTGAGAGCATGAATAACCGCTGCTAATTCGAGATCATGAGTTGGATAATTTTGCTCATGATTTCGAAGTGCTCTGGATGCATAAGCAATGACTCGGTTGTTTTGCATAAGAACAAAACCAAGACCAGTTCCAGAGGCATCGCAATAGACATCAAAAGGCTGAGTAGTATCTGGCTGAGCTAGGACTGGGGCAGTTGTCAGAAGTTTTCTCAAAGTGTGGAATGCTTCATCACACTTATCATCCCAGCGGAACTTAACTTCTTTCTTAAGTAGCTCAGTCATAGGTTTGGCTATCTTGGAGAAGTCTGGAATGAATCGGCGATAGTATCCTGCCAATCCAAGGAAACTTCGAATTTGATGGACTGAAGTTGGGGGCTTCCAATCCATAACTTCCTGGACTTTAGTTGGATCAACCAATATGCCTTCACTGGAGATAGTGTGTCCCAAAAATTTCACACTATCTAGCCAAAATTCACATTTTGAGAATTTGGCATAGAGGCGATGATCACGTAGTCGTTGAAGAACGACACGTAAGTGACTGGCATAGTCTTCATTATTTTTGGAATATATAAGAATATCGTCGATGAAGACCACGACGAATTTATCGAGTTCCGGCATAAAAACTGAATTCATAAGATACATGAAATATGCCGGTGCATTGGTAAGCCCAAATGACATAACCAGATATTCATAAAGTCCATATCTGGTTGAGAAGGCCGTTTTTGGAATGTCACAAGGCCTAATCTTGATCTGATGATAACCAGAGCGTAAGTCAATCTTGGAAAAGACCTTAGCTCCAGCTAGCTGATCGAATAAGATGTCAATGCGGGGAAGAGGGTACTTATTTTTGATAGTGACCGCATTGAGTGGACGATAATCAACACATAGCCTTAGGCTATTGTCCTTCTTTTTGACAAAGAGAGCGGGACAACCCCAAGGTGACGCACTTGGGCGTATAAAACCTTTATCAAGAAGATCTTGGAGTTGGATTTTCAATTCAGCCAATTCATTTGGAGGCATACGATACGGCCTCTTTGAAATAGGAGCGGTGCCAGGTTGAAGTTCAATAATGAACTCGATGTCTCTGTCTGGTGGCATCCCAGGCAAGTCGTCTGGAAAGACATCGGGGTACTCACAGACTATAGGAATATCTTTTACCTTGATGTCTGTGATGGCATAAGTGCAAGAGTGCAGATACTCCTATTGGGGCAGATAGAGGGTAGTTGCTCCTTGATGTGGTGAGTCAATCTCGATAACTCGGGAAGAGATGTCTAGCAGTACTCTATGTTCTGCCATCCAATTTGTCCCAAGTATAATATCGATACCCTCTAGGTTTAATAGAATCAAATCAGTTCTGATTTCCTTGCTACCTAATTGAATTGGCACCTTTTTGACCATTTGGCCAGATGTAATTTTTCCTCCAGGGGTAGAGATCACATATGACCCCTTAGTAGGGCAAAGATCAAGTCCTATTCGGGTACTGCAATCGTTACTAATGAAGCTATGGGTTGCTCCTGAATCAAATAATGTAACAACTGGTTTGTGGTGTACCGAGAATGTACCCGTCATGATAGGAGCTCCATCTGGAAGTTCTGCGAGGGTAGTGAAGTTGATTTGTCCTTGTCGGACTTGCATCATCGGCCTCTTACCCTTGTTCTGGTCATTCTGACTAGAACTCTGCCCTTGATTAAGCTTCTTGGGCTGCGGACAATCTCTCATGAAGTGATCCGCACTTTCGCAATTGATACCGTGATTGGTACTGCTTCTCTGTTGGACTTGTTGAACAGTTGGCCGTGGGCCAATTTGTTGTGGTTGTTGTAGAGGTACAGGAGATTGATACTCTCCTTGTTGTTGAGGCGGCCTGAAAACCAGTTTGCCGATCCGGGTATTTTGCTGTGGCGCTCTAGGCGCTACATTCGGAATCGACTGATACTGCGGGGGTTGAATGCTTGCAGGTCCAGCGGAGATCCTTCGCTTCTTTTCGGCACGGTGTGCCGTAATACAATCCTCTTGAGTTAGTGCCATGTTGGCCAACTCACTGAAAGTATTCGCCTTGACAAGATTCAGATGTTCTTTGAGCTTAGTATTCAAACCTCGACGAAAACGATCTTGCTTCTTGGCATCATTATCAGCATGATAGCCCGCGTACTAACACAGGTGATTAAAAGCCTGTGCATACTGCAGTATAGTGCGGGTGCCTTGAGTAAGTGCCAAGAACTCATTCAGTTTCCGTTCCACCAGCCCTTCAGGTATATGATGTGCCCTAAAGGCATTCTGGAATTCTTCCCAGGAGATAACATGGCCATCAGTTTGCATAGCACAATAATTATCCCACCAAATACGGGCAGCTCCGTGCAATTGTTGGGCAGCAAAATGAGCCTTGTTGGAGTCCGCACATGGGATCGTAAGAAGAGCAAACTTAGATTCAATGGTGCGAAGCCAGGCATCGGCATCCAAGGGCTCCTCCGCTTTGCTGAACAGCGGGGGCTGAGTACTAAGAAAATCTTGATAGGTTGCTACCAGAGGTTCATCACGACCTCGTGACTGCTGGTGTTGTTGATTCTGCTGTGCTTGTGCTAATAAATTGAGAAGTTCAGTCTGCCGAGCCATAACCTCGGCTAGATGTGAAAATGATAGGGATGGTTGTTGGGGATTGCTGGATTGATCTGCCCGGAAACCTTCCGGGGTTCCATGTGTGACTCCAACCATTTGAAACAAGAATTCAGATGATAAAATTTATTTACCTTGTTGAAGACTTACAAGGTAAATAAGACGAGACACTGATTCGGATATAGCAAGGGCTGGAAAGCAGAAGGATATTTAAAAGGCTTGTCCAACACTATCACAAGAATCCCGTTAACCACACCAAAGATCAACATCCTACCACACATCCTTAGAAGAACCAAAACACACATTGTATGATGTATTTAATGATGAGTTATGCATGCACGTTCTAATCGTCCTCACAAACCAAAAACAACTACCGAATATCTTCGGACTTACGTGGTTAGTTTCGGTGGCATTATACATACGTCTCTCACTATTAACTAGTTGATAAACCCTATCTGTCCTAGTTTCGTATTCGTGGTTAGTGTACCTGTGACAGTTCGTATACTTGTAATGCTAGACCTATATTTTGTTAGCGTGAAATATATGTTTGTTTGTATAAAGCTTATGTGTGTTTATGTGAAGCTTTTGAAAATTTAAAGTATAAGTAAAAAGGGTATTTTTGTAATTATAGAAAAACCTAGGGTTGTTTTTGCAAAATGTATTTGGATTAGGGTAATTTCAAAATAAGTGAAAGGTGGTTTTGTAAACATGTTTTTTCTTATTTTATGTTTTGTAAAAATATATATTATTTATCCGAAAGTTTCATCTGAAATGTGTGTGGTGAAGTGTGTAAAAATTTTGGGTAAAGTGGTAAAAATAAGGGTATTTATGTGATTTTATAAAAGTACAAGTCCTTTTATGCAAATGTTTCATTTACAAAAGTAACTTTCAAATTTACTTAGGGCTAAAGTGTAAAAAGTGCAAGTCATCATGACATGTCTATCCAATCATAATGACGAGTCTATCCCGTTATTATGACGTGTCATAAATGCTTGCATTTAGGTCCTGAATTTTATAAAGTTTCACTCTTTAGGACAAAGGCAATACAAACCCGACTTTTGTTCAAAAATTCACGTGTAAAAATATAAGTTTTGAGTTTTTGAACTTGAGCCCTAAAGCAATGTTGTAGAGTTTGAAAAACTCTCCAACTTTCGTTTTGGGCATTTCTTCATTCGGGTTTTAAATCGATGGGAGATTTTGTTTTACAAATAGGTCCCTGCATTTCTCTGATTTTACGTATAAGCCCTTGGGGAAATCCCATCTGTCTTCGTTCTCCCCTCTTCCTTATCCTGGCGCCTCCCCTCTGTTCCTTTATCTCCACCGGCGGCACATGCTCTGGTTTCTATTTTCTCTCCACTGTTCTCTCTCTCTCTCCCTCTCTCTCCTCCAAACGCAACAGGCGAGCGGCTCTGCACGGCAGTGGGCAGGCGGCGACGGCAGGCGCTGGGCGCCGGCAGTGCTGGGCGGCTGCGCGTGAGCGAGCTCCTGCGCAGGGCAGCAGCGCGCGGGAGCTGGCGGCGGCTTGCGCGAGCGGGAGCAGGAGCGGCGCTGCGCAGGCGCGCGGGGCCGGGACGGCTCGAGAGCGGAGGCCGCGCGCGTGGGAGAGGGCTGGCGGGCCAGCAGCGCGGATTTGGGCGGCAGCGGTGCGCAGCTCGGGCGGCCGGCCGCGGGAGGAGCAGGCGCCGCAGTTCGGTGCAGCGGGCAGCTGCAGGCGGCGCGAGGCGGCGTCAGCACGAGGAGCGGGCCGGCGCTGGCGGCCCGAGCGGCTGGAGCGGGGGTGAGCGCGGCACAGGTGCAGGCGTGCGCGGGCCAGCGGCACAAGGCGGGGCCCGAGCGGCTGGAGGTGCGGCCCAGGTGAGCGCGCGGGCAGGCGGACGCGCGGGGAGCAGAGGCGCAGCGCGCGTGGCGCGGCCCAGCGTGGGCCCAGGAGCGAGCGGCGGCGGGCGCTCGGGGCCGAGCGAGCTCGAGGCGGGGCGCGCAGCGCGGCAGAGGGAGCAGGCGGCGGCTCGGCACGGTTTTGGGCGGAGCCTGGCACAGCGCAGAGGCGGGGCACGCGCGGGCTCGGGTGGTGCGCGAGCGGGCGCGAGCTGGCGTGCGGGGCTGGGCAGGTGTGTGCGCGGAGGGCCAGGAGCAGAGCGTCACAGACGGCGCTGGCTCGGCCGAAGCGGCGGAGCGCAAGCGCGAATGCGGAGCGCGTGTGGAAGTCGGCGGTGCAGGTGGAGCCGCGGAGCGGCTGCGGTTCGGGTGGGCGAGCGACGGCACCACGGTGGCCGGCTGCGGCTCGCGAGCGAAGACGCGCTGGCGGCGTGCAGCGCGGAGCGCAGAGGTGGAGCAGTAGCACTGGGCCAGTGTAGGCGTGCGATTGCGGCTCGGAGTGAGCGCGCGCGACGCGGGAACAGGCGTGTGCGGGCCCTGGCGTCAAGCGAGCACGAGAGCGGGAGCGACATGGTTTAGGCAATGCAGGAGCTTGTGTGCTGGAGAGCCGGTGCAGGTGCTGGAGCGGCAGGAACGTGAGCGGCGCCGAGCGGGTCGCGCGAACGTGCGCGTAGTGACGCACGGAAGCTGGCAGTATGTGCTGGTGTTGGGCAGCCGGAGCAAGCACAGCACAGATGCGGCGCGACAAGGCCGAGGCGACGCCGGTCCAGCAGATGAGGAGGAAGAGGAGCAGCAGCACGAGGTGGTCGAGGCGGAAACAGCGGCGTGGGTTTAAAAGCAGCTGGTCCGCAAACAGCATGGCGTCCAGAGTTTCCTTCCAGGATTTGACCACGTCGAGTGCTCAGCGTGGAGCGGCGGAAGCCACAGATAGTGATGCGGCTACGAGTTTGGCGAAGCGAGTCGGAAGGAGGGGTTGTGGAACGAAGGCAGCAGTTAGGCATGACGAGCTCGGAGGCACCTCGATGCAATCAAGCACGGCAACCCTGCCCGGCAAGCTTTTTCGCCAATCACGGAGTCTCGTCATCGTCGAGCTTTTCTCATCGCCAATCCTGTTTGCCACGGGAAATCACTTTCCGCCCATTCTTCTCCACAACTAAAGCTACCCCAAGGTTTGCCCTGATTCACTGAAACTTCTTAATGCCGGCGACTCCTTTGCCGGGATATCATCGTTAACATCATGTTATCTGTTTTCCCGAACCAGGGACTTGATTGCTATGTTTTAGAAAGTTCTAGGGTGTTCTTTGTAAAATTTCCAAAGCTTTCTGTATTTCAAATCGATGAACTTCTACATTTCATAGATTTTCATAGGAAGTTCATAAAAATGTAAAATCAGTTCCGTTTGAAACCGTAAGTCAAAACCTGTAAGTTTTATGTTGTGATCTTGAGTGAAAGTCTTTGATGTGTGGTTTAGGTCAAATGTTAAGGAATGAATGTTTTGTTGTGCTTTATATTGTATGCTTGTGTTATAACTGAAAAGTAAGCCATAGAATATAGTTCTTAAATAGAAATATGTGATGTTTCGTTAAACCTTTCATACGAGTGCTCATATCCCTGCCATTAAGACATTGTCCCCATCTCGATTGCTATTTCTTTAGGTTCCTTGTCGTATAAGGATCCCCGTTAGTTCTTGTGTGTCAGCTACTTAGCCAAAACATCTCTGCGGCTATGCTTCAGCGTTGGCTACTAGTTCAGCTGCTAAGCATCCGCTTTTCTTGAGTCTAGGATGTTTCTGTGTAACAGCTGTCAGTCGATACTTCTATCATCGACCGATTAGCTGATATAGTTGTTACCTTTCTAGTATCGGCTACTGCCGATACAATTCTTTTGATCTGTTCTATATCGACTGCATAGAGTCGATATATCGGAGATGCACACACGATCTTAGAGTTCTTCCTATCGACCGACCCAAGCCGATTCTAGTTGTTTTCCGTATCGGTCAAACACGGCCGATCGATCCTTAGTTGCCCCATCCATATCCACACACTTCTATCAGTCGATTTATCGACTGAGAGGTCGACTTTATACTTATCGGTCGCATACCCTTAACCACACTCCATTCGGCTATACGTCACTCAATTGTTGTGCTAACGTAATCGAGTCGATACAACCACACTTAGTTACCTAGAATAACACTTAAGCACATCTTAGTTAAGACCATTGCTTTAGGAATCATCCTTCTGCCAAGG
Organism: Panicum hallii; assembly: GCF_002211085.1. Taxonomy (NCBI): domain Eukaryota; kingdom Viridiplantae; phylum Streptophyta; class Magnoliopsida; order Poales; family Poaceae; genus Panicum; species Panicum hallii. The sequence continues at coordinate 11,557,120 of NC_038045.1, read as the reverse complement.
TAATCGATGCTTTCATCGATCATCTAGGAACCCGATGCACCTTTCCATCGGCTAAACCCTCATTGTTTCCAATCGGCTCTGTTACAATCTTCAACAAATAGCCGATCATAATTAGATGTCCTCTTAAAACTCTATCTAAGTTTAGTTTCAGATCTTTCGGTTGATATGTGAATAGTGTGTTATATGAATGCTAGGTTGCAATTGTATTGTGAAGTAAGGTAGTGTTATGTGCACGCTTTGAATGTAATGTCACATTGCATGTAGATACGATTACTTCGGCAACGGTACCTACGAGATCTCCCCGGAGTCTACGGAGGATGTTCCTGAAGACCAAATGAACGTCACCAAGAGATCAACTGAAGCCCCGAACCAAGTTCGGAAGATAACAACACTAACATCTCTGACTTCAGTCCCACCAGTAAAGGCAAGCCCCGGACATATCCCACTACTTTATTTACACTGCAATCTATGTCTATTCATATTATATCTTGCATTAAGTCTAGGAATTGAAGTGAAACCCTAGATGCATGAATCCTAGGAATCCAATGTAATGCTCCCGAGTCCTTAACGGATAGATGCTCCGCTAATAGGACCGGTAGAAGTCGGGTGATTCCCTGTCACTCGCGCGATATAGGAATTGTAATGTTTACATTCCTGTTATCACTATAAGGATACCGGACGGAAGTTCTGTGAGGTATCATGGTTGAGGTGATACCCCGTCTGTGTTGTTGAATCTGTTAAGGTCGCAGCGTGTGGAAGTGCGGGTTAAGTGTTTGAAAGTACTAACCACATGCCGCGAAATATGGTAAGCGGTAAGCCTAGTAGCCAATCGGCCCGAGGAGTGGACATACCTCCCACCACTCGTCTTGCTTCTTCTGGTTACTTATGTTCGACTGAGGAAATACGTGTTGCAAGGGCAACCAGGAATACGGGTTTTGTAGTCGCGCTACAGACGTATGTCCTGCACGAGTGATGTGCGTATGTTCCTGCAGTCGCTTGTGGTGGCTCTGATCCACGAGTCGGAATGAAAGGTAAACGGTTGCTTCGGAATGACCCTGTGGTGTTCCAAGCGTGTGAGTTAGGTTTACCTTGCAAGGTTGAATTTCGATTCAGGAATCGTCCGCCTCTCACGATGAAATGAGACTGCTTATCCCCTTTTCCACATAGAGTAACAAGAGCAATATTATGGTTATCAAAGATGATGCTTGACCAAAGATTATACCATGCTTGCTTAGATATAGGTGCTTACTTAGAATGGATAATTAACTAGAATCTGAAAGCTAAAACTTGAAATTAAGGATCTACTCTTTGTTGCTTTTCAGCTGAAACTAAACCCAGAACCATTATAAGCTTTCATAAGTCTAGTTACATGGCTAAGTATACCATAACCAGGTAAGCCTTGCTGAGTATTAGTATACTCAGCCTTGCTAGTTTTATATTTTTCAGGTAAAGCCTTTGAAGACCCTACTCTTTCCCTGTCATGGCCCTGTGCTCTTCCAGAAGGTTGGTCCGTGGAATGGGATCCGTCCTCGACCAACATTGATGATACGAGTGATGTCGTGCTTGGGCTTAGCATGACATCCACCTTGACGACGCGCTGTAATCGTCGTGTATATTTTCCTCTGCTAAAAACCATAGCTTTACAATTTGTAATGTCTTTTCTAAATTTAGAACTTCGCACTGCTTTAAGAAACTCTTGTATTGTAATTTTCCTGTGATGTAAAATTTGATGGTGATTGTATCTCTTGACTCACCTTCGTGTGAGGTAACCTTATTTGATCCTGTGTATCGGTGGTTTATCGGGACGTTACCCGACAGGCCAAGGGATTATACCGTTTGAAGCACGTTGGAGCCCTCGGGAGTGGACTCGCGTACTTGAGCCGGTATAATTCAGGTTGGTTCTGCCACAGTACCTGCAGAAAACCACAATATATATCCAATGAACCTTTCATGCCAGCACGTCATGAAAGCGTTCCCATTCATTACTGTTCACTATAGAAACAGCATGTGTACAATTACCGCCGTACAGACAACGTTAACATACGTTATCGAGATAACGTATTCACGGGGGTACCGCAAAATGCGGGGGTGTTGCTGTTCATACCCCGTACCTAACTATATACTCCCAATGTAATCAACCGAAGTTGGTACATTGGCAGCATCTCAAGTAGGCCACTGCTTGAGAAACAGCGTTCGGTTCGCATCACCGACGGGAAGGCCAAGCTCCCTCAGTTGGCTGAGGATCCTTACCTTCTTACCTCACGATCGAAGGTGTCGTTATAGAAAGTAAGGTTGGGTTGTGCATGAATTTAAGTTTTGATGGAAAAGTAATGCTGGTAGTTAGGGTTATATACATATACTATAGCCACCTCTATTTCCCTTATAAGCATTACCCTAGGGCTTTACGTGCTAAGCTCAATCCTTAACGAATCCAACGCGGTTTTGCCAAACATTTTGGTGGTCAAACTTTTATACTGAAAGCATTTTTAAGGTAAAATGTATCTCCAGAGTAACCTTATAGCTCTAATACCAGCTGTGGCAGAACCAACTTGAATTATACTGGCTCAAGTACGCGAGTCCATTCAAGAGGGCTCCGACGTGCTTCAAACGGTATAATCCCTTGGCCTGTCGGGTAACATCCCGATAAACCACCGATACACAGGATCAAATAAGGTTACCTCACACGAAGGTGAGTTCAGACATACAATCACCATCACATTTTACATCACAGAGAAAATTACATTACAAGGGTTTCCAAAAGAGGTACGAAGTTTCAAATTCAGAGAAAAGATTACAAACTGTTAAAACTATGTTTTTTTTAGCAGCGGAAAACATACGCGATGATTACAACACGTCGTTAAGACGGATGTCATGCTAAGCCCGAGCATGACATCACTCGATATCACCAGTGCTGGTCGGGGACGGATTCCATTCCACGGCCCAACCTTCTGTAAGAGCACCGGGCCAAGGCAAGGGAAGAGTTGGGTCTTCAAGACATTACCTGCAGAACATATAACTAGCAAGACTGAGTATACTAATACTCAGCAAGGCTTACCCGGGATTGGGTATACTTAGCCCATAACTAGACTTATGAAGGCTTATAATAGTTCTGGGTTAAGTTTCAGCTGAAAAGCAACTAAGAGTAGATCCTTATTTTCAACTTTTAGCTTTCAAGTTCTATGTGATTAACCATTCTAGATAAGCACTTACAACTAAGCAAGCAAGGTAGAGCTCTTTATCTCAACCATCAGTATTATTCATCATATAGTTGCTCTTGTTACTCTGTGTGATAAAGGGATTAAGTAGTCTCAATCATCGTGACAGGCGGACGATTCTGAATCAAATTTAACCTTGCAAGGTAAACCTAACTCACACGCTTGGAACATCCAACGATAGTTCCGAAGCAACCGTTTGCCTTTCATTCCGACTCGTGGACAGGTCCACCACAAGCGACTGCAGGAACATACGCACATCACCCGTGCAGGACATATGTCTGTAGCGCGGCTACAAAACCCGTATTCCTGGTTGCCCTTGCAACACGTATTTCCTCAGTCGAACATAAGTAACCAGAAGAAGCAAGACGAGTGGTGGGAGGTATGTCCACTCCTCGGGCTGATTGGTTACTAGGCTTACCGCTTACCATATTCCACGGCATGTGGCTAGTACTTTCAAATGCTTAACCACCGCTAACACACTCCGCGGCCTTATCAAAATTCAACAACACAGACGGGGTATCACCTCAACCATGATACCTTATAAAACTCCCGTCCGTCATCCTTATAGTGATAACAGGAATGTAAATATTACAATTCCTATATCGCGCGAGTGACAGAAAATCACCCGACTTCTACCGGTCCTATTAGCATAGAATCTAGTCGATATGACCTCAGGTGCAATACATTGGTTCCTAGGATTCATGCATCTAGGGTTTCAAGAAATTTCTAAGAACTTAATGCATAGAATACGTAAATAGATATAGATTGCAGTGTAATAAAATAGTGGGTTATGTCCGGGGCTTGCCTTTACTGGTGGGGCTTGGGTTAGTCAAGTTAATAACGTCCGAACTTTGGTTTGGGCCTTCAGAGAATTCCCTGACGAAGCTCTTAGGGTCTTCAGAACAACCTTCTTCTGGTTCCGGGATTAGCTGGTAATTTCCGTTGGCAAGAATGGTCGAATCTACATGATATGCAAGATGGAGTTCAATGGATGCATACACCTTCATCTTAATTCACGGTAAAGTGCAATCCAAAAGGATAACACTCAAGAACTCATGGTATAAAAAGGAATCTAAGCCTTGAATCATAAGCATTAACTCATGACTATAGCATTAACTTAATTGGAAGCAGAAATTAAGTATTCAAGTTTAAATTAAATTCAAAATTGAATGTGAGCCCTGGATAATTAGGGTCATAAAGTTTTGAAAATTTAAACACAGATCAATTGCATGTTTAAAAGATTCTGACCAAAAGATCTAATTAGATAAACTTTACTGAAAAGACTTAGCTAATTCTACTATAAAACAAATTGAATTGATCAACTTAAGAGAATTTAAATTACAAAACAAACTTAGATTTGAAAATTCCACATCAATTCATACTTAATCTATGGAGATTGCATATCAAAAATCATGATCACAAAGTTAACATGTAGGAACAAAATTGGAACTATAGATAGAATATTACACTCCCATGTCTTAGATTTAACATAGATTCAAAACTATTTGGTTTCATATCAAACTCACTTAATAGAAGTTGTAGAGTCCAAAATCTAGTTTCCAACAAAACTGGTTTTGCAATTTTTGGAATTTCTTACGATTTTCTATTGAATTTACAAGTCAAAAATACCACTCACATGAAATAACAAGCATCCATTTACTTCTATTTTAAACACAGCACAAACCATATACTTTCATAACATGGTCATAAAACAAAAGTGATAGAGTTTGAAATAAGGATTCAAGTCCAACTGGTTTCACATTTTTTTGAATTTTCTATGATTTCCTAGGAATTTTCAAAGTTCAGCACATTGAAAAGGAAGAAAGGATTGAAAACTTTCATACAAGCCCTCGGAAAGATTTGAGACCTTGCAATGTGGTCCCTATGGCCGGAAACAGGGCACCGGCGGCGGGTTAAGGCCAGATTCCGGCGAGGTGGGGCGTCAAGGGTAGAGAAGAGTTGGCCTATGGGCACTAGGAGCTTGAGGCGCACCGATTGGCGTGCTTGGGAGGAGAGGGGATGGCCGGAGGAGGTCCGCCGGCGTGGAGGCCGAAGGGCGGCGGTGTGGTGGCGCGGGGAACCGGACTACAGCGAAGGAGAGACGCAAGGAGGTGGGAAATGAGCTTCAGGAGGTCCCGTGGCTGCTATTTATAGAGAGGAGGGGGAAGAAGAACGGCACATGGCCGGGCGCCACGGCGGCGGCTCGGGTGGGCGGCGCAACAGGCTCGGGCGGCGGCGGCAGACGCGTGGCGGCACGGGAATGGGCGGGAGTACCAAGGGATAGGGTTGGGGAGGAGATAAGGCGGCGCCTGGGAGTAAGGGGAAGCAAGGGGGCAGTACTGACCGGCCGGAGTTCCGAGGAACAGCGGCGGCGGCGGCGGGAGATAGAAAAACAGAGGAGCAGAAGGAGGGTTGAAGACGACTGGACTGGTTTGCAATTTTCCAAAGTTCTAGGGACCTGTCTGTAAACTAGCGATAACTTTTAAACCAGGGCTCAAAAGGAAAAGTGTTCAAAATGAAAGTTGTAAAACTTTTAAAGATCTACAACTTTGTTTTAGGGTTTGAAATAAAAAACTCGAAGTATGCAACTTTATTTTGAAACTTGGGACTAACTTTAAATTTTATGAAGATTTTGTCCTTGTTAATTATTTTACACATAACTTGGGCCTAAATGCAAGTTTTCAGGTGAGTCATGATTACTTGCATTCTTATAATTTTGGCCCTTAGTAATTTTGAAGATTACTTTTGTAACTCATGCATTTTGCACAAAAGGACTCATATTCTTATAAAATTACACATAGGGTCTTATTTCTACAAATACATCCAACCTTATACAAATCAACACATGCATTACATTTCATACCTAATGTGATACAAATTGACACCTAGGGTGTCACAGTCTACTACGTCAGTGAGGTCCTACATGAAGCAAAGGCCAGGTGTGCCGAGACGCATAAGCTCCTTTATGCTATACTCATTGCATCCCCGAAGCTCCGCCATTATTTTCAGGCCCACAAAATCGCGGTGGTAACCGCTTACCCGTTGAGGACCATCCTCCACAACATCAATGCCACAGGCAACATTGCCAAGTGGGCTGCAGAGCTTGCTGGGTTTCAACTCGACTTCCAGCCCTGCCATGCCATCAAGAGTCAAGTGCTTGCCGACTTCGTTGCAGAGTGGACTTCTACACCTTGCTTCCCTGGGGATCCGGACCATGGTTCGGACCCCCCACCTCCAGAGGTCAGGGCTCCGGTGTTCACCGGACCCCACTGGACGATCTTCTTCGATGGGTCCGCACGCAACAAGAAGGTTGGAGCTGGCATGGTCCTCATCAACCCAAATGGCGAACAAGTGAAATATATGGTGCTCCTCGACTTTGAGGCCACCAACAACATGGCGGAATATGAGGCCCTGATCTTCGGATTGACGGTGGCCCTATCCCTAGGGTCCGGGAGCTCCTGGTCAAGGGAGACTCCCAACTCATCATCAAGCAGGTCCGGGGGGAGTGCAGTTGCAACAATCCCCAGCTCGCAGCATACCTCATCCAAGTGAGGAAGCTGGAGAAGGATTTCGATACACTGGAACTACAACACGTTCCACGTGAGGGCAACTCAGTGCAGATGCACTTTCCACGAGGGCATCAACTCAGGCATCCATGCCAGAGGGCGTCTTTCAAAGACGGCTACTGAAGCCATCCATCCAGCCTGCGGAACTGGGCGAAGGGGGTCAGTCTAGCACCTCGAAGCTAGCGGTCCCGGCGGCGCTCCATCCGTGGGGTCCGCCAAGGATTGTGTGCACCCTCGAGGATCCCGAAGACCTCGAGGAGCAGCACCCAATTTCTCAGGGGGGTCCCAATGCTTGGATCTCCGAGATCCGGGACTACCTGAAAAACAACTTCCTTCCTGAAGACCAAGCATCCGCTGAGCGCATAGTGTCATTGGCTAAGCGATACGTGGTGGTAGAAGGGGATCTCTACCGCCGTGACGCCAATGGCATCCTCATACGGTGCATCACCCAGGAAGAGGGCGGCAACTTGCTCGCAGAGATCCATGGAGGCGAGTGCGGAAGCCATTCTTTATCCCGCACGCTGGTCGGTAAAGCCTTCTGGCATGGCTTTTACTGGCCGACAGAGCTCCAGGATGCAGCTGAGCTGGTAAAGAACTGCAAAGCATGCCAGTTCCATGCAAAGCAGATACACACTCCAGCTCAGGCTCTGCAAATGATTCCACCCTCTTGGCCTTTCGCTGTATGGGGGTTGGATATCTTGGGACCTTTCCCCAGGGCCGTCGGCGGGTACCGGTACCTCTACGTTGCCATCGACAAGTTCACCAAGTGGCCGGAAGCAACCCCTGTGGTCAACATCACCAGGCATCAGCAATTGCGTTACTCAAGTCAATTGTGTGCAGGTTCGGGGTCCCGAACCGAATCATCACCGACAACGGGACCCACTTCAAGAGCCAGCACTTTCAAGAGTACTGCGAGGACATCGGCATCCAGCTCTGCTTCGCTTCTGTAGCTCATCCCAGAAGCAATGGCCAAGTGGAACGGGCTAATGCTGAGATACTCAGGGGGCTCAAGATTCGCACCTACAACGATCTTGAAAAGCATGGTGCGAAGTGGGTTGACCAACTTCCAAGCGTACTATGGGGGAACCGGACCACACCTAGCCCAGCGACCGGGGAGACCCCTTTCTTCCTGGTCTACGGGGCCGAAGCATGCCTTCCCTCGAAGATCACCATGGGCTCACTATGAGTCCAAACCTTCGATGAGGAATTGCAGGAGCGGCAGTGTCACCAAGATGTGGACCTCGTCGACAAGCGAAGATGGCGAGCAGCAGTCCAAAACGCACGATACAACCAAGGGCTCCGGCGTTACCATCAACGGTTCGCGCATGGTAGGGAGCTCCGGGTCAGGGACCTAGTCCTACAGCGAATCCTGAACCGAGAGGGGCTCCACAAGCTATCCCCCCAGCTGGGAGGGCCCCTTCAAAGTGTCAAAGGTGTGCCAACCTGGATCTGTTCGCTTAGCTACGGAGGAGGGCGTGCAACTACCCAACCCCTGGAACATTGAGCACCTCTGTAAGTTTTATCCTTAGGGGCTTAGCTAATAGTAAATTTTTTCCTTTGTAAATGGTAGCACCCTGTGCGGACCAGGGCGGTGGAGGTCCGTCCTTGTAAACCCAGCCCCTAGCTTTCATCGCGCGTTCTATCTGTACCAACGTATCAAGGAAAATTTTATTCTCCGCTTGCCTTCGAGGTTTATGCAATTCAGTTTCTTTTCTTGTTTCTTGCTTACCCTAACCCCCACGTGGTCCATTATCCATGTACTGTGCCTAAGGCCTGAATTGAGTTGCTGGGTTGTGTCTCCACCCAGGACCTCTCCTTCACATGATGAAAGGGTCCGATCTTCTAGGGACCAGCTTCGGGGAAGCGTACTTGCCCTCAGAGGGGTCCAGAGTTGTGTAGCCGCTTAGCCTGGTTTTTACCCTAAGCCTGCACGCTCTACCTCCCTAGGATAAGTACCATAGTACCTAGAATTGCGGATCCGAAAGTCCGGAGCCCTTCGATCCTTGAGCATAGGCCCCGGTGCTCTGATTCACTAAGAATCTCAAAGGACTCTCGCCGGCAAGGTCCGGGACCCCGTGGGAACGATTACTAAGCGTCGATCCTAAGTCATGTGCAGGACTAAACCTCATTTTCATGGAAGCTAGTCCCAGTCCCTTGCGACTACCTCCCAGGGGGCCAAGGGACCTCGGTAGTCCAGTAAGCACACGACAGAACAAGAAACTGGAAAAACAGATAAGTTTTTCATGCAAAATAGCTAAGTTTTTATTGCTTGTCATATATAGAATATTACATCACTTATAATGAATACAAAAACAATTTGTATTACATATCTTTGTATTACATATCGTGTGCAAGACTTTGTATAACTTACAGTATATACAAAAACAACAAGAAGACTACTCCTATTCTATTGGCGGTCCGGAGAGGCCTCCTCCTTTTACAGGTCCGGCCCTGTGCTGCACTCGAAGCGGGCAGCCACGATCTCCACCACTTCTTGTACTCCTTCCCGGGCGGCGGCCTCCGCTTCTGGTACGGGGCCTTCCAGGACTGGAGTCAAGGAGATGGCAGGGTCATGGCTCCGGAAGCAGGTGAGGACGTAGTCGACCACCACCCAGGAAAGCTCCCATCCTTCGGCCTCCAGGCGCGCGATGAGGGTGGACTCCAGGCATTGCAGACGCTCGGCGGCGGAGTCCAGCGCTAGAAGGATGGCGCCAAGTGATGAAGGGGCCTCTGCAACCTGGATGGGACTTAGCCCAAGGGGTTCCAGGGTGGTGCTTGCTTCACTGACCCACTTCACAATTCGCTCGACCCCGGCGTGCTGCTCCACCAGGAATTCCTCCACCTTGGCCTCCCGCACCTCGAGGTCACGGGTCCGGGCCTCCAGGTCTATCCGGAGGGCAGAGAAGAGATCCTCCTCCTCCTTGACAGCTGCCTCCCGGCGGGACAGCTCCTGCTCCCGATAGTTGAGGGCGGCCTGCTCATCGTCAATCATCTTTGCCATAGACTTGGCAGCATCGATTGTGTGATGATCCGTCCGCTCCTTCAGCTCCACCTCCTTCTCCTTCTGGGCCGCCGCCTTCTCCCGGGTGGCAACCGCCATCTCCCGGTCGATTACCCTACGCATCTTCTCGCGCTGGACCTCACACTCCCGCTCAAGCTGGGCCCGTTCCTCGGCGGCACGGGAGGCCACCACCTGAATGCGGTCCCCCAGGCGGTGCTCTCAGTCGGGGAGCCAAAGGCGCTCTGCCTCTAGCCTCTCCCACTCCTGCCGGAAGCCCGCTTCCGCCTCCTCCATCGCCCGCTAGGCCTTGACCAGGAGGCGGGGAAGAGGGACCTTCATTGGGTTCGGGATCTTGACCCGGTCCAGCACTGGGTCGAGCTCCGCCGGTAGGGATGGCCTGGCCTTCTAGTAGCTGCGGTCGAGGAGGGGCCCTTCGGTCAGCAGCTCGAGGCGATCGTTGGCGTCGGTCATGGCGATGACCCAGTCATTGCGCCAGTCCTCCCACTTGGCGTTGGAGAAAGGGCTGATGTAGGAGCTGGACATCCCGTGCCGAAGTTGGAAGTAGTAGGCGCCGATGGCGCACTTGCTCCTCCTAGACCCGACCAGGGCGTAGAAGTGCCTAAAGATGGAAACGCAGGGCTGCACCCCCACGAACATCTCCATGAAGTGGACGAAGATGGACAGGAGGAGGATGGAGTGGGGGGTGAGATGCTGGAGCTGAAGACCGAACTCCTCCAGGAGCAGAAGGAAGGAGGAGGAGATCAGAGGGGCTAGCCCGCAGGTGATATATGCATTGAAGAGGACGAACTCCCCCTCGACCAAGTCGTTGAGGGAGCTGGAACCTACTCGGATATTCCTAGCGAGCTCTGGCGTGGTCCACCCCAAGAGGCGACGCACCGCGTCGAGCTATTCCTTTTGCTGGAAGCGGCGGGGATGGCTAAGAGGAGACATGGTGGCGATTGCTGCGGATGCGAGGGGAAGGATTGCAAGGATGCAGGAAGAGGAAAAAACGCTAGGCGCAAAAAGCAGATCGCAAAAATGCGAGTGGAGACGAAAGGGTGCTGCAGCGTTTGGAGAAGGCAAGTGTGAAAAGCGAGCCGATCCCTGTGGCACATACCTTTAAATAAAGTTGATCCCTCCTTGGACTCCACGGCGACCGAGGGGAATCCGAAGAGTCGTTCGCACCAGGCACTCGTCTCTCACCCCCTATGACCGGTGGGCCCGGGCCGGCCGGTCAAAGGTGTGGTCGCTGGAGGTAGGCGGAAAAGGTGGAATCCGAACCGCCAGTACGGCGGGATGTGCGTGAATAAGGCAGGAAGCTGAACCGTCAGGCGCGCAGAACGCGGACAGAGGACGACCCCTCAGAGATCTCGCCAGAGGGGAAAGTCCTTCTTGCCCCTTCATTGTGCGCGCAAGCTATCCACCCAGCGCAACGCAAGATTATGGCCCCACCTGCAGGTTTGTTCCTCACCCGAGGTGGGCTCGGGGGCCTCTGTCGGTACATACAGACAGGGGTACCTCCTTCTAGTGTCTCCAACCCAAGGGGCGCGAGGTTATCCGTAACCTCGCACTAAGCCTGTGGGTGACAGTCCGTACGGCCCGGGCCTGACAGCGGGATTCACGGTCTCCAGACCTGACCCCGTGGTCTAGCAGGTCTGGCGCCTCCACGTGCCCACGAGGACAAGGTCCTCAGGAATGGCTACTGCGGGCCCAGACCACCGCGGCGTGGTCTTGGGCCCCTACGTGTGGAAGCCTGATCCCCAGGGGGCCTACGACCCTGTGCCAACCAGAGCGGCCCGGACCTCCCTTCCCACCGGAGAGGAGGTCTGGTGCCGCCACGTGCCCCTGGGGAAGCGGCCGCTAAACCAGCACCGCTACGTGTCTAGTGGCAGCCAGCCTTCCGAGGGAAGCCAACCCAACTACCGCATTAAATGCAGGTGGTTGGGGTGCGCATGCCCAAGACAGGGCATGGGCTGCCCACTCACACATTGGGCAGGTATGCTGACACCACGGTAAGCCCGCCAGTTACCAAGGCGGCACGTCGTATCACCGCACTGCGTGCACGGGCGAGCGGCGTGTAGTCACATCACAGCGCCGCGCGCTTGAGCAAAGGGGTATTATGACCTGCTGCAGGAGGGCTGCGGCGTGCACTGCTACAATGCACGGAGGCTACAGCATGGCAGGTCAACATAGCCCCTTCGCCTATCAGCGGGAAATGACCCTACTGTGACAGTTCGTGTATTTGTAATGCTAGACATATATATTGTTAGTGTGGAATATGTGTTTGTTAGTATAAAGCTCATGTGTGTTGGTGTGAAGCTTTTGAAAATTTAAAGTGCAAGTAAAAAGGGTATTTTTGTAATTACAGAAAAACCTAGGGTTGTTTTTGCAAAATATAATTGGATAGGGGGTAACTTCAAAATAAGTGAAGGGTGGTTTTGCAAACATATTTTTCTTACTTTATCCTATGTAAAATATATATATATATATATATATTTATCCAAAAAGCTGCATTTGAAATGTGTGTGTTGAAATATGTAAAAATTTTGGGTAAAGTTGTGCGAATAAGGGTATTTATGTAATTTTATAAAAGTATAAGTCCTTTTATGCAAATATTTGATTTACAAAAGTAACTTTCAAAGTTACTTAGGATTAAAGTGTAAAAGGTGCAAGTCATTATGACATGTCTGTCCAATCATTATGACATGTCATAAATTCTTGCATTTAGATTCTAAATTTTATGAAGTTTCATTCTTTAGGACAAAAGCAATTCAAATCCAACTTTTATTCAAAAATTCACGTGTAAAAATATAAGTTTTGAGTTTTTGAACGTGAGCCCTAAAGCAATGTTGTAGAGTTTGAAAAACTCTCCAACTTTCATTTTGGGTATTTCTTCATTCGGGTTTTAGATTGATGGGAAATTTGAGTTTACAGAAAGGTCCCTGTGATTTTCTAATTTTGCACATAAGTCCTTGGGGAAGTCCATTCCTCTTTCTTCTCTGTTCTTCCTCTCTCTCTCTCTCTCTCTCTCTCTCTTATCCTTTCCTGGTGTCACTTGTTCTAGCAGCACCTCTTCCAGGGAGCTCTTCCCCCTGCCTCCCTCCCTCTGGCTCCAATGGCGGCGCTCTGGGGCGCTCCTGCCCCGGGCGGCGGAAAGCGCGCTGCTGCGGCTTGGCTGGGGTGCAGGCGCAGGACGCGCGAGGCGGGAGCGAGCGCGCGCGGCTCGGCGCGCGGCGCGGCTGAGCGAGCGCAGGCGCAGGCGGAGGCAGTGGCTGGCGCGGGCCGCGGCAGGCGCGGCGCAGACAGGCGTGGAGGCGCGCAGCAGGCGTGCGGCAGCGCGCGGCTCGGGCCAAGCGGCGTGTGGCCCAGACGAGCGGAGCGCGCGCAGGGTGGTGGCCAGGCGAGCGAGCGGGCAGCGGGAGGAGCGGAACGCGAGGGTGCAGACTGCGCAGGCGAAGCCACGGCGCAGGTAGCAAGCGGGACGCTGGCGTGGGGGAGGCAGCAGACGTGCGTAGCTGCGGGCGGCGCGCATGAGCTGAGCGCAGGAGCGAAGCTGATGGCTTCAGGCGAGCAGACGGCGCTAGCTCGCGGGCGTTGGGCGAACAGGAGCTGGGGCGCAGCAGTGGAAGCAGCGCGGCGGCTGAGTGAGCGCAGGAGGAGGCGCGATGCAGTACTGGTGGTGCACGCTGGAGAGTAGGCACTGGAGCGGCGCGAGCGCTCGGGATCCAGGCGGCGCCAGAGCGCGGCGCTGGCGACGTTGGCGCAGGCGCTGGAGCAGAACGCGCGCAAACGCGTGTGCGGGCACGGCGCGGCTCGGCGTGCAGGACTGAATGTGCAGGTGGAGCTCTGGCGCGGCGGTGTGGCGTGGGCTAGCACGAGGACAGCAAGGCCCCGCGCGTGGAGTACCTGGTGATGGTCTGGTGCAGGCGGCCACAGCAAGACGTGACGAGGGCCGAGAACGCACGCGGTTCGGGCGTGCGCGGAGGCGACGCGGCAAGGCCGAGGCAAGCGCGAGTCCGGCAGTAGGAAGGGCTGTGCAGGGCGACAACGTGCAGGGCAACGGCGTGCAAGACGACAGCGTGTAGCGCATAGCGGTGTCTCCGCTGGACGCGCTCAGGCCGCAACCGAGTTGATGTGCAGGAAGGTCGCGCGCGGTGCGGGAGGAGCTGCAGTGCGGCGGCTGCGAACGGATTCGCACGGGAGCAGTGGGGCCACACGCGGAGAACGTTGGAGGCCGTCGAGGAGAAGGCATTGGAAGGCGCAGTCCTGATGCAGGCAGGCCTCGGTCCTCGCAAAGGTGGAGGAGCGGTTAGGGCGCGGCAAGCCGGAAGGAGAAACTGCGAAGCGAAGGCGGAGGTCGGGGCAGGAGTAACGCGGCGCGGGTTCGACGCGCAGCGCAAGACCGGCGACGGTGGTAGGCCGGCCCTGATGGCGTCACAGCAGGTAGCTGGTGGAAAGGCGACGGAGTTACAGGACCCGGAGGTCCGAGCGGAATTGAACCAGCACGTTCGCGAGTGCGAGCGGGAGTGTTCTACCGGTGGCCAGCTCGACTCGTTTCCGCAGGTGTGAGCGCGTGCAAGGCAACGGACCACGCGCGAGCAAGTTGAGGGCCAGTGATGTGAGAGCAGAACAGAAACAGCGCAGGAGATGCGACCAGGCGTGGCGATGGTCCTGCCAGAGGCTACGCAGGTGTGCCGACCATGTTTCTGCAGCACACGCGCGTGAGTAGTGGAGGTTTAACCCGTGAGCACGAAAACCCTGAGGTTCGCAAAGGAGTTGGCATAGCGAACCAATCCGGCTGTATCGTCTCGTCCCAGGGGTCCACGACATCCAGCAGCCCCTATCTCTCGTCGATCGTCCGAGCAAGACCACAACACCTCAAGAAAGCTCGTGAACCCTCTCATCGAGCTCTTCTCATCGCCAATCTTGTTCACCGCGGGAATTCACTTTCCGCGTGTTCTCCTTCATAACCAAGGCTACCCCAAGGTTTGCCCTGACCTACTAAATTTTCCTAATGCCGGCGACTCCTTTGCCGGAATATCGTCGTTATCTTCCTGTTCTCTGTTTTCCCCGACCAGGGACTTAATTGCTTCGATTTAGAAAGTTCTAGGGTGTTTTCTGTAAGGTTTCCAGAACTTTCTTTATTTCAAATCAGTGAACTTCTACATTTCATAGATTTTCGTAAGAAGTTCATAAAAATACAAAATCAGTTTTGTTTGAAACCCTAGGTCAAAATCTACAAGTTTTATGTTGTGATCTTGAGTGAAAGTCTTTGATTTGTGATCTAGGTTGAATACTAGGAAATGAATGCTTTATTTGTACCTTGAGTTGTATGCATGTGTTATAGCTAAAGGGTTAATCATAGGATATATGTCTTAGGCAGAAAAGTGTGATATTTAGTTGATCCTATCACACGAGTACTTATATCCCTGCCATCAAGACTTTATCCTTGTCTTGATTGCCGTTTCCTTAAGGTCCTTTCCATATTAGGATCCTTGTTAGTCCGTGTGCATCTACTGCTTAGCTAATCCATCTCGACAGCTATGCTTCAGTGTCAGGTTATCAGCTCAGCCACTAAGCATCCGTTTCCTTTGAGTCTATGATGTTTCTGTGTAACAACTGTCAGCCGATGCATTTCTTTTGATATGCTTCTACCATCGGCTGGTTAGCTGATACAGTTGTTATCTTTCTAATATCGGCTACTGCCGATACAATTCTTTTGTTCTGTCCTACATCGGCTACACATAGTGATGTATCAGAGATACACACATGATCTTAAGGTTCTTGCTATCGGCCAATCCAAGCCGATTCTAGTCGTTTTCCCATAACGGTTAAATATAGCCGATCAATCCTTAGTTTTCCTGTCCTTATCCACACACTTCTATCAGCCGATTTATCGGCTGAAAGATCGGCTATATATCTATCGGTCACATATCCTCAACCACACTCCAATCGGCTGTACGTCACTCAATTGTTGTGCTGACGTAATCGAGCCGATACAACCACACCTAGTTACCTAGGATAACACTTAAGCATATCTCAGTCAAGACACAACTGTTTTAGGAATTATCCCTCTGCTAAAGTGATCGGTGTTTTCATCGATCAATCAGGAAACCGGTGCACCTGTCAATCGACTACCCAGACCAAAGTACACAACCCTCGATCAGTAAGATCGCACAGTAGACACGCCTCTATTAGGCACGACCAAAGCATATCTATCGGCTAAACCCTCGTTGTTTCCAATCAGCTCTGTTGTAACCCTCAACAAGTAGCTGATTCTAATTAGTTGTCTCCCTAAAGCTTTACCTAAGTTTAGTTTTAGATCTTTTTGATTGTTATGTGAGTAGCCTGTTAAATGAATGTTGAATTGCAACTTTGTTGTGAAGTAAAATAGTTTTGTGTGCACATTTGAATGTAATGTTGCATTACATGTAGATACGATTACTTCCGTAGACGGTACCTACAAGATCTCCCAGGAGTCTGCAGAGGATGTTCCTGAAGATCAAGTGAACGTCACCAAGGGATTAACTGAAGCCCCGAACCAAAGTTCGGAAGATATTGACATTTCTAACTTCGGCCTCACCAGTAAAGGCAAGCCCCGGTGCATAACCCAGTATTTTAAATTATTACATTATGCAATCTTATATATATATATATATATATTATATCTTGCATTAAGTCTAGGAGATGAAATGAAACCCTAGATGCATGAACCCTAGGAACCAATGTATTGCACCTGAGTTCATATCGAATAAATGCTCTGCTAATAGGACCGGTAGAAGTCGGGTGATTTCCTATCACTCGCGCGACATAGGAGTTGTAATATTTACATTCCTGCAATCACTATAAGGATGACGGACGGGAAGAATGTAAGGTATCATGGTTGAGGTGATACCCCGTCTGTGTTGTTGAAATTGATAAGGTCGCGGTGTGTGCCGATCGGGGTTAAGCGTTTGAAAGTACTAACCACATGCCGTGAGTTTTGGGTAAGCGGTAAGCCTAGTAGCCAATCGGCCTGAGGAGTGGACATACCTCCCACCACTCGTCTTGCTTCTTCTAGTTACTTATGTTCGACGTCTGGGAATACATGTTGCAAGGGCAACCAGGAGTACGGGTTTTGTAGTCGCACTACAGACGTACGTCCTGCACTTTGGAAGTGCGTATGGTCCTGCAGTCGCTTGTGGTGGACCTGTCCATGAGTCGGAATGAAAGGCAAACGGTTGCTTCGGAACGACCCTTTGGTGTTCCAAGCGTGTGAGTTAGGTTTACCTTGCAAGGTTTGAAATTCGATTCAGAATCGTCCGTTTCTCGCGGAGATTGAGACTGCTTGATCCCTTTGTCACATAGAGTAATAAGAGTAACTTTACGGTTATCAAAGATGATGTTTGGCTAAAGGATATACCATGCTTGCTTAGTTATAAGTGTTTATCTAGAATGGATAATCAACTAGAACCTGAAAGCTTGTAACACCCTAATGTAATTTTCCTTAAATTTTAATGAATTATTTTGGCTCAAATGAAATTTCGAGGTTTTTCTTTAATTTTTGTGGCAATTAAAGCAAATTTATAACACAAGAAAATAAAATTAATTATAGGGTCAACTTGCTTGTGCATTCATGCTGGTGCATTATTTTATTTGTGTTGGGTTTGAATTCAAATTTATTTGAATTTAAATAGTTTTGTTTGAATAGTTGAGTATAGAAAAGGAAAAGGAAAGGAGAGGGAAGAAGAGAAAGCAGCCCAAACCCCCTCCTAGCCCGGCCCAGCTCTCCCTTTCCCCTCCCTCTTCCCGCATGGGCCACGCCGGCCCACTCTCCCTTCTCCCTCGGGCTTCCTCTCCTCTCTCCTTTTCTTCCGCGGCCCAGCCCGAGCTCACTCCTCTCTCTCCTTCCTTTCCCTTCCGCATGGGCCGCGCCTCGGTCCAGCTCCCCCTCAGCCCCGCGCCTCTCTTCTTCCTTTCCTTCCTAGGCCGCAGCATCTCCCTGGCCCAGCCCCGTGCGCTGCCTTCCCTCCCCCGCTCTCTCTCCCTCGCGGTCGCTGACAGGGGGACCCCACCTGTCGGGGTCGTCCCCTTCCCCGCACTCGAGCCGGACTCGAGCTCGAGTCCGAGCTCGACCGACCCCGCCACGCCGTCTTCATCTCGGGCCCACACGCCAGGGCACCGCAGCCGCCACTATAAAGCTCCGCCTCCCCTAGGGCTTCTCCCAGGTCGCCGCCGTGCCCTGCTCGCGCTAAACCCTAGCCGCCTCTGCTCACCGCTGCCATGCGTCTCGGGCCGCCGCCACGCCGTCTCCTCGCCGCCCTCGGCCGTCGCCTAAGCACCGTGGGCTTACCCCGGTGGGGTAAGGACGCTCATCCCCCTCTTTTCTTCCTCGGTCTCGCACTCCCGGAGCCGCGCGGGCTCACCGGAGCTCCCGAGCCGCCCGCCGTCGCCGCCCGGCCGCTACGGCCAATTTGGCCGTCCCCGAACCCCCTAGATCTTTTCCCCGTGCCTCCCTCTCTCTTCCCGTGCCAGCCGTACCCCGAATCGAGGCCGGAAGTGCCCAATTGCGTGTCCTCCGGTGAGCTCCAGTCGCCCTCCGCCGCGACCAACGCCGCCGTCGCCGGAGCCTGGCCGGAGAGCCCTCAACCGCCCGATCCGAACCTAACGGTCTGGATTAGATCCAGACCGGTACCCAACCCGAGCCGCCCGATCTCAAACCGACGAACTGGATTAGATCCAGATCGGCATCGGATCTCAACCGCCCAATTTAGATCCGGTGGACCGCGTAAATCTCAGCCCTAGATCTCTTCTCAACCGACCGATCTAGATCCGACGGCCACGGTGCGCGCGTACCCCTTCGCGAGATGGATCTAATCTGAGCCGTAGAGAGTAGATCCAATGGCCCAGAACCGCGCGTACCCTTTGAGCCGTTTCTTTTGCTAAAGAGCCCCTGCCCTTTTGAAGAATCAATCCGCAGTCCGACCGTAGCTCAAAAATAATTACAGGTAGGCCCTTTTTTCTTCCCTTTTGACCCCTGAGCTCTCTAGATTTAGGTTTTCCAGTCCTTTCTTGGAGTTTTTGCGTGCTAGCCCCTGTGTCTACCCTTTATTTGCGTTTAGACCCCTGGTTTTTGCCCAGAACCCCCCTGTAGCTCTGTTTTTCTTACAGTCTAGTCCCTGGACCTTGTTTTAGCCCTAGATTTCGCGTTTTAGCTCCGTTTTAAGAGCTCTTTATATCCACGCGATTGTTGTAACGCGTAGAATAGCTTTAGAATAGTTTCGTGTGCTGTTTTGATGTAATGTTGTACTATTTCTTATCTTTTGTTCTTGTTTGCATATGTGTGCATGTGTGGACTATGCTTGATAATCGTGAGTAGACGCGGAGCCTTTGGACGAGTACCAGGAGCAGCCATCTTCCGAGCAGTTCGAGCAGCAGCCGGGAGAGTACGAGGAAGGCAAGTATAACATGAACCTCCTATCACCTTTAAATACAATTTCATACTGCATTTTAATACTGTATGCCCATAAGGATTTCCTAGCCACTTTTATCCTGTATATTATACCTTAGGTTGCATTTTGGTTAGTTGTGCTAGGTTGCTGCGCTATAACAAACTTGGTCCTTTTTAATTAAATTTGATTAATGGTATATGCAACCTGATTCTGAGAGTGGCCCTCTGTGCTGTGTGCTTGAGTGGCTCACGTCTCCTTAAAAGATGTTTTGTTAGAAACTTGGTTTAGGGGGCCAGCACGGTGCTTAGTGCTTGGTTGGCCACTCTCCATAAGGACCGGTTCATAGAGCAACAACCTGGGACAACCGCGCAACCATAAGACTGGAATGGGACGGTCTTGACTTACTAATTAGGTTGTGTTGGTTCGGGAGTAACTTACCTGCGTGGGCAAGAGGGGTGGTAAGCTTCAATGGTCCCTGCTCCTCCGGCTTGGTCTGTGCTGTGTGTCTTGTACCCCTGGAGGTGGGCCCCATCGTCGCTGATCCAGAATCCTTAGCGGTTACACCTTACCAACGTGAGGTTACACCTTACCAACGTGATCCTTTGTAACGGTCTCGTAGTGTGCTTGCTAGCCGTCTCACCTAAGGAAGTGGGATGAACAACTAGCGTAGCTCACGACTTGTGGGTAAAGTTGTGCAACCTCTCGAGAGTGTAAAACTAATATATCAGCTGTGCTCACAGTCATGAGCGGCCCAGATCCTCCTTTTGATTAGTGGGGTTATCAACCTTTGATTAGGGAGATTCCCTGGGTGGTTTTGTTTTGGTTGGTTCTTAGTAGTTCGTAATTAAATTTGATTAATTTCTTATGCAATATGGGTTTATGGTAATTCATTCACTTATAGTAAATAGTTTTAATAAAATTTGCCAAGATTAAAAGCTAATGCAATGGAGTCAGCTAACCCTAGAGCCTCATACTCGTGTTATACTTGTTGAGTACAAGTTGTGTACTCACACTTGCCTTTTCCTCTCTTCTGTTCTCGTTGGGACATCTTCGACTGCTGCTCAGTACCAGGCGACATGGAGGACTACATCAACGGACTCGACGGTTTCTAGGCGTTGTCTCCCAGTTGACGTCCCTGTGGCGCCCTACTCTTCATGTATTCATTTTACGCTTCCGTATTCCTTGAACTGATTCTTGATTCAGTTGTAATAAAGATATTCATTTCATAATTTATACGTTTTTATTCGTGACATGTGTTGTGATATCTTGATAATCTGATATATATATGCGTGACTTGATCCTGGCGCATATATGATTGCTCGATTTATGTTCTTATAAATCGGGTGTGAAAAAGCTAAAGATTGAAATTAAGGATCTACTCTTAATGCTTTTCCGCTGAAACTTAACCCAGAACCATTATAAGCCTTCATAAGTCTAGTTATGGGCTAAAGTATACCCAATCCTGGGTAAGCCTTGCTGAGTATTAGTATACTCAGTCTTGCTAGCTTTATGTTTTTCAGGTAAAGCCTTGAAGACCCTACTCTTTCCTCGTCTTGGCCCTGTGCTCTTCCAGATGGTTGGTTCGTGGAATGGGATTCGTCCCCGGCCAACATTGAGGATACCGAGTGATGTCGTGCCCGGGCTTAGCATGGCATCCGTCTTGATGACGTGTTAGGAATCGTCACGTATGTTTTCCGCTGCTAAGAACCTTAACTTTAACAGTTTGTAATAATCTCTCTGAGTTGAAACTTCGTAATACTTTTGGAAACTCTTATAATGTAATTCCCTGTGATGTAAGATATGATGGTGACTGTATCTCTGGACTCACCTTCGTGTGAGGTAACCTTATTGATCCTGTATTCGGTGGTTTATCGGGACGTTACCCGACAGGCCAAGGGATTATACCGTTTGAAGCACGTTGGAGCCCTCAGGAATGGACTCACGTACTTGAGCCGGTATAATTCAGATTGGTTCTGCCACACCTACAGTGACAGCATGTCTCTCACTACGTATGTCACTGAAAGTAGACCCTGTGCTAGCGAGACGGCACATGACCATACCCTGGTAGAGGATACGCACGGGAGCCGAAGAGGAAGATTTCCGAATCTGTGGCATTTAAGGCTCCAATGTGTACCTTATTTAATATGTTACCAGGTCCACCTGTCGGGACCTCGCTCAGTGTACGCGCTCCCCTTGAGCCTATAAAAGGGAGAGCGCCCGCGTTAGATCTCAAGCTTTCAAAAGTTCCAGCAACGCACAAGTTTCACAAACTCACAAGCAATACAACACACAGTGGACGTAGTGTTTTACGCTCTGGCGGCCCGAACCACTCTAAACCCTTGTGTGCTTCTCGTGTTCATACGCCTCTTGATCTAGCATTCCTTGACTTCCCCCAAACTCATCCTAAACTAGGATTATGCGGGTGCTTTCCACCACCCGCCTGGAGAAATCCTCCGTAGACCTGTTCATCGCTTTGTGAAGGTTGAACTGGGAAGGTGTAGTGAGGCGGTTGGCCTTGAGATCTATGGTTACCCTAGTTTGGGGGTTGCCACCCTTGGTTGCCATCACATTTAGCAGCGGACTGTCTCATCGGCCTTCTCATCGGCCTTCTGATCTCAACTCTTCTTTTGTGGTCTTCGTCGGACTTTGCAAATTTTATCATCTCTTTGTAGAGGTCATGCAATGTGGTAGGCTCTTCTCTAGAAAGGTGAGAGGCCAACTGCCCTAAGAGTAGCCAATTGATGTAGGTAGTGATTGCTGTACTCTCAGGAACATTTGGGCTGATGCCTTCAGTTGGACAAACCTTCAGAAGTAACTGTTGGGCTGATGCCTTCATTTGGACAAACTTTCAAAAGTAACTGTATAACAGCTCTTTGTCTTGATGGAAGCATTGGAGCATGTCGACAGAGGTTGTTGCAATCCTTCTGAACCCTTGGAAATTCCGCATGAGCTTGGACTTGAGATCATTCCAGCTTAGGATAGATCTTGGTGGCGGAAAGGAGTACCAATTCAACACGGTACCCTCACATGCCATTATGAAATGATTTGGCCATCACTGAGTCATTGCCCCCTGCTGACGCGATTGTGACTTTAAGGTCATGAGGAATTGTCTTGGGTCCTGTCGGTATTTTACCACCAAGCCCACCGAGGGATACTCCTGAGGTGGTAAGTTGTAGGTGAGGTGTCGCCGAGACCAGGAACTCGAAGGTGCAAGGAACACAAAGATTTAGATAGGATCGAGCCACAAGGAGCGTAATACCCTACGTCATGTGTGGTGGTTTGTATTGCCTTAGATTGATTATATTTTGGGGGGGGGCCCTTGCCTGCCCTTATATAGTCTGGGGGATAGGGTTACAAAGATCCTAGCCAGATACGAGCTTAGGAGTACTACTCGGGTTGTTTCCTTCTGTTCCAACTAGTCTTACTCGTGTCCAAGTAGCATACAACCGGCATAAGGTATGGGACATGCCTCATCCCTTATTTTAGAATATCCATGCCATGTGCACAAACTCATGGCTCCGAATCTGATAAGTCCCTGAGCTCTTCGTAGTCGAGTACTGCATACTTCCGAGTACTTCTGAAGGTGTCTTCGAGTTCTTCTAAAACTCCAAATTAAAGATGTCTTCCTAGTACTTCTTTGGCTGCCTTGAGGCTGTGTGGTGCATATATCCCGGGTAGTCTTCTTTTATGTGCAGTGCGATGAAAATCGCACTTCATGTGGTGGAGCCTCCGATCCTTAGGTTGAATCGAAGAATCAGACTAAGGGTTAAATTAGTCTTGAATATTCTCTCCCTATCTTCCAACAGATTGAAAAAACAAGTCGATGATGATATGTGTCCCGTAGCCCCGAGCCTTGAATCCAAATCCAAAGGTTTGGAAAAAAGGATCCAAAAGGTTGTGGCAGGCATTGTAAAATAAGTTTAGAATTTAAATTGATGGTTAAAATAGGCAAATTGGCTTAGAAATTTGAAAACTCCTTTTTTCGGATGACATCCGTGAACAAATGGTTAAACAAATAACTTCCCCAAAGAAATCCTAAATTACCACTGAAAACAAATCTTATCCCCGATTTAATGGTGAGATAGGACCTCTGGGTTTAAAATTTGAAAAAACTCTTATTTCAGAATAAAATCCCTAAAATAATGGTTAAACAACTATCTTTCCGAGATAAATCCTCAGAAGCCTCTTAAATTGGGTTGTTTTACGAGTCTTCTGAGTAGTTTTGCAGCATCCAGCCCCCAAGCTTATGAGCCAGGTGAACTGTAGCAGCCATGTCGATTGGCGTGCAGCCCCCGCGCCTGGGAGCTAGCGGAGTCATTGGAGATGTGTGAGCGAACTAGGGAGTTGTTGCCGAAGCTCCATCTAAAAAAAGACAATGCCTACGTTATGTAGCATAATGCGAAGATACCGAAATTTATTCAGTGTAAAAATAAACTTGTTGTGTCGAGCTCTTGTTTAGGCTAGGTAAATCTCCCGAGTAGTCCACCTATTATGTTTAAGCACCTGGTCCTATTTTAGCCATTGCTCATAGCATGTATGAGACCTTTGTCTCGTGTACGCGTAGAGGCGTTAGGCGCGACAGAAGAGCCGAGATTTCATGGATTAAGGCATGTGCTACCCGAGTAGATTAGCGACCGTTAAAAGAAGAAAACGAATGCAGGAAAAAGTAGTCATCATTGCGATAAAGAGAATGCTTGTTGGTATAAAGTAGTCGGCGAGAGCGCGTGTTGTAGTGCGCATGTCCATATGTTATACCTGCTATGAGCCCGACACAACTTGGTGTACCAAGCGCGTGGGCAGCGCCCTACGAACTCAATTTACCAAGCGCGTGGGCTGTTAGTCAGCAAACCCTAGAAGTAGTCGATCATTGGTGTAGCCCCCAAGAGTAATTCCTGCCGAGAGGCGTACCCAAAATAGTTGCCGGTCCTATGAAGAACAAGTCGGGAAAGGTATAAGTAACTTAACTTGATTCGTGGGTGATTGCCGATGAAGCCGTAACACTCGTCGATGGAGCCGCAGCGGTATGTTGATGAATCATGACTAGTCGGAGTCGATTCCGACTACTTATTAACAGTGTGAGGCCCAATGCCGACTAATTTTCTAGTCGAGACAAGTAGTCGAAGTAGTCATCGGTGGGTCGCCGAGTGTCCTCGCGAAGTCGAAGTAGTTGCGGCATGTCGATATTGCAGCGCGAGCTGTGGTTGGAGTCTGAGTTGAAATAGGTCATCCAAGTCCTTTTCCAATGCGGATAGGGACTCGGACTGTAGCGCCTCCTGATAAATGGTGGCTGTGATGTGAAGTCCGAACGGAGACTCGAGTTCGGACCTCTCATGAGTAGGAGCCAAGTAGGACCCGGACTCGCTATCGCGATTTCCGAGTAGATCAGAAATTTGGATTTAGCCGATATTGTCGGTGAGTTCATCATTGTCACGGTTAGATGTTGGCGTTGATGCCTCCGACTGCCTAGGGTTGGTGAGGTGGCTGCCAAAGCCGCCAGAGCCATTGGCAGTGCAGATCCAGGAGCCGAAGATGAAAGCCACGCCTTCTTCCAGCACGATGGTGAGGTTGAAACAATGCCATCGAGCTCGCCAGGGGATCTTCGATGAACATCCTACCTAGCGCCAACTGTCAGTGCGCCAAGCCCACCGAGGGATACCCCTACGGTGGTAAGTTGTAGGTGAGGTGTTGCCAAGATCAGGAACTTGAAGGTGCAAGGAACGCAAAGATTTAGACAGGTTCAAACCGCAAGGAGCGTAATACCGTACATCTTGTGCGGCGGTTTGTATTGCTTTAGATTGGTTATGTTTTGAGGGGGTCCCTTGCCCGCCCTTATATAGTCTGGGGGGACAGGGTTACAGAGATCCTATCCAGATACGAGCTCAGGAGTTCTACCCGAGTACTATTCGGGTAGTTTCCTTCTATTCCGACTAGTCCTACTCATGTTCGAGTAGTGTACAATAGGTACAAGGTATGGGACATGCCCCATCCCTTATTTTAGAATATACATGCCATGTGCGCAGTTCCATGACTCCGGGTCTGACAGGTCCACTGAACCATTGTAGTTCAGGAGTTGGATGGGTTTGTAGCCTTGGGGCCACATAGTGTGTTGTAAGGCTGCAGAAAGAAGAGTTGGGGGTCAATTGATCGCAGGGGCGTGGCAATGTGAGGGTTGCTCTAGTTGTAGGATGCATAGTCATAGTTGGGGAATCATCATTTTCATATTATCTATTCCAGGTGGAATCATCATTTTCCTCCTGTGCTATTTGCAAGCTGTCAAGCTCGGCCTGCATTTCAGATAACTTCCACCTTGCTGCTAATAGTTGTTGAGCTTGGTGGTTTTGCTGAGTGACTTTCTATTTTTCTGTAACTTGCACACTAATTTTGCCCTTGGCGTTCTCTAGGTTCTTGAGGTATGCAAGGAGGCTAGCTCCCTTTCTTGAGCCTCGTCATTGCTGCTTTCGGGCTTCTCTTGTGCTGCGGCCATTTCCTCCACTCTCCTTCGACTTGTGGATCTGAGGTTGTGCTCTATCTAGGCATGTCTCTCTTGTTCGGCAGTGTCTTCTTAAAATCTTATCATTCTTCCATCAGTGTGAGGATGATCTTGTGCTGAAGGTCCGGGCTTAGGTTGCCCTCGACGTCACAGCCTTCTTTTCCTTCGCTGTTAGCATCCTGGGTTTACTTTCAAGCTGAGACCATGGTGGGTGTCTATATCGATATCGATCGAGCCAATTCCAAGCAGAAAGAGAAAATGGACAATAATCTCAGTGGAAACTTTATCCATACTCCAAATTTTTTAAAAAGCATCCAGATTACAGTGATGGGAGGGGGGTATTTATACCTTCCTACCTTGGCTACGTATTTGCCTAAATACCTGTGACATTCAGGTACTTAGGATTAAAACACACTAGGTTCTAGTATAAAGTGTGTATGTTTGATCTTTTGTATGTGTGCTAAAACTTTAATGCGAAGGCAAAAGGATCTTTTTGTAATTTTGGAAAATTTAAGTCCTTTGGTGTTAAATGGGTGAGAATGGGAAGTAAAATCAAAACATGTGAAGGTTGTTTTTCAAAAAGGCAAGAACTTACTTTTAAACCACAAATAGAAGTGAAACTATCCTAAGGATTCAAGTGGAGTGTAGAATTTAAATAGGATTTCTCCGAAGTTTAAAACTTTGCCAAGTTTTAAAATAGATTCAAATCAGTAACTCTTTTGAAACTAAACCTTAAAGAAAAGTTGTAGATCTTCCTAAGCTCTACACTTTTTCTTTTGGTCACATTTCCATTTGAGCTATGGTTTGAAAGTTAACCTAGCTTTACAGTGGAGTCCCTGCACTTTTGAAAAATTGCTGCCAGGTCCCCATCGTCTACCTCCAGCTCCGTCCTCTCTCTGTTTCTCTCTGCGCTCGACCCCACCGCCCTCGCCGGCCGATTTCCCGAGCTCCAGCTGCCCTCGCGCCGCTCTACTTCGCGCCACGTGCCGCTCTAGCACCGCGCCCGCCGCTCCCCACCCCGTGCTGGCCCTCTCCCTGCCCCTCCACGTCGCGCCGCCGCCGCCTGAGCCGCCACGCGTGCCGCCGAGCTTGCCAGCAGCTCCTTCACATGCGCCATGCCTCCCCTGGTCTTACAGCTTGCCCAGGAGTCCCTCTCGACTTCTTTTACTCATTCCACCGCGCCGCATTGCCTCTCTTTCCTTCCTCCGCTCAAGTACTCTCACCGGAGCTCCGCCGCTGCCTCGGCTCGCCGTCGTCAGCTGCCTCCGCCGCCTCCCACCCTCGATCCAGTGCTTCAGTAGCACCGCCGCCACTCACCGATGCTCACAGACCTGCCCAATTTCGGTCTCCCACACTAGATCGACCGGACCACCGCGCCGGTGAGCTCGAGTTCCGCCGCCGCTTGGTCTCGTCACCGTCCCGACGCCTCGCCGTCTCTCAGCCCCGACCAAGCATACCATCAGCATCACATCATCGCGAGGAAGCTTCCTATCTACTTCCCCGCTGCTCTCCTACCCTCCGGCCGCCGGAACACCATCGTCATCTGTAACACCCTAAGGTAAAATTTCAAGATTTATAATGAATTTAATTGGGCTCCAGTAATTTTCTAAGGATTTATTTTGCCTAGCTTGCATTTATTTATAATTTAATTCACAAAGAATTTAAATTTATTTTAGGTTCAACATGTTTGTGGATTCATGCTGGTGAATAAGTTTTATTTGGTTGAGTGCATAGGAGTTGAATTCAAATTTGAGTTGAATTCAAATAGAATCGAGTTGGTTTGAAAAAGAAAAGGGAGGAAACAGGAAAGTAGGTCAGTCATTCCTTCTTTTCTCTCAGTCATTTCTTCTTTTCTCAGTCATTTCCATTCTTTTCTCAGTCATTCCCGTGCTTTTCTCAGTCATTTCCGCAGCTCTCTCTTCTGGTAGTCCGGTCCCACGTGTCGGTGACCATCTCCTTCCTTCAATTCTTCTTCCCCACGCCGGCTCCCTCTGTTCCGCCCCGCCGTGCTGTCGCTGCACGTGGCCCCGCTCCACCCCGTACCCGAACACGAGCCCATCGGCCAGTCTCCCGTGCGCGCCCTCCTTCTAGAACCTTCTTTCCCCGAGCCGAATCGCGCAGGGCAGTTGCACGATCCGCTTCTCCCGCGCGGATCACGACCGCAATCCCCACCGGGGCACACACGCCCAAACCACCAGCCTCTTCCTTATTTGGCCCCTGTAACCCTTCCCTTAAACCCTCCTTGTGCCCTACCGCCGCACTGCAGCCGCCCCGAATCCCCAGCACCACCGGCATCTTGCTCCGCCGTGCAGCACCTCTGCTCCGTCGTGGGCCGGCCGCTCCGGTGCATCCTAGCTCCGGCCAAGGCTCGCAGTAGCTTCACCATCCCGCTAGGAAGCTCCCCGAGGCTTCCACTCTCGACCCCGAGCCCTGCGTGCGCCGGAATCGAGCCCGAGGACCGCCGCCGGTATCCTGCTCCGCCCTTGCGATTCCTCACCGCCGGTGATCCCCGGACCTCCCTAACCCCCGTAGGACCTTCGCAGCATCTCCACGAGTCGACCCACGGTGACCAGAAGCTCGGAGCGCCTCTGCATCGACCATCCCGTGAAGCCCGACCCGTCTCCGCCGCCGGCCATTGTCGATGGTCACCCACAGCCGTACCTCAACCCACCTCAACCCCTCTGTGAGCACCACATCATCCTCCTGGTCATCTTGCGCTAGATGTCGTGGACCAAGGCTCGCTCTTGTAGCTGGAACGCGCACGCCGGCAATGCGCCGCCGTGCCGATCCTCCCCCGTCGTCGTGCGCGCCACCTGAGACCTCCCCGAGCCCCGCAGTAACCCTAGGTGGATTACCCATGTCGCGTAGGCCATCCCAGACCTGAGCTCGAGTAGTTTTGACCCTCGGAGCATCGGATTTGAGGAGTTCCGGTGAGCCCGAGCCGCGCACCGCCGCGGGAGTCAAATTCCAGCGACCGCCCCGCTATCCCCGCGAGCCCAATCAGATCGGACCGTCCGGACCCTCACCGTGCAGAGCGGACCGTCCGAACTAGATTGGGTCCGAACCGTTCGATCCAGATCCGATGGCCCAGATTAGAAGATACCCCTTCAGCCGTGGCAGTTTTGTTAAAGAGCCTCTGAGCTTCCTTGGAATCAACCCGTAGTCCACCTCCGTTCAAAGATAATTCCAGTTAAGCCCTGTTTTTGCACCGAAGCCCCTGAGCTTTCCAGAAATAGGGTCCGCCATCCCTGGAGCACAGTTCTACACATTAGACCCTATGTCTATATTTTAATTATGTCTAGGTCCCTAGTTTTTGCCCAGAAACCCCCTGGAAGTTCTGTTTTCTCGCAGAAAAGCCCCTGGACCTTGTTTTAGCTCTAGATTCCGCGTCTTAGCTCCGTTTTAGGTGGTTTTTGCGCTCACGCGATCGTTGTAACGCGTAGAACAGTTCTACCATGGTTTTTGTGTGCTATTTTTATGTAATGTTGTACTGTTTCTTATCTTTTGTTTTTGTTTGCATGAATGTGTATGTGCTGGACCATGTTTTGGCGTTGCGATCGTGAGTAGACGCTGAGCCTTTGGACGAGTACCAGGAGCCCCTTTCTGCAGAGCAGTTTGAGTAGCAGCAGGAGAACTTTAAGTAAGGCAAGTATAACATGAACATCCTATCACTTTTAAATACAACTCCATACTGCATTTTAATACTGTATGCCTATAAGGATTTCCTAGCCACTTTTATCCTTTATATAAATACCTTGGGTTGCATTTTGGTTAGTTGTGCTAGGTGCTGCGCTCTCACATATTATGGTCCTTTTTAATTAAATTTGATTAATGGTATATGCAACTTGATCCTGAGAGTGGCCCTCTATGCTGTGTGCTTGAGCAGCTCACGTGTCTTAAAATATATTTTTGTTAGAAACATGGTTTAGGGGGCCAGCACAGTGCTTAGTGCTTGGTTGGCTACTCTCCATAAGGACCGGTTCATAGAGCGACAACCTGGGACAACCGCGCAACCACAAGACTGGAATGGGACGGTCTTGACTTACTAATTAGGTCATTTTGGTTTGGGAGTAACTTACCTGCGGGGCAAGAGGGGTGGTAAGCTTCAATGGTCCCTGCTCCTCCGGCTTGGTCTGTGCTGTGCGCTTGTACCCCGTGAGGTGGGCCCCATCGTCGCTAATCCAGAAATCTTAGCGGTTACACCTTACTAAAATGATCCTTTGTAAAGGTCTCGTAGTGTGCTTGCTAGCCATCTCATCTAAGGAAGTGTGATGAACAACTAGCGTAGCTCACGACTTGTGGGTAAAGTAGTTCAACCTCTCGAGAGTGTAAAACTGATATATCAGCTGTGCTCACAGTCATGAGCGGCCCAGATCCTCCGTCTGATTAGTGGGAATCTACCTTGGGTGGTTTGGTTTGGTTCTCAGTAGATTCATGGTTAATCTTGATTAATTATTATGTAACTTGGGTCATGGTAATTCATCCACTTGTAGTAATTAGTTTTAATAAAATTTGCCAAGATTAAAAGCTAATGCAGTTGAGTCAGCTAACCCTAGAGCCTCATAATTCGTGTTATACTTGTTGAGTACAAGTTGTGTACTCACCCTTACCTTCTCTACTCTTCTGTTCTCTCTGGGACATCTTCGACTGCTGCTCAGTACCAGGCGACGTGGAGAACTACATCAGCGGACTCGACGATTTCTAGGCGTTGTCTCCCAGCCGATGTCCCTGTGGCGCCCTGCTTTTCATGTATTTATTTTACGCTTCAGCATTCCTTGAACTGATTCTTGATTCAGTTGTAATAAAGATATTCATTTATAATTTATATGCATTTATTTCGAGATACGTGTTGTGATATCTTGATGATTCTGTTGTATATATGCGTGACTTGATCCTGGCGCATATATGATTGCTCGATTTATGCTCTTATAAATTGGGTGTGACAGAATTGGTATCAGAGCCGTGTTGACTGTAGAACGAAGCCTAGATAGAAATGGTCGACTTTAAGGATTTCCTTTCTCTTGCCTTGCTTCCGCAAAACTCACACACTCATTTCTGCTTCTATTCCTTGAGCTCTAAACCTCGATTTTGCTAATCCTCTCTGCATTTTCCGAGGGTTAGTCTGGTATTTTCCGTAGACGTTGGCCTGCAATTTTGTCTGTCCTCATAAGCCTAGGATGCCCTTGCAAGAAAAATACGCTAGAGCGTATGTTTGTTTTAGTCGAGCGGTGTGATAAACTTGACTAATGTTTGAATATTGAATATTTGTGATTGTGCAGAATGTTTGATTTGGATTTTTGGTTGATTGCATAGCCTAGAAGTTAAACTTGCTCATGCAAATCGATTTTAACGCAAACCTGAATTAAATGATAAAAATTGAGATAGATCGTTGGGGGATAAAACGTACACTCTCTACTCCCTATTTTATCCTGACAGAGTTTCCTTCCAGAAGTTGTGCAATATCTATCTCTTATAAATTTTGTTCTGCTACAAACAGATGGTGAACACCAGGAGCACCGGCACCGGTCCTGGCCAGCAGGGGCAGAACAACCAGGGTACCGACCAGCCGCTGCCGATGCCTCCACCTCTGACTTCGGAGCAGTTCTTCCAACTCCAGATGCAGATGATGGCTACTCTGAACAACACTGTTCAGGCTCTGCAGCAGATCCACGCTCAACCACCACCTCCTCCACCGCAGCAGCCCCGCGACAGGCGCGCGGATTTTCTGAGGGGTCACCCGCCGACGTTCTCCCATGCGGCTGATCCACTCTACGCTGACGACTAGCTTCGTTTAGTGGAACGCCAGTTGGATGTCGCTTAGTGTGACGACAGGGAGCGAGTCATATACGCAGCAGGGCAGCTGCGAGGCTCAGCTCTTGACTGGTGGGAGTCCTACCCAGCTCGAGACCGTGACGCCCTCACTTGGGTCCAGTTCCGGGAGCGTTTCAGGAACCACCACATCCCCGCTGGAGTAATGAAGATGAAGCACAAGGAGTTCCTTGCGCTTAAGCAGGGAGCTATGACGGTGACCGAGTACCGTGACCGTTTCCTCCAGCTCGCTCGCTACGCCCCCGCTGAGGTCGCCAATGACGGCGATAAGCACGAGCGCTTCAGGGAGGGACTGGATGACCACCTGGAGTATGCGCTCATGAACCACCGTTTCGACAACTTCAACCAGCTGGTCGACGCTGCCCTTAACACCGAGCGCAAACGCCGGGAGATTGAGGACAAGAAGAGGAAGATGGCTCCTGCTACGACTGGCAGCAACACCCGGCCTCGATACCAGTACCCACAGTAGCAGCAGCATCAGAGGCAGATCCAGCAGTACCAGCAGCGATAGCAGCAGTACCCACCTCGTCCTCAGCAGCAGCAGCAGCAGGCGGGATAGGGCCAGAGGCTTCGAGCACCTCCGGCGCCCTCTGCTCCACCAGCTCCGCGGTAGGGAGCGCCCACTCCTCCTGCCGGACAGCAGACTCCAGCGCTCCCACGGGTGTGCTTTCACTGTGGCGAGCCGGGGCACTACGCCAACGTCCGTCCCCGGAAGGCACAGTCTGGACAGCAGGGGCGCCCAGCTCAGCCCAAGGCGCCATCTCAGGGCAGGGTGAACCACGTGACGGCCGAGTCAGCGGCCGAGGCTCCTAACGTGGTTATTGGTACGTTCATGGTCAATACTCACCTTGCTACGGTGCTTTTTGATACTGGTGCTACGCATTCTTTCATTACCCGGTCTTTTGTTGAGCATCACGGCATTCATACTAGCACATTAAAGAGGGGCATGTTAGTATCTTCACCGGGAGGGCAGTTGAGGTCTCATATCTTCTGTTCCAGAGTCAGTGTTGTCATAAGGGGGGTAGAGTTCAGTGCCAATCTCATGGGGCTAGACACCAAGGGTATCGATGTGATATTGGGAATGGAGACCCTTGTTAGATGGGGTGTCAGGATTGACTGTGCTCAGAGGACTATCCACTTGTCAGCACCGGATGGACAGGAGGTCACAGTCAGTGCTTCGGAGCCTTCTGGAATTCTTTGTCAGATGGAGGCTAGACCCACGGATGATATTCGCGTGGTGTCTGAATTCCCGAATGTCTTTCCGGATGATTTGCCAGGTATGCCGCCTGATCGCGACATTGAGTTTTCTATTGATCTCTTACCTGGCACAGCTCCTATTGCTAAGCGGCCCTATCGTATGGCACCCATCGAGCATGAGGAAATTAAGAAGACTGTCGATGAGTTGCTAGCCAAGGGCTATATCCGTCGTAGTTTCTCTCCTTGGGCTTTTCCTGTATTGCTTGTAGAGAAGAAGGATGGCGCGAAGAGAATATGCGTCGATTATCGGGATCTGAATGCAGTCACCATCAAGAACAAGCATCCATTGCCTCGCATTGAGGATCTCTTTGATCAGCTTCAGGGTGCTTGTGTATTCTCGAAGATTGATCTGTGTTCGGGTTATCACCAGCTGAAGATTTGTCCTGAGGATATTCCGAAGACGGCATTCACCTGCAAGTATGGGCTATACGAGTATACGGTCATGTCCTTTGGTTTGACCAATGCTCCGGCTTTCTTCATGCATCTGATGAACAAAGTTTTCATGGATTATCTGGACACCTTTGTGGTGGTATTCATTGATGATATCCTGGTATATTCCAAGTCAGAGGCAGAGCATGAGAAACATCTGAGTCTTGTGTTGTAGAGGCTCAGAGAGCACAAGCTGTATGCCAAGCTCAGCAAGTGCGAATTCTGGATTGACGAGGTCCCATTCCTCGGTCATGTCATCTCCAAGGGAGGTATTGCTGTGGACCCCGGGAAGGTGAAGGATGTGCTTGACTGGGTGGAACCACAGACGGTGAAGGAAGTCCGCTCTTTTCTGGGCTTAGCAGGATATTATTGGAGGTTCATTGAGAATTTCTCCAAGATTGCGAAGCCTTTGACTTCCTTGCTAGAGAAGGGTGTGGACTTCTCTTGGACTGATGAGCGTCAGAAGGCCTTCGAGGAGCTGAAGAAGAGGTTGACTACGGCACCAGTCCTTACTCTGCCAGACCAGAGCAAGAGGTTCACAGTGTATTGTGATGCTTCGAGGGATGGTCTTGGTTGCGTCCAGATGCAGGAAGGCAGAGTGATAGCTTATGCCTCGCGACAGTTGCGCCGGCACGAGCTAAATTATCCCACACATGATCTGGAGTTAGTCGCAGTTGTGCTTGCTCTGAAGATATGGAGGCATTACTTGTTTGGGCAAAGGTGTGATATTTACACCGATCACAAGAGCCTCAAGTACATTTTCACTCAGAATGAGCTGAACATGCGGCAGAGAAGATGGCTAGAGTTGGTCAAGGATTATGACCTGGAGATTCACTATAATCCGGGCAAGGCCAATGTTGTAGCGGATGCTCTGAGTAGGAAGAGCTATGTTAACATGGCCATGGCTTTTCGGATGCCTCAGGAGTTATGCGAGGAATTTGAGCAGTTGAGTCTGGGTTTCTTGCATCACACCTCGAGTGCATCATTCAAGGCAGAACCCACTCTAGAGGCGGAGATCAGGCAGCATCAGAAAGATGATAAGAAGCTGCAAGAGATCCGTGAACTGCTCAAGGTTGGCAAGGCACCTCATTTCAGAGAAGATGATCAGGGTACCTTGTGGTACAAGGGTAGGATATGTGTGCCAGATGTAGCGGATCTCAGGAAGCTGAACTGTCACACCCGGTTTTTAAAGACAAAACCGAATGCATAACTATATGTATGCCAGGATCAAGTTCTATACATATAGTGACTTCATCAGTGAATAATCAGCAACAGTATCACGAAAAGAGAATTAAAAGACTATAAAGATTATCAGAGTTATACAGCTTATCCTGAAAACGAAGACTCCAAACTTCACAGGCAATCAACCGGGGGTTGCGCTAGCCTAGAACTCAGCATCATCTTCAAAAGACTTCACATCACTTTCTTCTCTGAGCAGCAATTATAACAAGCGTGAGTACACTTATGGTTGGTACTCAGCAAGTGTTGGGAATTATATGACATGAAGGCCAATCAAGGAAAGGCTTACTGGCTTACTGCGATAAGCAATTTTAGTTGGTCAAGTTTTATTAGCACCTGATTACTAAGGTATAAGTTCATACCAAAACCCGCATTAAAAGAAATAGAAGAGATACAACATAAGCATAACCATAACCACAACCATAACCATGGTCCACGATTTAATTCATCTTCAAGTTCTATTATCATGTGAGGGTCCAAGCCGCTCTTAACCGTGAGCACGGCTGATATATCAGTTTTCACTCTGCAGAGGTTGTACACTTTACCCACAATTCGTGTCTCCCGATTTGCCCGAGGTAGCTAGCCTCTTAAACACTTCTGAGGTGAGTGGCAAGGGATTCACTACGAGGCCTTTACAAAGATTCCCTAACTTATGATAGTCCGCTGAGGTTTCAAGTCAAAGCGGTCATAACTCTCCCTAATGAGGCAGACGCCTTACCCAGGACCATATCATACCCTCAAGAGGACCGAGCTATACCCCGACGATGCAACCCCTCTTGCCCTTTCGGTAAGATTATCATAAGCTAGAGTCTCTAATTAATTAGCCAAGACCAGAGCCATATAGTATTGTGGTTGCACTGTTTTCCTGGGTGGTTCTCCATGTTCCGATTAAACATATAATCTTGTGATTAACAATACAAAGAGCATGAACATGGATAAAACAGGTGTAACATCATCATTGTTGTCATCATGATTATAAATTATTCCCAAACCGAAACCAGTCATAGCGACTAAGCAATAGCTACCCAACAATAAAGATAAAACCCAGGTTGACAAGGAATGATCATAAAGACTAGGCATATCCTTAATTAGGATCCATCAAAATTAGGACACATGCATGCATATAAAGAAAATGTTGTATTTATTGTGATTATTAGGACAAAAGCATGATCAAGGAAACACTTGCCTTTCTTTTAGAGAATAGCTGCTCAGAATCTTCAACTCTTGTTCTTGAAACTCTATATCTTCAAAGCTCTTGGATCACGCTCCTTCTAACGTCACACAAGCAACGGGCCCAAAACATACAAGCAAGCAAGCAACCAAGAACGACTAAGAACAGATACAGCAAACAAAAGGAAAGCTTTAAAAGAGCAAACTAAAGGATAAGGCTCGCTGCTACGGTCACGAGAAAGAAAGAAACGCGGAAAACGGAGCTAGGGTTGAAAAGATACATTTATCGGGAGATTTATATTAAAAAGAAATAAAGAACTATAGGCTTTCATTTATTTTAATTTAGAAAACCAATGTAAAAGATATTCAAAAGAGAATATCCCTAATTATAATTAACTCATATTATATTTGCATTTATAAAGACGAAGTAGAACTTAGTCAAATTTTATATACAATTCTCTGTGTACAAATTACACTAATTAAATAATTAATTAGAAAAGAAAACTTATGAGAACATCTAAACGCATAACCTTATGATTCGAGTTGAACTATACAAATTAAATTACAAACACATTTAAGTTGATATTAATTGAGTTAACATTACTTATGAAAACCGGAGAAAAGACTTAATTGGATTTTATTTCGGAAAACTAGATGAGAGGATATTATTCAAATTAAATTGATATTTAATTTTAAAAACAGGAATTACGGCACAACAATGCT
Source organism: Panicum hallii (assembly GCF_002211085.1). Taxonomy (NCBI): domain Eukaryota; kingdom Viridiplantae; phylum Streptophyta; class Magnoliopsida; order Poales; family Poaceae; genus Panicum; species Panicum hallii. The sequence goes on along the minus strand of NC_038045.1, from coordinate 11,520,770 downwards.
ACTAAACGATAGCTTAGGGTTTTAGAAGACTAACGCAAAAGGAACGGATCAAAACGGATCTAAAACGCGGAAACTACGCATAAAACAGCGCTGCAGGGACCTATACGCAATTAACTATAGACTTCAAGGGTTCGCTGAAAAGAAATACAAGACACAGAAAATAGTGCTTGCAAAACAGGAAAAGATTAGGGTTAGATCTGAAAAATTCCATGGTGGGGCTGGATTGAAAAGATGGAAAAGATCTAGGGGTTTTCTGCAATTTTTGCTAGACATAGAAAATTTACACGATAATTATAGAATCTTCCAGGGACCTAATTGTGAAAAGCTTGAAACAGGCAGCAATGGTGACCGGCGGGTACTGTAGCTCAAATTCCCGTCGATTTTGGGCACGGGAGATCGCGGGAAGCGGGGCAAATGAAAGAGGACGACGAGGGGATTCCGTTCCATACCTTACTTACCACGGGGATGCATCGTAGAGATCGAATTTCGTGGAGGAAGATGTGACGGCTGTCTGTTCTGTTCTGTGCGGTCTCTGTTCCGTTCATGCCAGCACTGGACAGGGGGAAGGGCGTGGCACGGTGCAAGGAGGAGGCAGTCAAGGGCTTGGGCGCCTGGGGGCTGGGCAGAGCTGGCGCACAGGGGGGGCTGGAGACGTTCTGATGGTGACGCCCTGGGCAGGGGCGGCGCTGGGCAGGCCTAGCGCACGAGATGCAGAAAGATGGCATCCTGATGGCGGCCTGCTCTGGTGGCGGCGGTACTGCAGCTGAAGGAGGGCGATGCAGGGGCACGGCGGCGCCCTGGGGAGGGGCGCGCGGGGCAGGGGCGCAGGTGTGCACGAGGCATTGGCAGGAGAGGGAGCAGGACGGCGATGGCGCGGTTCAGGCAGCAGAACAAAGAGCCGACGCTGGGCGATGCAGGAAGGGGCGACGAGGGGGCCGGCAGGGGGTGCAGCAGCGTTGCGGCAGGAGACGCACGGAAGGGCGACGATGCTCCTGGTGGCCGGCGGCAGCATCTGTTCGTGGATGTGCAGGAGGAGGGAGAGCAGGAGCGCGAGGGAAATCTAGGGCCGGCTACGTGCGGCCCAGGGATGCGATGCAGAGGGTAGGGTTACACAAGAATTTATAGGGCACGCAGGAGCTGACGTAGGGGAGAAAAATTAGGGCCGGCTACTGGAGAAACAGATGGTGCAAGACATATTTAAATAGGCCTGCAGATATCATGCTGGACTCCAACTCGAAAGAGGGTAAGGACACGGCGGCGCATCGGGCTGGGACTCGTTCTTGAGTCCGGATTGCTCACGGGAGACGGGATTGGACCGACCAGCGGGTCCCACAATTTAACGAGCAAAAAGAGAGGATAGAAGAGGTAACGGAAAGATGGAATGAGAACGGCCAAGCGAGTTCGATTATGGGCCGAAATAGGATCGGGTGAGGGCTGAACACGAAAATGAGCTGACAGAGCGGGTTGAATGTGAACGAGTTATTCAGGAGCGCGGAAAAGAGAAGGAAGGGATCAAGCTGAGTCATTGGGGCTGACGGCGATCGAACATCATCGGAAAAATACCGAAGACGAGCCACGAGACGTCGTTTTCTAGCATGACTTGATCGGGGGAAACGGTTAGAGGATCGGGAGCTCGACGGGACATATTAAGGATTCGAAGAAGACAAGATTAAAAGGATGTACAACAAAATATGACTCGGTCCAGCTATGATGAGAATCAAAATAGAAATACTTTCCAGAACATATTTGTAAGTTCAAAATAAATCTGGAAAAGTCCAGATAAATATTTCAAACCAAGAAAAATATATCCGGAAGAATCCCAAAATTTTCCAAGGAAAATCGGGAGGTAAATTTAGGACATGAGGAATCCAAATAGAATATTTGGGACTAATGAAAAAGAATTTTAGAGCTTTCCAAATAAATAAATAAAAAGATCTAGCTCTAGGATAAATAGAATAATTGCCAGAAAAACCTTTAAAATTCTCGAAAAATCCTATTGATAGATGAACATATTGTAAGAGATAGTCACATCCTAAAATTAAATATTTTAGGGTGTGACAGAACTACCCCCCTTAAACAGAATCTCATCCCGAGATTCGCAAGGGCTGGTGACAAGGACAAGGGTTAGGGCAAAAAGATTTCATCAAGGAGGCGACAAGATAATGAAATGGGTATCGAGAAAGTGAGAGAGTTTAGATTGGGATCTTCACTTGCTTTCAGCTGGATTGAGCAGAAGGCGTTGACGAGAGATTCACAAGGGCTGGTGATTGGAAGGGGAGATAGAACACAAAGTTTTTTTTAAGGAGTAAGACAAGATGGCAAGATGGGTAACAAGAAAAGAAGGGACGATGATTGGGTATTCTTCACATGCTTCCAAGCAGATGGGTTGACAAGGGATTTACAAAATCTTGTGGTTGCAAGGAGGTGATAAGGTAACAAGATGGGTAACAAGAAAGAGAGAAACGGATTTGGGTCTTCTGTGCTAACTTTTGCTAAGGAGCAAGAAGACAGCGTACACGAGAGATTCGTAAAGTCTAGAGATAGAAAGGAGAGATAAGGCAAAGAGCTTCTGACAAGGAGTAAAGCGATATGATTAAATGGGTATCGAGATAAAAGGATGGAATTTGGGTTTGGGTCTTTTCTGCTGGCTTATGCTTTGGAACGTGAGGATATCGTGGTTGAGAAAACTAAGGGAGAAATGATGTCATTGCAGGCACAAGTCCCACAACACATCAACAAGCAAAAATAAGGAGTCTAAGCAATCAAGAGCAAAACAACAAACATTACAAGCACACCAAAACAAACTATCAAACAACCGAAACTAGCGTTTTACAACTGATAAGGGAACCTCTTAAGTATGGGTCATATCCTAAATCTTCAGCATTCTTGATGTAGGCATCTCTCTAAGCTTGTCTGGCGGAACATTGACTTCTTGCGTGTAACGCCTAAGAGTCCAGTGTAGTCTTCAGTTGCTCTAGCTTGACTTCTTGTAGTAGATGATTACTTCCATTCTTCGGGGTACAAGGTCGGACAGTCTAGCGTTTGTAACAAGAGGAGAGGAGAAATAAAATAAATCCACTTGGAATAGAAGACAAGGGGATTTCCAAAGTGGCCAAACTTGAAATCAAGGAGGAGGTAAATTGGAACAAATGGATACAAGATAACCAATGCCATGGAGGGTACAAGCACACAAGGGAAATTGTGAGATGTAAAAGCAATGAAAATGAAGGAATAAAAGAAAAGAATACAGAGTTAGATAAAAGCAACATCAAGGGTGAGATAAATTAAGAAGGATGAGGAATAAACAACAAGAGGGTCAAGGATATGGTAAAATATAACTTTTATGTCAGAATAGATCATAGAAAACGACCATTGCTATCTAGGCTGGTGTCCTACGGTCGACACAGCTCTGATACCACCTCTGTCACACCCGGTTTTTAAAGACAAAATTGAATGCATAACTATATGTATGCCAGGATCAAGTTCCATACATATAGTGACTTCATCAGTGAATAATCAGCAATAGTATCACGAAAAGAGAACTAAAAGACTATAAAGATTATCAGAGTTATACAGCTTATCCTGGAAACGAAGACTCCAAACTTCACAGGCAATCAACCGGGGGTTGTGCTGGCCTAGAACTCAGCATCATCTTCAAAAGACTTCACATCACTTTCTTCTCTGAGCAGCAATTATAACAAGCGTGAGTACACTTATGGTTGGTACTCAGCAAGTGTTGGGAATTATATGACATGAAGGCCAATCAAGGAAAGGCTTACTGGCTTACTGCGATAAGCAATTTTAGTTGGTCAAGTTTTATTAGCACCTGATTACTAAGGTATAAGTTCATACCAAAACCCGCATTAAAAGAAATAGAAGAGACACAACATAAGCATAACCATAACCACAACCATAACCATGGTCCACGATTTAATTCATCTTCAAGTTCTATTATCATGTGAGGGTCCAAGCCGCTCTTAACCGTGAGCACGGCTGATATATCAGTTTTCACTCTGCAGAGGTTGTACACTTTACCCACAATTCGTGTCTCCCGATTTGCCCGAGGTAGCTAGCCTCTTAAACACTTCCGAGGTGAGTGGCAAGGGATTCACTACGAGGCCTTTACAAAGATTCCCTAACTTATGATAGTCCGCTGAGGTTTCAAGTCAAAGCGGTCATAACTCTCCCTAATGAGGCAGACGCCTTACCCAGGACCATATCATACCCTCAAGAGGACCGAGCTATACCCCGACGATGCAACCCCTCTTGCCCTTTCGGTAAGATTATCATAAGCTAGAGTCTCTAATTAATTAGCCAAGACCAGAGCCATATAGTATTGTGGTTGCACTGTTTTCCTTGGTGGTTCTCCATGTTCCGATTAAACATATAATCTTGTGATTAACAATACAAAGAGCATGAACATGGATAAAATAGGTGTAACATCATCATTGTTGTCATCATGATTATAAATTATTACCAAACCGAAACCAGTTATAGCGACTAAGCAATAGCTACCCAACAATAAAGATAAAACCCAGGTTGACAAGGAATGATCATAAAGACTAGACATATCCTTAATTAGGATCCATCAAAATTAGGACACATGCATGCATATAAAGAAAATGTTGTATTTATTGTAATTATTAGGACAAAAGCATGATCAAGGAAACACTTGCCTTTCTTTTAGAGAATAGCTGCTCAGAGTCTTCAACTCTTGTTCTTGAAACTCTATATCTTCAAAGCTCTTGGATCACGCTCCTTCTAACGTCACACAAGCAACGGGCCCAAAACATACAAGCAAGCAAACAAACAAGAACGACTAAGAACAGATACAGCAAACAAAAGGAAAGCTTTAAAAGAGCAAACTAAAGGATAAGGCTCGCTGCTACGGTCACGAGAAAGAAAGAAACGCGGAAAACGGAGCTAGGGTTGAAAAGATACAGCTATCGGGAGATTTATATTAAAAAGAAATAAAGAACTATAGGCTTTCATTTATTTTAATTTAGAAAACCAATGTAAAAGATATTCAAAAGAGAATATCCCTAATTATAATTAACTCATATTATATTTGCATTTATAAAGACGAAGTAGAACTTAGTCAAATTTTATATACAATTCTCTGTGTACAAATTACACTAATTAAATAATTAATTAGAAAAGAAAACTTGTGAGAACATCTAAACGCATAACCTTATGATTCGAGTTGAACTATACAAATTAAATTGCAAACACATTTAAGTTGATATTAATTGAGTTAACATTACTTATGAAAACCGGAGAAAAGACTTAATTGGATTTTATTTCGGAAAACTAGATGAGAGGATATTATTCAAATTAAATTGATATTTAATTTTAAAAACAGGAATTATGGCACAACAACGCTACTAAACGATAGGTTAGGGTTTTAGAAGACTAACGCAAAAGGAACGGATCGAAACGGATCTAAAACGCGGAAACTACGCATAAAACAGTGCTGCAGGGACCTATACGCAATTAACTATAGACTTCAAGGGTTAGCTGAAAAGAAATACAAGACACAGAAAATAGTGCTTGCAAAACAGGAAAAGATTAGGGTTAGATCTGAAAAATTCCATGGTGGGGCTGGATTGAAAACATGGAAAAGATCTAGGGGTTTTCTGCAATTTTCGCTAGACATAGAAAATTTACACGATAATTACAGAATCTTCCAGGGACCTTATTGTGAAAAGCTTGAAACAGGCAGCAATGGTGACCGGCGGGTACTGTAGCTCAAATTCTCGTCGATTTTGGGCACGGGAGATCGCGGGAAGCGGGGCGAATGAAAGAGGACGACGAGGGGATTCCGTTCCATACCTTACTTACCACGGGGATGCATCGTAGAGATCGAATTTCGCGGAGGAAGATGCGACGGCTGTCTGTTCTGTTCTGTGCGGTCTCTGTTCCGTTCATGCCAGCACTGGACAGGGGTGGCGCGGCAGGGGGAAGGGCGTGGCGCGGTGCAAGGAGGAGGCGGTCAAGGGCTTGGGCGCCTGGGGGCTGGGCAGAGCTGGCGCACAGGGGGGGCTGGAGACGTTCTGATGTTGACGCCCTGGGCAGGGGCAGCGCTGGGCAGGCCTAGCGCACGAGATGCAGAAAGATGGCATCCTGATGGCGGCCTGCTCTGGTGGCGGCGGTACTGCAGCTGAAGGAGGGCGATGCAGGGGCACGACGGCGCCCTGGGCAGGGGCACGCGGGGCAGGGGCGCAGGTGTGCACGAGGCATAGGCAGGAGAGGGAGCAGGACGGCGATGGCGCGGTTCAGGCAGCAGAACGAAGAGCCGACGCTGGGCGATGCAGGAAGGGGCGACGAGGGGGCCGGCAGAGGGGGTGCAGCAGGAGACGCACGGAAGGGCGACGATGCTCCTGGTGGCCGGCGGCAGCATCTGTTCGTGGATGTGCAGGAGGAGGGAGAGCAGGAGCGCGAGGGAAATCTAGGGCTGGCTACGTGCGGCGCAGGGATGCGATGCAGAGGGTAGGGTTACGCAAGAATTTATAGGGCACGCAGGAGCCGACGTAGGGGAGAAAAATTAGGGCTGGCTACTGGAGAAACAGATGGTGCAAGATATATTTAAATAGGCCTGCAGATATCATGCTGGACTCCAACTCGAACGAGGGTAAGGACACGGCGGCGCATCGGGCTGGGACTCATTCTTGAGTCTGGATTGCTCACGGGAGATGGGATTGGACCGACCAGCGGGTCCCACAATTTAACGAGCAAAAAGAGAGGATAGAAGAGGTAACGGAAAGATGGAATGAGAATGGCCAAGCGAGTTCGATTATGGGCCGAAATAGGATCGGTTGAGGGCTGAACACGAAAACGAGCTGACAGAGCGGGTTGAATGTGAACGAGTTATTCAGGAGCGCGGAAAAGAGAAGGAAGGGATCAAGCCGAGTCATTGGGGCTGACGGCGATCGAACATCATCGGAAAAATACCAAAGACGAGCCACGAGATGTCGTTTTCAAGCATGACTTGATCGGGGGAAACGGTTAGAGGATCGGGAGCTCGACGGGACATATTAAGGATTCGAAGAAGACAAGATTAAAAGGATGTACAACAAAATAAGACTCGGTCCAGCTATGATGAGAATCAAAATAGAAATACTTTCCAGAACATATTTTTAAGTTCAAAATAAATCTGGAAAAGTCCAGATAAATATTTCAAACCAAGAAAAATATATCCGGAAGAATCCCAAAATTTTCCAAGGAAAATCGGGAGGTAAATTTAGGACATGAGGAATCCAAATAGAATATTTGGGACCAATGAAAAAGAATTTTAGAGCTTTCCAAATAAATAAAAAAAGATCTAGCTCTAGGATAAATAGAATAATTGCCAGAAAAACCTTTAAAATTCTCGGAAAATCCTATTGATAGATGAACATATTGTAAGAGATAGTCACATCCTAAAATTAAATATTTTAGGGTGTGACATGAACTTGAGCGAGGCTCATGATACGGCGTATTCCATTCATCCAGGCAGCACGAAGATGTATTATGACCTCAAGGAACGATTCTGGTGGTATGGAATGAAGCGTTCCGTTGCGGAATACGTGGCTATCTGTGACACTTGTCAGCGTGTCAAGGCAGAGCATCAGAGACCAGCAGGTCTGTTGCAACCGTTGAAGATTCCAGAGTGGAAATGGGAAGAGATCACTATGGATTTCATTGTGGGATTGCCTCGTACCTAGAAAGGGTACAACTCCATATGGGTAGTAGTGGATCGGTTGACGAAGGTTGCTCACTTCATTCCGGTGAACACTACTTACTCCGGCGCTAGACTCGCATAGTTGTACATCTCCAGGATCATCTGTCTGCATGGTGTTCCAAAGAAGATCATATCTGACCGAGGATCTCAGTTCACTTCACGGTTCTGGGAGCAGTTGCATGATTCGCTGGATACGAAACTACGCTTTAGTACAGCTTATCATCCTCAGACAGATGGGCAGACAGAGAGAACCAACCAAGTGTTGGAGGATATGCTTCGAGCCTGCGCTATTCAGTATAGTACCAGCTGGGATAAATCTGCCGTATTCAGAGTTTTCATACAACAACAGCTATCAGGCCAGTCTGAAGAAATCTCCTTTCGAGGCCCTGTATGGTCGAAAGTGCAGGACTCCATTATATTGGGATCAGATTGGCGAGAGGCAGGTGTTTGGCCCAGATATTGTTGAGGAGGCAGAACAGCTGGTACAACAGGTGCGCGAGAACCTGAGGGTCGCACAGACTCGTCAGAAGAGCTACGCGGATGTTCGTCGCGAGATCTGACCTTTGCAGTGGGTGATCATGTGTATCTGAAGGTCTCGCCGATGAGGGGAATTCGCAGGTTTAATGTGAGAGGGAAGCTAGCCCCTCGATACATTGGTCCGTTCAAGGTGTTGGAACGGAAAGGTGAGGTGGCATACCACTTGGAGTTGCCTCCCAACCTCTCAGGAGTGCACGATGTGTTTCATGTATCCCAGCTGAAGAAGTGCCTAAGAGTGCCGGAAGAGCAAGCACCATTGGAAGGGTTGGAAGTACAGGAGGATCTGACCTTCACCGAGCATCCAGTGAAGATTCTGGAGACGTCTAAGAGAGTTACTAGGAACAAGTAGATCAAGATGTGCCGTGTTCAGTGGAGTCATCACACCGAGGAGGAGGCTACCTGGGAGCGAGAGGATGAGCTGAGGAAGACATACCCCAATCTCTTTGCTAGCTAGCCTATCTGAATCTCGGGACGAGATTCCTGTAAGGGGGGTGGGTTTGTAACACCTTAAGGTAAAATTTTGAGATTTATAATGAATTTAATTGGGCTCTAGTAATTTTCTAAGGATTTATTTTGCCTAGCTTGCATTTATTTATAATTTAATTCATAAAGAATTAAAATTTATTTTAGGTTCAACATGTTTGTGGATTCATGCTGGTGAATAAGTTTTATTTGGTTGAGTGCATAGGAGTTGAATTCAAATTTGAGTTGAATTCAAATAGAATCGAGTTGGTTTGAAAAAGAAAAGGGAGGAAACAGGAAAGTAGGTTAGTCATTCCTTCTTTTCTCTCAGTCATTTCTTCTTTTCTCAGTCATTTCCATTCTTTTCTCAGTCATTCCTGTGCTTTTCTCAGTCATTTCCGCAGCTCTCTCTTCTGGTAGTCCGGTCCCACCTGTCGGTGACCATCTCCTTCCTTCCCTTCTTCTTCCCCATGCCGGCTCCCTCTGTTCCGCCCCGCCGTGCCATCACTGCACGTGGCCCCGCTCCACCCCGTACCCGAACACGAGCCCATCGGCCAGTCTCCCGTGCGCGCCCTCCTTCTAGAAGCTTCTTTCCCCGAGCCGAATCGCGCAGGGCGGTTGCACGATCCGCTTCTCCCGCGCGGATCATGACCGCAATCCCCACCGGGGCACGCACGCCCAAACCACCGGCCTCTTCCTTAATTGGCCCCTGTAACCCTTCCCTTAAACCGTCCTTGTGCCCTACCACCGCACTGCAGCCACCCCAAATCCCCAGCACCACCGGCATCTTGCTCCACCGTGCAGCACCTCTGCTCCGTCGTGGGCCAGCCGCTCCGGTGCATCCTAGCTCCGACCAAGGCTCGCAGCAGCTTCGCCGTCCTGCCAGGAAGCTCCCCGAGGCTTCCACTCTCGACCCCGAGCCCTGCCCGCGTCGGTATCGAGCCCGAGGACCGCCGCCGGTATCCTGCTCCGCCCTTGCGATTCCTCGCCGCCGGTGATCCCCGGACCTCCCTAACCCCCGTAGGACCTTCGCAGGATCTCCACGAGTCGACCCACGGTGACCAGAAGCCTGGAGCGCCACTGCATCGACCTTCCCGCGAAGCCCGACCTGTCTCCGCCGCCGGCCATTTTCGACGGTCACCCTCCGCCGTACCTAACCCACCTCAAGCCCTCGGTGAGCACCACATCATCCTCCTGGTCATCTTGCGCTAGATGTCGTGGACCAAGGCTCGCTCTTGTAGCTAGAATGCGCGCGCCGGCGATGCGCCGCCGTGCCGATCCACCCCCGTCGTCGTGCGCGCCACCTGAGACCTCCCCGAGCCCCGCAGTAACCCTAGGCGGATTACCCATGTCGCGTAGGCCATCCCAGACCCGAGCTCGAGTAGTTTTGACCCTTGGAGCATCGGATTTGAGGAGCTCCGGCGAGCCCGAGCCGCGCGCCGCCGCGGGAGTCAAATTCCGGTGACCGCCCCGCCGTCCCCGCGAGCCCAACCAGATCGGACCGGTCCGATCCTGATCGGACCATCCGAACCCCCACCGTGCAGAGCGGACCGTCCGAACTAGATTGGGTCCGAACCGTTCGATCCAGATCCGACAGCCCAGATTAGAAGATACCCCTTCAGCCATGGTAGTTTTGTTAAAGAGCCCATGAGCTTCCTTGGAATCAACCCGCAGTCCACCTCCGTTCAAAGATAATTCCAGTTAAGCCCTATTTTTGCACCGAAGCCCCTGAGCTTTCCAGAAATAGGGTCCGCCATCCCTGGAGCGTAGTTCTACACGTTAGACCCTGTGTCTATAGTTTAATTACATCTAGGTCACTAGTTTTTGCCTAGAAACCCCCTGGAAGTTCTGTTTTCTCGCAGAAAAGCCCCTGGACCTTGTTTTAGCTCTAGATTCCGCGTCTTAGCCCCGTTTTAGGTGGTTTTTGCGCTCACGCGATTGTTGTAACGCGTGGAACAGTTCTACCATGGTTTTGTGTGCTGTTTTTATGTAATGTTGTACTGTTTCTTATCTTTTGTTTTTGTTTGCATGAATGTGTATGTGACAGTTCATGTACTACAATGCTAGACATATATTTTGTTAGTGTGAAGTATGTGTTTGTAAGTGTAAAGCTTGTATGTGTTTATGTGAAGCTTTTGAAAATTTAAAAGTGCAAGTAAAAAGGGTATTTTTGTAATTATAGAAAAACCTAGGGTTGTTTTTGCAAAATATATTTGGATGGGAGGTAATTACAAAATAAGTGAAGGGTAGTTTTGCAAATATGTTTTTCTTACTTTATGTCTTGTAAAAAAATATTTATTTATTTATCCAAAAGTTTCATTTGAAATGTGTGTGTTGAATTGTGTAAAAGTTTGGGTAAAATGGTGAAAATAAGGGTATTTGTGTAAATTTTATAAAAGTATAAGTCTTTTTATGCAAGTATTTGATTTACAAAAGTAACTTTAAAATTACTCAGGACTAAAGTGTAAAAGATGCAAGTCATTATGACATGTCTATCCAATCATTATGACGTATCTATCCCGTCATCATGACATGTCATAAATTCTTACATTTAGGTCCTGAATTTTATAAAGTTTCACTCATCAGGACAAAAGCAATTCAAATCCAACTTCTGTTCAAAATTTCCCATGTAAAGATATAAGTTTTGAGTTTTTGAACTTGGGCCCTAAAGCAATGTTGTAGAGTTTGAAAAACTCTCCAACTTTCATTTTGGGCATTTCTCCATTAGGGTTTTAAATCAATGGGAAATTTTGCTTTACAGACAGGTCCCTATAACTTTCTGAAATTGCATATAAGTCCTTGGGGAATTTCATTCCTCCTTCTTCTCTGTTCTTCCTCTCTCTCTCCCTTATCCTCTTCTGGCATCTCTATCTCTCGCGGGCGGTGCCTCTGTCCTGGGGTACTTCCCCTGCCTTCCTTCCTCTTCTCCACCAAGCAAGCGGCGGCTGGCGTGCGGGGAGCTCCTGCCCCAGCGGTAGCAGGTGGCTCGGGCTCCAGGCGGCGCCAGAGCGAGGCAGGCGCTCACGCGGCGCGGGCGAGCCCGAGGCGGCGGCGCAAGGCGCCGGGCGGGCGGTTGCGGCTTGGCGCGGAGGCCGGCGGCGCTGGCGGGCGGCTCGGGTGCGGCACGGGCGCGGGAGCTGGCGCGGCTGGGGCGGCCGCGGCTCGGCGTGGTGGTGGAGCGGCGGCGCGCGCGAGCGGGAGCTGGAGCGCGGGCGCCGGGCGCGCGCGGGAGCTGGAGCGGCAGCGCGCAGGGGCGAGCGCAGGGCGGCTCAGGCGCGCGTGAGCTAGCGGCGGGTGGGCGAACGGTGCCAGAGCAGGAGCGGCGTGAGCAGGCGGTGCTGGAGTGGGTGGCCCCGGGAGAGCTGAGCGCTGGGCGGACCATCGGCGCGGCGCAGGCACGCGAGGTGCGGGAGTGGGCGCGAAGGTTGTGGCGCGCGTGCCGAGCGAGCTGGTGGCGGCGTGTGCTGGCATGGCGCGGTGTGGATGCGCACAGGCGCGGTGCAGGAGCGGGTCCGGCAGTGCGGGCCATGGCGCGCTGCTGGACAAGATCGTGCGTGAGCTGCAGGGAAGCTCCAGTGGCCATGGTTGAAGTTAGTTAGGGAAGTGGTGTGCGTGGCGCTGATCTGCATGGGTGAGGCCGTGTTGTCCGGACGAGCGAGTGGCTCATGGCGACGTCGAGCGGGTCCTGCGGATCATGGCATGGAGGCCAGCTCCTGGCCGTCATTGCGGCCGGGGTGTTCATCGCTGGAATTACTGTGCATCTCCTTCCTTGCGTTCGTGCGCGAGTGATCAGGAGAGGGAGAGTTCCTGGCTGTGCCAACATGTTTCCCTCACGCAAGCACAATAGCAGCACAATGACGACGATGACCCCACATCCGGCGAACCCGTCGTGTCCCTCGCCACGACTGCACCGAGTTGCAGCAGATGGAACTCGCCATCACCAGTCATCCCGACACCGCCGATCACTTGCTGGATAATAATCACACTAACCAGGAGCTGTTCCCGAACTTCGTCGCCATCGCATCTGAGGACTAGCTGCAAGGTGAAACCAAGTTGTTACCTTCCTCACCCATAACTTGTTCGATGATATGCCTAGGCCATGCTACTGTCCGGCGCCGCTGTTCCTGACAAGCTAAACTGCAAGCCGCCATCACCGCCGGTGAGAAACCGAGGGCCTCTCTGCGAAACTCTTTTATTAATTCATGTGTGCAAAGCAGCTAACTTGTAAAATTTGTAGGAAATTGTAGAAAAATCATAAAAATACCAAACTAGTTTTGTTTGAATCCTTAAGTTATCCTCGACTACTTTTATATAGAAAGTTTAAGCTCTGTGTGTGTAATTTTTGATGTAAATTAAATACTAGGAATTAAGTGTTTTAATTGTATCTCGTGTTATGTGCATGTGTTGTGGCTGATTTTCGGAACTTAGGTTGTATGTGATGCAATGTTTAGATTTTATTAAGGATATTTCTATTAATAATTATATCTGAAATTTATACTCTAACTTCCTTTTCGCATGCGTAACCCATAGTAAAAATATTAGGCTTAATATTAGGCTATATACTAAATTATGAAGTTATGCTTATTTTCAAAGAAAATTCATGAACAATAGCTCTAGTTCATGAAAAATTATGAGAATATTTTGAGGTGTTATTCCTGAGTAGTGTAATATGTTCATAAATTCTCAACTTATGATCAAGTGTAGGACAATAAAAATAAATAGAACTTGATATAATAATACTATATTCCTAGTTAATCAAAGTAGGTCCATAATTAATGATAACCTAGAGTTATTAAAGATAATTAGCTAGTCAAATAAATAAAGTTATCGAATGTAATTAGTGTGATTAAGTAAGATAACCAAACATGCTACTTAATGTAGTTAATTTAAATGTTTGGCGTAAACGACCATGTTACCTAATGTAACTAGGAGGTTTACTTAATACTCAATAAATAATTGCCCAGTAAAAGAATGAATGATATGATTGGTAAATAGAATGTTGTTTGTTTTGCATTATTGATAAGTCTGGTAGTATTAGCTTATAATTTAGTGGTATTAAACCAATTTACCTAAAAAGTATGTATTACAACTTGTATGCCATATTGATGTGATAGATCTGTGTGATGTTTAGTAATCCCTTTCACACGAGTGCTCATGCCTTTGCCCTGGTCTTGATTGCAATCTTGTTAGAGCCCCTTTCTATATAAAGATCCTAGTTATGCCTTGTGTATCGACTGCTTAGTCAATACACCTTTGTGCTGTGCTTCAGTAATCGACTACTAGCTCAGCCAATTTTTTTTTGATAGACATGACCCTATCGGGCATATGCCTTTTTGGCTGCGGGTCTATAGGACCTCCATGGGCTATATGCTTACCAACCACACGCCTTCTTTAGCTGCACATCTATCGGCACAAACCTATTAACCACATCCTCTTTAGTTTAGTTCCGCACTTGTGGTTCCATCAGCCTAGACCAAGTGTAGTGTTCTGTTCCGCCTAGTTCTTGTAACAGGTCTAACTCAGATAACCCCATCGGCTGTACATCACTCAATTGTTGTTCTGACGTAATCAAGCCGATGCAACCACACCTAGTTACCTAGGATAACACTTAAGCACATCTTAGTTAAGACACCGCTGCTTTAGGAATCACCTTCTGCTAACGTAATCGATGCTTTCATCGATTAATTAGGAATTCGATGCACCTATCAATCGGCTACACAAGCCAAAGTACACAACCTTAGATCAGTAAGATAGCACAGTAGACACGCCTTTGTTAGACACGACCAAAGCACATCAATCGGCTAAACCTGATGCACCCTCGTCGAATAAGGCAAGCCGATACACCAACCAATTAGATAGATCAGAAACATGCTGATAATCCAATCGGCAAAATCCTCTCTTTCTCTATCCTTGAAGTATTATACCTTCAACGTTCCACTCCATATCAGCCGATTTAACCTCAGGTGAATCAAATCAGCTAATCTTTTCTACCCATATACCGAGATTGCTCCTACTGATTTCTCTTTCAAACAGAAATCAGCAAATTTCTTAAAACTATATAGAGAGCTTCCTTCTTCACCAATTCTATCGACTAAACCCCTGTTGTTCCAATCGACTCTGTCATAATCTTTAACAAATAGCCGATTCTAATTAGTTGTCCACCTAAAGCTCTACCCAAGTTAGTTTCTAATCTTTTTTATTGTTATGTGAGTGGTATGTTAAATGAGTGTTGAATTGCAACGTTAGCGTGAAATAAAATAGTTCTATGTGCACACTTTGAATGTATTGTTGCATTACATATAGATACGGCTACTTCTGCAACGGTACCTACGAGATCTCCCAGGAGTCTGCAAAGGATGTTCCTGAAGACCAAATGAACGTCACCAAGGGATTATCTGAAGCCCCAAACCAAGTTCGGAAGATAATAATACTAACATCCCTGACTTCAACCCCACAAGTAAAGGCAAGCCCCGGACATGAACCCTAATTTATTTACACTGCACCTATGTTATTTATATCTATTTTTGCATTACGTTCTTAGGGAATTTCTTGGAACCCTAGATGCATAAATCCTAGGAACCAATGTACTGTACCTGAGTCCTTGTCGCATAGATGCTCCGCTAATAGGACCGGTAGAAGTCGGTGATTTCCTATCACTCGCGCGATATAGGAGTTGTAATGTTTACATTCCTGTTATCACTATAAGAATGACAGACGGGAGTTTTGTGAGGTATCATAGTTGAGATGATACCCCGTCTGTGTTGTTGAATTTTGATAAGGTCGCAGTGTGTGGTGATCGGGGTTAAGCGTTTGAAAGTACTAACCACATGCCGCGAAATATGGTAAGCGGTAAGCCTAGTAGCCAATCGGCCCGAGGAGTGGACATACCTCCCACCACTCGTCTTCCTTCTTCTGGTTACTTATGTTTGATGTGTGGGAATACGTGTTGCAAGGGCAACCAGGAGTACGGGTTTTGTAGTTGCGCTACAGATGTACGTCCTGCACTTTGGAAGTGCGTATGGTCCTGCAGTCGCTTGTGGTGGATCTGATCCACGAGTCGGAATGAAAGGCAAACGGTTGCTTCGGAACGACCCTTTGGTGTTCCAAGCGTGTGAGTTAGGTTTACCTTGCAAGGTTAAATTCAGTTCAGAATCGTCCACTTCTCACAAAGATTGAGACTGCTTGATCCCTTTATCACATTGAGTAACAAGAGCAATTATATTATTATCAAAAATGATGATTGATCAGAGATTATACCATGCTTGTATAGATTTAGGTGCTTACCTAGAATGAATATTCAACTAGAACTTGAAAGCTAAAAGTTGAAAATAAGGATCTACTCTTAGTTGCTTTTCCGCTGAGAAATGAACCCATATCCATTACAAGTTATCATGAGTCTAGTTATATGGCTATGTATACCATTACCGGGTAAGCCTTACTGAGTATTAGAATACTCAGCCTTGCCTTGTAACTTTTGTTCAGATAATCCTCCTGATGACTCAGCTCCGCCTGTACCGTGGCCCTATCCTCTGCCTGATGGTTGGTCCGTGGAGTGGGACCCGTCCCCGGCCAACGCAAACCCCTTCGAGTGATGTCATGCAAGGGCAAGCATGACATCTGCACTATCGACGTGTACAATGCCGTACTTTAATTTCCGCTGTTTGAACAAAAACTTATGTCCGTTTTGTAATAATTCCCCTGGTTGGGAATGTTATGTTATTTTTAAATACTCATGTGTTATATCTGCCTGTGATGTAAAATGTGATGGCCTTTATATCTCTGGACACGCCTTCGTGCGGGGTACCTTGTTTGATCCTGAATTCGGTGGTTTATCGGGACGCTACCCGACAGGCCAAGCGATTATACCGTTTGAAGTATGTTGGAGCCCTCTGGAGTGGACTTGCGTACTTGAGCCGGTATAATTCAGGCTGGTTCTGCCACAGTGTATGTGCTGGACCATGTTTTGGCGTTGCGATCGTGAGTAGACGCTGAGCCTTTGGACGAGTACCAGGAGCCCCTTTCTGCAGAGCAGTTTGAGCAGCAGCAGGAGAACTTTGAGGAAGGCAAGTATAACATGAACATCCTATCACTTTTAAATACAACTCCATACTGCATTTTAATACTATGTGCTTGAGCGGCTCACGTGTCTTAAAATATGTTGTTGTTAGAAACATGGTTTAGGGGGCCAGCACGGTGCTTAGTGCTTGGTTGGCTACTCTCCATAAGGATCGGTTCATAGAGCGACAACCTGGGACAACCGCGCAACCACAAGACTGGAATGGGACGGTCTTGACTTACTAATTAGGTCATTTTGGTTTGGGAGTAACTTACCTGCGGGGCAAGAGGGGTGGTAAGCTTCAATGGTCCCTGCTCCTCCGGCTTGGTCTGTGCTGTGTGTCTTGTACCCCCGTGAGGTGGGCCCCATCGTCGCTGATCCAGAAACCTTAGCGGTTACACCTTACTAACGTGATCCTTTGTAAAGGTCTCGTAGTGTGTTTGCTAGCCATCTCACCTAAGGAAGTGTGATGAACAACTAGCGTAGCTCACGACTTGTGGGTAAAGTTGTGCAACCTCTCGAGAGTGTAAAACTGATATATCAGCTGTGCTCACAGTCATGAGCGGCCCAGATCCTCCGTCTGATTAGTGGGAATCTACCTTGGGTGGTTTGGTTTGGTTCTCAGTAGATTCATGCTTAATCTTGATTAATTATTATGTAACTTGGATCATGGTAATTCATCCACTTGTAGTAGTTAGCTTTAATAAAATTTGCCAAGATTAAAAGCTAACGCAGTTGAGTCAGCTAACCCTAGAGCCTCATAATTCGTGTTATACTTGTTGAGTACAAGTTGTGTACTCACCCTTGCCTTCTCTACTCTTCTGTTCTCTCTGGGACATCTTCAACTACTGCTCAGTACCAGGCGACGTGGAGAACTACATCAGCGGACTCGATGATTTCTAGGCGTTGTCTCCCAGCCGACATCCCTGTGGTGCCCTGCTTTTCATGTATTTATTTTACGCTTCCGCATTTCTTGAACTGATTCTTGATTCAGTTGTAATAAAGATATTCATTTATAATTTATACACATTTATTTCGAGATACATGTTGTGATATCTTGATGATTCTGTTGTATATATGCGTGACTTGATCCTGGCGCATATATGATTGCTCGATTTATGCTCTTATAAATCGGGTGTGACATCATCCCTCGGAGCTCCGCCGCCCGCCCCTGTTCGCTGTCGACTCACCGCCTCGGCCCCTCTCTCCCCCAACACCGGCCACCCCCGTGACTGCCGTGAGCTCCTGAATCTTTTCCCCCACTTTCCCCTCGCCGCCGGTGAGCCCCCTCACCGGAATTTGGTCGCCACCGATCGGCATCCCTGTGTAGCCCGGCCAAGGACCCAATTGCAAGGATATAAAACTTTCCAAGGGACTTTCTGTGGAAAATCAGAACTGGTTTTGTTGTGCTCCAGAAGTTTAGCTCTACAACTTTGGTTATAGAATATGGTTTGAAACCAAATACTTTTTGAATTATTTTAAAGTTTAGCAAAAGGGTATCTTATGTGTAACTTTTGCATACTAGCTATATTGCTTGTGATTTTTGGTGTGTAGCTTGTTTAGGGTATGACTAAACTTGTGTACAAACTTCAATGACAGTACTGAACCCTAGCTTGAATTAATTCAAACTTATGCAAATCAAGCTTAAAATGGTTTAAATTTATTCGAGCGTGTTACTAAGGTTTTCATGCTTAGATCTTTTTACCTTGTGATGTTCTGTAACTGAGCAGTTCATAGTAAATCTTTCAAGAATTGATGGCATTGTTTTACCTAACATGTGAATTTAAACTTGAAATTTGAACTTAATTCAAATGCTTTAGTTTCTGTTTTTAGAAAATTATGAAAAATTCATAGTAAGCTCATCCACAAGAAGTGATCTTACCTATAAAAATTCAAGGCCATAGCCTTTGTGGATTTCAAAATAAAAATCAAACTTGTTAACCTAATTCAATTAATCCCATTAATTATGATAATTGAATCAAAATGCAAATAGTAGGTTTAAATTCAAATTTTTTGTTAAATGAAATTGAGTCTATCAATTTGTTAGATTGCAACTTTATCGTGAAGTAAAAATTCTTAACTCAAGAACCACCTAATTCAAATCATTGCATATCATGTAGAGTCAACGACACTTGACGACGGAGACTACGAACTAGTCCCGGAACACGAGCAAGGGTTTTCTGTAGACCCGGTGAACGTTGTCCAGAATTTAACTGAAGCCCCGAACCAAAGTTCGGAAGTCTTTGACATCCGTGACCCCTACCCCGCTCAAGAAGGCAAGCCCCGATGCATAACCCAGTATTTTAAATTATTACACTTATACAGTTTCTACTTATATATCTATATTATGCATTAAGTCTAGGAGTTGAAATGGAACCCTAGATGCATGAACCTTAGGAACCTATGTAATGTGCCTGAGTCCTTATCGAATAGATGCTCTGCTAATAGGACCGGCAGAAGTCGAGTGATTTCCTGTCACTCGCGCGATATAGGAATTGAATGTTTACTACTCTGCAATCACTATAAGGATGATGGACGGGGTCATGTGCAGTATCATGACTTGGAAGGTTACCCCGTCTGTGTTGATAAGAGTTGATAAGGTCGCAGTGTGTGGTAGCTATGGTTAAGCGTTTGAAAGTACTAGCCACATACCGCGAAATATGGAAAGCGGTAAGCCTAGTAACCAATCGGCCCGAGGAGTGGACATACCTCCCACCACTCGTAATTTGGTTTTCGCACACGCACCGACGTGCAGGAATACGTTCCGCACAGCGGACAGGAGTACGGTCATGTAGTCACGCTACAGACGTACGTCCTGCATATTGGATGTGCGTATGGTCCTACAGTCGCTTGTGGTGGCCCTGATCCACGAGTCGGAATGAAAGGCAAACGGTTGCTTCGGAATGAGCATTGGATGTTCCAAGCGTGTGAGTTAGATTACCCTTGCAAGGTTAAGAAACTCGATTCAGAATCGTTCGTTTCTTGCGGAGATTGAGACTGCTTATTCCTTCTGCCACATAGAGTAAGAACAGTAACTATTGGGAATAATCTTGGTGGATGTTAATCTCTACCTTGCTTGTCTAGTATAGATGCTTACCTAGAATGGTTAATGCAACTAGAAGCTGAAAGCTAAAACATGAAAGTTAGATCATACTCTTTGTTGCTTTTCAGCTGAAGTTAAATCCAGAACCATTACAAGCCTTCATAAGTCTAGTTACATGGCAAAGTATACCATGAAACGGGTAAGTCTTGCTGAGTATTAGCATACTCAGTCTTGTTAGTCTGCTTTTCAGGTATGGCCGGTGAAAACCAAACAGAGAGTCTAGCCTGGCCGTTCTCTGTTCCGTTTGGCTGGTCCGTGGGGTGGGATCCGTCCCCAGCCGGAGCGTGGTGTCAACTTTCGCGACGTGTGTAGTCGCGTGTGAATTTTCTTCCGCTGTGACTCTGGCACAAACTTGTATAGCTTGAGGTTTTTAAACAATGTTTGTATAAGTTTACGTTAAGTTTGAAACAGTTTGTAATAATGTTTATTATTTCTGTAAATTAAAAGTTGGTGAGCTATGGTGTGATTATAAACTTGCCTTCGTACGAGGTAAACCTACTTTGATCCTGTTTAACCGTGGTTGTATCAGGCGGAGACCCGACAGACCAATGGATTGTTCCGATTGAAGTGCGTTGAGTTAGTATCGTTCGTATAGCAGTAACTAGCGCACTTGAGCCGGAATAATTTAGACGGTTCTGCCACAGCTGGTATCAGAGCTGTAGGTTTACTTTTACAATCGACACTAAAACTGCAACAGCTCTTACAAATATTTTTAGGATAAAATTTGCTTAACAAAAGAGTTTACAAATCGCGTTGGATTCGTTAAGGTTGGTGCTTAGATCGTAAATCCCTAAGGGTTTATATGGGAGTAATCAGGTGGCTACTAGTATATATATGTGTATAGTTCAGCTCTAACTTGCAGCACTACTTTCTGTCAAAACTTACTTTTGAGCACAACCAACCCTAAATATCTAGTTGTATTGTTTTGTTCCTCCATGTTGAGACAAGAAGGTAAGAAGGTAAGGATCCTCAGCCAACTGAGGGAGATTGGCCTTCTTGTCGGTGATCCGAACCGAACGCTCTTTCTTAAGCAGTGGCTTACTTGAGATGCTGCCAATATATCAACGATTAGTTGATCATATTGGGAGTATATGGTTCAGCACAGGGTATGGTGATCGCTGTTCATACCCCCATTCTAAACGGTACCCCCGTGTTATCGCCATATTCTGGACGGGCCAGAAGTGGGCCAAGGAGCAAGATGGGCCTAGGAGAAGGTTTCGGCGCGATTACAGATCGGTTCCCGTACAAGTGTTTGGGAACAGTAAGGCCGTGTAAACTCAGGTTTAGGTAGTTAGGATTCGTGTTGTGTTTGATTAGGGTTAGTTAAAGAGGGCAAGTCTACGGACTATAAATATGTACCATGAATAAACAAGAAAGAAGGATTCATTCATCAACAACTCACCGCGCATCGCCTCCCCTGTTCCAGGGTTTTCCATCGGATAAGTGCCATGTGGCCCCCCGATCACGCTTCGCGTGATCGGGGGCGCATTGCTCCTGCCCGGTTACTTCATGTGTTGCTCGTTCTGAAGCCTTGTAGATGGCGAGTAGCACTAGTTATCATAGCACGCATAGAGTAGTGTTATTTTATTTGTATCATGATCATGTTCTGCTCATTGTTCTTGCGCACTCCGCGATCATTGTTCCTGACTATGGATGCAATGGTCGCACTTTGCTTTGTTTATGTTGATAGATCTAATCTGTTATGGCTAGTTTCTATTTATTAGGGATTTAGCTCGATATGTGCATGATTAGGCCTTGCAAACGGGTTGAAAGTTCCGGCAGTATGTTAGTATCGGATCCTAGCCTAGGTAGAGGATTCCTTAGGAATCGGCTCTTTAGCTATTTTTAGGGTCCCTGTTTAGGTTGTTTGTCTTGATGCTTTGCGTATTCGTTAGGCTCAATCATGTGTAGGATGTTCCGGTCGTGTAGTGAGGGCTTAGTTATCATGGATTGGATTAGATCAATATCTATAAAGCAACTTTCATCTCATTATTGTTTACATACGTTATTTAACCCGAAGGTCCGATCCGGTATTGATGCAATCGGCTCATTACAACCGATACCGGGGAGGAGTGA